>NC_060121.1:49870999-50174029 GCF_021461395.2 Schistocerca americana | reverse complement strand
CTCGGCTTAAGCCTGAATCGTATCTGATAACGTTAGAGCAGCTAGTGCTCAAATGTGCACTCTTTTAATGGTCTACAATTTCCTTAGCAGTTTTTTGTGATATTTTTGTGCAGTTGTTATTTGGTGGAAACAAAACGCTTGTCTAGAGTCATTGACTACCTGTACTACGGTACGTAGGCTAAAATGAAGCATTGTGAAATCTTGAAGCTGCCTACTCGTAGTATAATATGATATATTAAAACGTGGCGGAAGCAGAACAGTGTGTCGTTTCTGAAATTCGTGAGGCGTTGCCAGCCTCTCCCAGTTCCGTGTAACGTGGGTGAAATTAAGTGAATGGTGTTTGGATTTGTTGCGATTGTATAGGGTTGCACAAAATCTTACCCTTGTTACGAAAATTTATTTCTGAGAATACACTTCCACGTGTGCTCCGTTTGTTGCAGTAGAACGTGTAGGCTGTGCTCAATTTCTCTTCATGTCTTTACCAACATCTCATCCATCATCGTCCCTACACCATGCTGTAAGAGTTTGCTGTAAGAGGAACTGGCAACCTCAAGACTTTATCCTCAACGTGCCCCACAAAAAATAGTCAAGGGAACTTATGTTTGGCGAACGAGCTGGGCATGACAGACGGTCTCTACCGATCCATCTGTCCGAAAAGGTTTAATCCGAGAACTAACGAACAAATAGCCTCCAGTGTAGTAGTGCACCGTCTTTTTGAAACACTAATTGTGGTTGAAGTTCCTATAACTCAGGTGCAGCCTAAAGTTCCAAGATATCCGTGTAAACTGCTGCCGTAGTGATAGGCCCTGTGGAAAAGAACTGTCCGCCAATATGTGTTACACGTTACGACACACCACGCATTCGTATTCTCTTCCTGGCTGTCCCTTACCTGCTGTGATATGTGACTTCTCCGATCCTCAGATCTGGACTTTACGCCCGTTTACTTTCCCGTTGACGTGGAAAGTCGCTTCATTGGAAAAACAAACGTTATTCAGATTGTGATTGTCTGCGTCGTTTCATTTCAGCAAGTTCATATTAGACTCTCAGCACCTCTGGGCCTATCAACTGGTTGCAAAACTAGCAGCAGCTCCACTTCTTATGCAGCAGCCTGTGTAAAATCTCCACCACAGTGCTGCACGCGCTGCAGGTTGCCGCCTCTTGTCTCGTCACCAGCTCAGTCTCTTTAAACTTTACACGCTATCCTTGGATGCTGTTCACATTTGTCGGATCTCGACCACAGGCACTTTACAACTGTCGCAGAACTGTGATAGGCGACCATATTTAGTGAAAAAATGCTTCCCCTGCATACACGCAGCACTCCTAAATTACGCTGCCTGTAACGAGATAGAGAGAGAGAAATTAGCTGCTGTCAGAGCACATTTACAAATGCAGGCATAAGCTTCACGAGTTAAGCTACTACTTTCAACAGACCACGTAGTTCTATGTTAGCTCTATGTAGCACACACAGTTTCTTAGAAATAGGTCTTGTAATCAGGGAAGGACTTCACGGTGAACCTGTATTCTGCCTAGTGAGAGTGAGTGTCAAATTATTAGCTACATTGGAGGAATTTTTTCGGTAGCATAATGCGTTAGAATTAAGTACAGGCAGATCTGAGAGTAGCGTGCTGAGTATCTTTTTCGCGGCCCGTAATAACTTTTGTATACTCCGAATAAAGCGACTGCCGGCGGACCTAAGAGGCATGCGAACTTAACGTTAGTGCAGTCGCGTGTGAATTTCGAATCGTCGTACGAACTGTTGACAGGCGGAAAGTGGGCCGCCCTGCACGCGAAAGTGTGAGCTGGCGGCAGTAAAAGGAACGTGAGACGTGAGGCGCCTGTAGCGTCAAAAAGTGTTTTGTGCCACACCAGTGCTGCAGGTGACGCCAACACTGCCGCGAATGTGCGGGTTCCAGGCACTGTATCCCAGCACACAGTCACCTGGCTCGGAGAGACTGGAGAGGTTTTTCAATACATGGACTGTGCTTTGAAAAATGCTTTCACGCTTGATGATTCCTGGCCTAGTCTAAGTGATGGAGGTTATTGTCTGTGTGCGTATTATATTTATCCTTGTCATCTTTTCTGAGTATTGCGTTATTTCTTGTATGGGAAATAGATTAAATAACAGAGAGAAGGTTTAGTTATGCTCTTTATCCCAACAGCAAGGTGCATCGGCCATTACCCTGAAAATACATCCAGTTTTTCGGTAAGAGACAGAAATGCGTAAACCTCTAGTACAGTTTGAAGCAGTGGAAGTAACGAGAACACTGTTACAAACCTTCTATATTTAAAACGGTGCGAAGAACAACTTGCTCTGCCGAATCAGACTGTTCACAAATTAGCCGAACGATTGTCAAACTACAGCAGTTGCGCCGGCCGCGGTGGTCTCGCGGTTCTAGGCGCGCAGTCCGGAACCGCGCGACTGCTACGGTCGCAGGTTCGAATCCTGCCTCGGGCATGGATGTGTGTGATGTCCTTAGGTTAATTAGGTTTAAGTAGTTCCAAGTTCTAGGGGACTGATAACCACAGCTGTTAAGTCCCATAGTGCTCAGAGCCATTTTTTTTACAGCAGTTGCTTTGTTTGGAAGTGCCGATCATGTCAGTCCCACCTTTTGAAGAACATGAAATAAAATTCGGTTCAGGTTCTTAATATTCTTTGATCTCATTTCAGAATAGCATCTGTTTCTATAAAGATCAGTTCAGTGATATAACTCTTTCGCAGGCCTGACAAGCAACTGCAAATGAAAAAGTTTTGATATGATTTTCGTTACACACACACACACACACACACACACACACACACACACACACACACACACACACACAATGACCTGCCTTTCGTTAGGTCGCTCTGTCGATCGGTTCGGTAGGCGAGTGCACTGCCGTATTCCGTGCGTGCGGTAACTAGTCGACGCAGCTCCCGAGGAACTGACGTGAACCCCATTCCCTGTTGCTCTCTCTCCTTGCGCCAGCCAATCAAAGACAAGTTCGGTTACACAATAAATCAGTCAAATCTAAAAGGCGTAAATTCAGCTAAATACCTAGGTATTACGAACAACTTAAATTGGAACGCATAGAAAATGTTGTGGGGAAGGCAAACCAAAGACTGCGTTTTAGAAATTGTAATAGACCTACTAAGGAGACTGCCTACAGTACGCTTGTCCGTCCTCTTTTAGAATACTGCTGCGCGGTGTGGGATCCTTACCAGATAGGACTGATGGAGTACATCGAAAAAGTTCATAGAAAGGCAGCACGTTTTGTATTATCGCGAAATATGGAAGAGAGTGTCACAGAAATGATACAGGATTGGGGCGGAAATCATTAAAAGAAAGGGCTTTTTCGTTGCGACGGAATCTTCTCACGAAACTTCAAACACCAACTTTCTGCTCCGAATGCGAAAATATTTTGTTTACGCCGACCTACATAGGGAGGAACGATCACCATGATAAAATAACGGAAATCAGAGCTCGTACGGAAAGATATAGGTGTTCATTGTTTCCGCGCGCTATACGAGATTGGCATAACAGAGAATTGTGAAGGTGGTTCGATGAACACACTGCAAGGCACTTGAATGTGATTTGCAGAATATCCATGTAGGCGTAGACCACAGCTGCGGACATGCTGACCAGACGACTGCGCCCGTGCCACGGCACACCATATCGCAGTGCGAGCTCAGCGCTCCCACACCCGATGCGGCCAGCCGACACAACTAGCAACACGCTCTCCCCATTAGTTTTTCCGACTACTGGCGCATTGAGAGGCCTCCCAACTTCGTTAATGCACTGCCGACTCATGCCAGGTGAACCGTCATCCCCTACCCCCTTTCCATCGGACCTGTGTTCCAAAAAATTTCGGAGTTGTCAAAACCTAGGGAAAAAATGGCCATTGCATTTGATGACTGATACGAATTGTTTAGCTGATGTACTCATCTCAGGTCTGATTGCTGCCAGCATCATCAAACAACTCTTCGATTTCTGTGCCAGTATGGGCTTAGTAATCACAAACTCCTTTCTTAAACATAAGAATATTCACCGGTATACTTGGGAAGGCAGGGGAACCAGATCTGTCATTGACTATATAATAACAGATCAGGAATTCAGGAAGGTTGTGAGGGACACACGTGTATTCAGGGGATTCTTTGATGACACTGAACACTATTTAATCTGCAGTGAAATTGGGATTGTGAGGCCGAAAGTGCAGGAGATCAGGTCCATATGTAGGAGGATAAGAGTGGAGAAACTTCAGGATAAGGAAATCGGGCACAAGTACATAACAGCGATCTCAGAAAGGTACCAGTTAGTCGAATGTAGTCAATTACGGTCATTGGAAAATGAATGGGCAAGGTACAGGGACACAGTACTAGAAGTTCTTGGAACAGTAGTGTGTAAAGGTAGGATGAAACAAGCAGCTTGGTGGAATGACACAGTCAAGGCAGCCTGTAAAAGGAAAAAGATGACGTATCAAAAATGGCTACATACTAGAACTCAGGTAGACAGAGAAAGTTACGTTGAAGAAAGAAACAAAGCCAAACAGATAATTGCAGCACCCAAGAAGAAATCTTGGGAAGACTTTGGAAACAGGTTGTAGACTTTGGGTCAAGCTGCTGGAAAACCATTCCGGAGTGTAATTAGCAGTCTTCGAAAGGGATGTAAGAAGGGAATGACACGTATTATGGACAGGTCAGGAAAACTGCTGGTGAATCCTGTTGATGCCTTGGGCAGATGGAGGGAATATTTTGAAGAGTTGCTCAATGTAGGTGAAAATACGATCAGTAATGTTTCAGATTTCGATGTACAATGGGATAGGAATGATGGTGGAAATAGGATCACATTTGAGGAAGTGGAGAAAATGGTCAATATATTGCAGTGCAATAAAGCGGTTGGGGTGGATGAAATTAAGTCGGAACTCATCAAATACAGTGGAATGTCAGGTCTTAAATGGCTACACAGGATAATTGAAATGGCGTGGGGGTCGGGACAGTTTCCATCAGACTGGACGAAAGCAGTAATCACACCAATCTTTAAACATGGAAACAGAAGAGATTGTAACAACTACAGAGGTATCTCTTTAATCAGCGTTGTGGGTAAAATCTTCTCGGGTATTGTTGAAATAAATGTGCGAGTATTAGTTGAGGACAAATTAGGTTTAGGCCTCTTAGAGGTTGTCAGGACCAGATCTTTAGCTCACGTCAAATAATGGAGAAGTGTTATGAGTGGAACAGGGAATTGTATCTATGCTTTATAGATCTAGAAAAGGCATATGACCGGGTTCATAGGAGGAAGTTATTGTCTGTTCTATGAGATTATGGAATAGGAGGCAAACTTTTTCAAGCAATTAAAGGTGTTTACATAGATAGTCAGGCAGCAGTTAGAGTTGATGTTAAATCAAGTTCATGGTTCAGAGTAGTTTCAGGGGTAAGACAAGGCTGCAACCTGTCTCCACTGTTGTTCGTATTATTTATGGATCATATGTTGAAAACAGTAGACTGGCTGGGTGAGATTAAGATATGTGAACACAATATAAGCAGTCTCGCATATGCGGATGACTTAGTTGTGATGGCGGATTCGATTGAAAGTTTGCAAAGTAATATTTCAGAGCTGGATCAGAAATGTAAGGACTATGGTATAAAGATTACCATCTTCAGAACGAAAGTAATGTCAGTGGGAAAGAGATATAAACAGACTGAGTGCCAAATAGGAGGAACAAAGTTAGAACAGGTGGACGGTTTCAAGTACTTGGGATGCATGTTCTCACAGGATGGCAAAGTGAAAGAACTGGAAGCGAGTTGTAGCAAAGCTAATGCAGTGAGTGCTCAGCTACGATCTACTCTCTTCTGCAAGAAGGAAGTCAGTACCAAGACTAAGTTATCTGTGCACCGTTCAATCTTTCGACCAACTTTGTTGTATGGGAGTGAAAGCTGGCTGGATTCAGGTTACCTTGTCAATAAGGTTGAGGTTACGGATATGAAAGTAGCTAGGATGATTGCAGGTACTCTGGATGGGAACAACGGCAGGAGGGTGTCCACAATGAGGAAATCAAAGAAAAACCGGAAATGAACTCTATAGATGTAGCTGTCAGGGCGAACAGGCTTAGATTGTGGGGTCATGTTCCACACATGGGAGAAGCAAGGTTACCCCAGAGACTCATGGGTTCAGCAGGGTAGGAGGAGTCGGGGTAGACCAAGGAGAAGGTACCTGGATTCGGTTAAGAATGATTTTGAAGTAATAGGCTTAACATCAAAAGAGGCATCAATGCTAGCACTGAATAGGGGATCATGGAGGAATTTTATAAGGGGGTCTATGCTCCACACTGAACGCTGAAAGGAATAATCAGTCTTAAATGATGATGATGATGATGACTCATCTCAGGACTTGCTAAACAAATACAACTTCTGGTGCAAACGGATGACTGTAGCTCTTCGATGGGCTGCAATGTACGGCCGTAGTTCCTCAATCAAATTACAGACCACCTCGTGGTCAATATGTAGTCTGTACCTCCCCGCAAAGTTCCTCTCGGGCATTTCAAAGTGGTACGTCTCGTCCCGCAGATTGTGTTGCCGAATCGTGTGGCAGCACATTTCCTCGAGCCACCTTGCCCCCCTTCGTCGCCCTTGCTTTCTCCTTATCAGTACCGATTGCACCATGTCCACTTCCGTGATTCTCGGCTGAAATGGATGCATAATAACATTTATGAACTCACTTTCCGCTCGAATGTCTCCCAGCGATCATTCAGTGAAACCTAACCCAAAAAATCCGAAACTAAAATGAACTCACTACATCTAAAGTAAATTACCGTCGCAATGAAAGCACAGGGAGCGAACGAAAGACCTTACCGACACCTCACAACGTCATGGTACAGTAGACGAATTATTGGCAGGTGGACCGATCTTTAACAGGTTTCAGTAGCGTGCACAATAGCAACTTCGACTCCCGAACCGAAATTGATGTCACTACTGAGGTTAACCTACGGAACCGAACGGTATGGATGATATGGAATAGGCCTACTTGCTGCACGGGTACCAGTAACTATCTATGACGAGACGACTTGCCAAGGTAACTACCGTCACCTTTGTACACTACTGGACATTAAAATTGCTACACCACGAAGAAGACGTGCTACAGATGCGAAATTTAACCAACACGAAGAAGATGCTGTGATATCCAAATGATTAGCTTTTCGCCGCATTCACACAAGGTTGGCGCCGGTGGCGACACCTACCATGTGCTAACATGAGGAAAGTTTCCAACCGATTTCTCATACACAAACAGCAGTTGACCGGCGTTGCCTGGTGAAACGTTGTTGTGATGCCTCGTGTAAGGATTGATGTCGGATTAATGTCGGATTGTAGCCTATGGCGATTGCGATTTATCGTATCGCGACATTGCTGCTCGCGTTGGTCGAGATCCAATGACTGTTAGCAGAATATGTAATCGGCGGGTTCAGGAGGGTAATACGGAACGCCGTGGTGGATCCCAATGGCCGCGTATCACTAGCAATCGAGATGACAGGCTGTAATGGATCGTGCAGCCACGTCTCGATCCCTGAGGCAACAGATACGGACGTTTGCAAGACAACAACCATCTGCCCGAACAGTTCGACGACGTTTGCAGCAGCATGGACTATCAGCTCGGAGACCATGGCTGCAGTTACCCTTGACGCTGCATCACAGACAGGAGCGCCTGCAATTGTATACTCAACGACGAACCTGGGTGCACGAATGGCAAAACGTCATTTTTTCGTATGAATCGAGGTTCTGTTTACAGCATCATGATGGTCGCATCCGTGTTTGGCGACATCGCGATGAATGCACATTGGAAGCGAGTATTCGTCATCGCCATACTGGCGTATCACCCGGCGTGATGCTATGGGGTGCCATTGGTTACACGTCTCGGTCACCTCTTGTTCGCATTGATGACATTTTGAACAGTGGACGTTACATTTCAGATGTGTTACGACCCGTGGCTCCACCCTTCATTCGATCCCTGCGGAACCCTACATCTCAGCAGGATAATGCACGACTGCATGTTGCAGGTCCTGTACGGGCCTTTCTGCATACAGAAAATGTTCGACTGCTGCCCTGGCCAGCACATTCTCCAGATCTCTCAGCAATTGAAAACATCTGGTCAATGGTGGCCGAGCATCTGGCTCGTCACAATACGCCAGCCACTACTCTTTATGAGCTGTGGTATCGTGTTGAAGCTGCATGGGCAGCTGTACCTGTACACGCCATCCAAGCTCTGTTTGACTCAATGCCCAGGCGTATCAAGGCCGTTATTACGGGCAGAGGTGGTTGTTCTGGGTACTGATGTCTCAGGATCTATGCACCCAAATTGCGTGAAAATGTAATCACATGTCAGTTCTAGTATAATATATTTGTCCAATGAATACCCTGCACCCAAATTGCGTGAAAATGTAATCACATGTCAGTTCTAGTATAATATATTTGTCCTATGAATACCCGTTTATCATCTGCATTTCTTCTTGGTGTAGCAATTTTAATGGCCAGTAGTGTATAAGTTGTCCCACACCAGGGAAGTTCTCAGGAGACGCGAATGGTAAATGTTCCGCATGTGAGTGGCTTCTGCTCTGACAACTTGTGGCAGTGATTAGAGCTGTGAGCTGCCATGCCGTCGTGTCCACCCTGCTGCAGCTCCACCAATCTGTTGTTATCAGCTGAACACCTGGTATGTTCTGAACTGCAGGCCTGCAGCAGCTCGTCCCGGCTTGGCCTTCCGGTACCGGTACTGGCCTAGCACCGCAGCCCCAGGTTTTTCTCCTGTGCTGCTTCACAGCGGCTTTACATTTTTAATTTATTCATAGTTCGATCTAATTTCACAAAACAGTTATAAATAACATTCACAGAACTTACTCATGAAGCATGCTGCCCCAGTTAAATCGGTATCAAAAGCCTTAAAGTAGTTTCTGAGATTAGCTCAAACATAGAGATAGAAATTGCTGTGGAGGACATTACGTTATACACAGGAAACACTGTGAGAACTGCATGCTTGACCATAAATGCAGACCGAGCGAGGTGGCGCAGTGGCTAGCAAACTGGACTCGCGTTCGGGAGGACGACGGTTCAATCCCGTCTCCAACCATCCTGATTTGGGTTTTCCGTGATTTCTCTACATCGCTCCAGGAAAATTCCGGCATGATTCCTTTGAAAGGGCACGGCCCATTTTCTTCCCCTTCCTTCCCTAATCCGATGAGACCGATGACCTCGCCGTTTGGTCTCTTCCCCCAAACAATCCAATCCAATCCATATATGGAGATTCTAGCCAAAACTGCAGATTACGCGGTTGTAATTGACCACAGACGGCGCCTGTGCGATGCCCTCAGACCGTTTCAAGTGTCAGCCGCGCTCACAACTGTTCTGTGTAGTTGTCAGTATATCACGTTGGAGCAAAGTGAATTCGAATGTGAGCAAAATAGTTGGTGCGCGTGTGGTGGGTGCTTCTGTGATCGAGGTAGCCAGGTGTTTGGTGGTTAAAGAGGCGCCGTATCGAAAAATTGTTCAGAATGCGGGGAAAGCGGAAAAACATAATCTGCTAACTCACAAATGGAACTAAAGTGTGTGTAGAGTGATCGTGAGGGACGGTCATCGAAGAGGATTGCGACGGAAAATGAGAGGACGACAGCTGCAGTACATACTGTTGAACTGAATGTCACATTTACGAACCCTGTCAGCACCGAAACAACACGAACGGAGCGCCGTGAGCTGGAAATTTCGCCACGAACGGAGCGCCGTGAGCTGGAAATTTCGCAGGGCGAGCTGGAATTCCAGAACTACTTATGAGTGATGCAGTTGCCCGTAATAGGAAAACGTGATACCGTAGCCATAAAACATGGTTCAAATGGTTCTGAGCACTATGGGACTTAACAGCTGCGGTCATCAGTCCCCTAAAACTTAGAACTACTTAAACCTAACTAACCTAAGGACATCACACACATCCACGCCCGAGGCAGGATTCGAACCTGCGACCGTAGCAGTCGCGCGGTTCCGGACTGAGCGCCTAGAACCGCGAGACCACCGCGGCCGGCCATAAAACCTGGACTACGGAGCAGTGGAAGAATGTCATTTAGTAGGATGAGTCGTCTTTCACGCTACATCCAACTTCTAGCCTGGTCTACGTCCCAAGAGGTTCGACAGTGATTTGGGCTGCAGTATCGTGTTATTCCATGTGCCCAACGGGCAAAGGACAAAAGGTTCACTGCCGGTGCCTTGTCCTCTGACGGTGGCGCATTATCTGAAAAGGTCAAGATTATGGTATACCGATGCGATGTGAAACCGTATGTTCGGGTACATGTCTTTGCATAGTAAGAGATGGTGGATGAGCCCTGCATGCGAACGATACTTGTACAATTCCCCCATCTGTGTCAACTGTAGAAAGTGCCATTCTCCCAGCTCGCAAGATTGCACTGTTTTCCAGAGAGAGGAGAAAATACATGACTCTCGACAAACTAACTTATCAAGAGGCCAAGAAGTAGTAAGAGTGTCATCTTGGATATTCGGGAATCCAGCCGGATGTTCGCGTCGTACTCGCACGATATTTCAACAGCGTGCCTCGCTGTCTTCTTCAGGTGCTACCTGAGACTGGTCCTTGGCTCGATCGAGTCCAGTATTTATGCCTGGGAGGAGCTGGGCGTTCCCTAATCGGTCCGCGCCGGGTCGAGTGTTCCATCTGTGGTCCGCGCCCACCAGACTCAGCTTCAATGGACCCCTCCAGTCGCAGATGTTCCGACTGCCGTCGGCGCCCGTTCTGGCCGTCCTCAGCGGATGTGGTTATCATCTGAGGTGTGTCAGACCTAGTCTGAGATGTTGGGTACTCTATCTCCTGACTGTTACTATGATTTCCACTTCTGTTTCGTGCTGGGCGCTCCCTAATCGGTCCACGCCGCGTCGTGTGTTCCGTCTGAGGTCCGCGCCCGTCAGACGCGGCTACATTGTCCCTCTCTGGTCGCTGGTGTTCCCTCCGCCGTCCGCGCCCGGCCTGGCTGTCTTCTGAAGTCGAGTTCATGATCTGGGGTGTGTCAGATCTGGTCTCCAATGTCAGACACCTTGTCTCACGGCTGTTCTCTCGGTCTCCACTTCTATTTCTTGTAGAATCCCAGAGTGTCCTGCGTTGAGTTTTCACAAGCTCAAGTGCTGGATTCCAGGCAGTGCAGATTTGGTATCCCGAGTCACGGTTGATTAGATTGTCTGTGACCTTAATCTCAATGGCTTCTTTAATGACACTGTCCCAAAATCTTGAGGTCTGTGTCACAATCTTGGTGTCATTGTAATCCATTGAATGATTAAGTTCCAGACAATGCTCTGCTATGGCGCAGCAACTTACCCTACTGCGAAATACCTGAAGATGATGTTGACACCACATGTGGGTAAATGTGCACATCACATCCGGAACTCAGAGGATTTCCTGCAACGACTGGGCCAGCAACACATCACAGACACAGACATCATGGTTAGTTTCGATGTGGTGTCTCTCTTCACACGGGTACCACTGAAGGAGTCACTTGAGCTTATTGGAGAGAAGTTCGATGGGGCTCTCCTTGATCTATTCAGGCATGTACTCACCTCGACGTACTTCCTATATGGAGGTCAATTTTACGAACAAACAGAAGGGGTGGCTATGGGCAGCCCTCTATCACCAGTGGTGGCCAACCTATTTATGGAAAGGTTTGAAGAGGAGGCACTCTCTTCAGCCACATATCAACCCAAGTGCTTTTTTCGGTATGTGGATGATACCTTTGTCATCTGGCCCCATGGTAGAGATAAGTTAGATGAGTTCCTGCTACATCTGAACTCTTGCCATCCGAACATTCAGTTCACAATGGAAATGGAGAAGGATGGACTACTTCCTTTCTTGGATGTTCTGGTGAAGAGAAAGGCAGATGGCACATTTGGACACAGTGTGTACCGCAAACCTACGCACACTGACTTATACCTACAAGCCAGCAGTTGCCACCATCCAGCACAGAAGAATGGAGTGCTCAAAACACTGGTCCACAGAGCACAAACTCTGTCAGATACTGATAGTCTGGCCACAGAAATAGAACACTTACAATCAGTGTTCAGCAGGAATGGGTACTCCTCTAGAGATATCCAGAAGGCACTTCAACCTGCTAACCGGCCAAAGGATCAAGAAGAAGAACCAGAAGAGGCAAAGAAGATGGCATACCTGCCATATGCCGGACCTATCTCTGCCAAGATCAGCAGGATTCTCCAGAAATATGACATCAAGAGCATATTTTGCCCACCCACCAAAATTGGGGCTATGCTGGGGAATGTAAAAGATGACCTGGGGCTACGCAAGCCAGGTATTTACAACATACCATGCCAGTGTGGGATGTCATACATTGGCCAGACCACCAGAACTGTGAACATCAGGTGTAAAGAACACCAGAGACATACCAGACTCAGGCAGGCAACTAAATCAGCCATAGCAGAGCATTGTCTGGAACTTGGTCATTCAATGGATTACAATGACACCAAGATTGTGACACAGACCTCAAGATTTTGGGACAGTGTAATTAAAGAAGCCATTGAGATTAAGGTCACAGACAATCTAATCAACCGTGACTCGGGATACCAAATCAGCACTGCCTGGAATCCAGCACTTGAGCTTGTGAAAACTCAACGCAGGACACTCTGGGATTCTACAAGAAATAGAAGTGGAGACCGAGAGAACAGCCGTGAGACAAGGTGTCTGACATTGGAGACCAGATCTGACACACCCCAGATCATGAACTCGACTTCAGAAGACAGCCAGGCCGGGCGCGGACGGCGGAGGGAACACCAGCGACCAGAGAGGGACAATGTAGCCGCGTCTGACGGGCGCGGACCTCAGACGGAACACACGACGCGGCGTGGACCGATTAGGGAGCGCCCAGCACGAAACAGAAGTGGAAACCATAGTAACAGTCAGGAGATAGAGTACCCAACATCTCAGACCAGGTCTGACTCAGATGATAACCACATCCGTTGAGGACGGCCAGAACGGGCGCCGACGGCAGTCGGAACATCTGCGACTGGAGGGGTCCATTGAAGCTGAGTCTGGTGGGCGCGGACCACAGATGGAACACTCGACCCGGCGCGGACCGATTAGGAAACGCCCAGCTGCTCCCAGGCATAAATACTGGACTCGATCGAGCCAAGGACCAGTCTCAGGTAGCACCTGAAGAAGACAGCGAGGCACGCTGTTGAAATATCGTGCGAGTACGACGCGAACATCCGGCTGGATTCCCGAATATCCAAAATGACAACAGATCGCCGGGAAAGCATGAAGAATTACAGTAGTAAGAGTATTTGCACCCTGCATGTAAGACAGTGTCATATGTTGTTCAGGCTTTTGACAGGTGGTCGCGTTAATGCGACTAGGCAGGTAGAATGGAACCTGCTTACTGCAACCCTATAACTAGAACCTGTAATAATTTTCATTTTCTTTCTGTTTGCAGGTACGTATGGCATTAAGCTGAAAAGAAGTAGGATGAAGATTGAAGTCAGTAAGTACGTGAAATACAAGCTTTATAGTAAACAGCAATATTACACGGATTGTTCCGACGTTGTTTCTGTTGTTCATTCAATTCTCCCATTAACGCATAGGCTAGCTTATAAAGAAATATCTTGACTATTGTGAAGAATATAATTTTCAGGATTTTCCAATGGCGTAAGTATTTTTTAATACCAGAAGGGGGTAAAAATGTGATCTACTTATTATTTTCCTTTTATTGAAATATTTTTCAAACTCTTATTGAGGATAGTATACAGTGAAGTCGTATAAAGCACAGAGGAGTTGAGTTCCCTGTAAGTTCAGAACTTGAAAGTAAAAAGCAATAAAACTTTCGTTAAAATGAAGTACACATGAAATCATACAGACTTTAGTAATACGAATTTATACGTTTGATTCGAAATACTTACCGAATATTGGTCATACCTGCTCTGTAATACGCTAACGGTGTGCAGGAGAGGTTGGAGAGTATTCAAGTTGTAACTGGCTCTGACTCGCTCTGGCCAGAGCCCGCCAAGTCCAGCCATGCAGGCTCAACAGCTAGCTACGCCCGTAACGTCGTGGATCTGCTGCTCTAGTCAAGTCTATTTTGTACGGTCATTTTTTCACGTGCTCTTTGCCTGTAGCGTTGGTGAGGAGGCAGGTCTCTCCACTTCCAGAGTACGGTCACACCTGTGTAGATCCCCAATGACTCCTTAAAAACAGCGACAACTGCTGGAAAACCGTTTTACTTGCTGACTTCTCCCCATAGCAGCTTTCAAAAATTGTTTAACATTCAGGCAATAAGCATCGCATTTGCAAGCTGATACGGTTTTTGTGCCCATTACCAACAGTCGTATTGGCGCTGCCTTCTCATCCGTTGATCACCCTCATTTGATTCCTGGAAGGAAGGAAAAGATTGAATTTGTAGAAAAAGTAAACTCATCACTCAGAGTGTTAGAGGTATTAGAAGGGGATATCAAGCGGACCGAGAAATTTAAAACCTAGGAGACTGCATATTCAGCAACACATCAGAGAAAGAAGCCTTGTCACGAATCATGAGAATGAAGACCGCATATCGACTAAGTAGAAATGTGTAAAAGACGAAGTACCAATATATCATTGCTGCGCAGTGTTGCGATAGGATATCGTACACGCCGCACACGCCTGACTATGGGTGGAGAATGTTTGCTCGAGAAATTAGAAATAGGTGAGAGACAGATGTTACGTATAGATCCTAGGTCCAATCAAAGGAGGTGGTGAATCAGAAGAAGACACACTTGTCGAAAAGCTCAGATGCACCATTCTTTGGAGCATTGTTTTCTGTAGCGCCGTATGTGGTATGAGTCCTACAAGGTAGAGGAGTGGACTGAAGGGAAGAAGGAACAGCATAGGAGACGCATTCCAGAACACCGGTCTGAAGTTAGTCAAGGTACAAGGACAAGGAAAAACAAAATTCAAATAGCGTAGTCCGTAGATGGCTAAGCGACAAGAAAAAAAGAGTATTAGCAATATTGTATTCAGTATTCCATAGTGTCACAGAAAACCCGGTCATCGCCACGGCCGAGAAACGAAGGTGCGAGTACCCGTTTCATACTGGCTGTTAGCGGCTACTGAAAAGAAAGATGATTTACGTTCCGTCGACGGTGAAATTATTTGAGACCTAGTGTAACAAATTCAGATTGGTCAAGTATGAGGAAGAAAATCAACCGTGGCATTTTCAAACTAATCATTTCGTTTCACCTTCAGAGACTAAGGACAAATAAATTATGTACGGCCGGACTGGTATTTAATTACGCTCCTACGCATAGTGCTTGCTAGGAAAAGGGACGCATGTCTTGCAGATTGGCAACCGCGGTTTCGGTGATTAGAGTGTTTCCCCCGTCTGAAGCTCCGACGCGCCGCCACTATGTGTAAATAAAGCACTCCGTCTTCAGGCCACAAGTGGCCCATCGGGACCATCCGACCGCCGTGTCATCCTCAGATGAGGATGCTGATAGAAGGGGCGTGTGGTCAGCACACCGCTCTCCCGGTCGTTATGATGGTTTTCTGTGACCGGAGGCGCTACTATTCGGTCGAGTAGCTCCTCAATTGGCATCACGAGGCTGAGTGCACCCCGAAAAATGGTAACAGCGCATGGCGGCCCGGATGGTCACCCATCCAGTGCCGGTCATGCCCGACAGCGCTTAACTTCGGTGATCTGACGGGAACCGGTGTACCCACTGCTGCAACGCCGTTGCCACTACGAATGAATACCATGCGTATAATTAAAATCCGGATTGGTTGATTCATTACTATGAAAGTTCGTTCCAGCAAGACTAAAGAACTATTCCTCATTGTCGTCGTCCGTGCGAAGACCTGTTTGGTTCAGCTGTTAGCGTTAGGCTCTCCTGTGCAAGTATCTTCATTCTTGCGTAAGGTCATCGTTTTGAACATGCTTACTGTAGTCAAGACGCGACCTACCTGCACAATTTTACCTCCCAGTCAACACTTCCTCCATTACCAAATTAACTATTGCTTGATGCCTCGAGATATGTCCTATCAACCAGTCTACATTTACGTCTACATCATATGTCATAAGCCACCATACGATGCTGATGATACCTTGTGCTACTACCAGACGTTTCTTTTCCTGTTCCACTCGCAGATAGAGCGATGGAAAAACGTCTGGCTAAATGCCTCCGTGTGAGCCCTAATTTCTGTTATCTTCGTGGTCCTTACAAAAATGTATGCTGACGGCAGTAGGAGCGTTCTGCAGTTATCCACAAATCTGCTAAATGTTCTTCCTCGAAAAGAACGCCCCTTTCCCTCCGGCGTCTCTCATTTCATTTCCCAAAGCATCCGTGTAACACTTGCGTGCTGTTCGAGCCTACCGGTAACAAATCCAGCAGGCCGCTTCTGAACTGCACCGACATCTTCCTTTAATACGACCAGGAGCGGACCCCAAACACTCGAGCAGTACTGAAGAGTAGGTCGCACCAGCGTCCTATATGCGGTCTCCTTTACAGGTGAACCACACTCCCAATAAAGCGTAGTCGACCATTCGCGTTCCGTATTATGTAAATATATATTTAATGACATATATTTAAATGACGTGGTCGTGTCAAGCTGAACACTACTAATGCTGTACCCGAACATAACACATTTGATTTTCCTATTCATCCGCATTAACTTACATCTTTCTACGTTTAGAGCCAGCTGCCATTCATCACACCATCAGTCATCTTGTATCATAGTGACTCAACTTCGAGTCCTTCCCGTACACCAGAGCATCATCAACAAACGACTGCAAGGTGCTCCCCAACCTATCGGTCAGATCAGTTATCTGTATAGAAAATAATAGCGGTCGTAATTATCCTTCCCTGGCGCACTCCTGACGATACCCTTGTCTCTGATGAACATTCGCCGTCGAGGACAACATATTGGGTTCTATTACTTAAGAAGCCTTCGAACCACTCACATATCTGGGAACCTATTCCATATGCTCGTACCTCCATAAATGTCTGTAATGGGGTACCGTGTCAAATGCTTTTCGGAATTCTAGGCCGGCCGCAATTGCCGAGCGATTCTAGGCGCTTCAGTCCGGAACCGCGCCACTGTTACGGTCGTAGTTTCGAATCCTGCCTCGGGCATGGCTTTGTGTGATGTCCTTAGGTTAGTTATGTTTAAGTAGTTCTAAGTTCTAGGGGACTGATGACCTCAGATATTGCCCCACAGTGCTCAGAGCCATTTGAACCATTAGGAATTCTAGAAATGTAGAATCTGCCTGTCCCAGTATATCATGTGAGAAAAGGGTAAACTGAGTTTCACACAAGCGATGCTTTCTAAAACCGTGCTGATTCGTGGATATAAGCTTTTCGGTCTCTAGGAAATTTATTAGATTCGAACTGAGAGAGGAGTCAGCAACAAATCGATGTTAAGAATATACACTGTGTGATCAAAAGTATCTGGATACCCCCCAAAACATACGTTTTTCATATTAGGCGCATTGTGCTGCCACCTACTGCCTGGTACTCCATATCATCGACCTGAGTAGTCATTAGACATTGTGAGAGAGCAGAATGGGGCGCCCCGCGGATCTCACGGACTTGGAACGTGCTCAGCTGATGGGGTGTCACTTGTGTCATAAGTCTGTACACGAGATTTCCACACTGCTAAACATCCCTAGGTCTAGTGTTACCGATATGATAGTTAAGTGGAAACGTGAAGGGAAATGTACAGCACAAAAGCGTACAGGCCGATCTCGTCTGTTGGCTGACAGAGACATCCGACAGTTGAAGAGCGTCATAATGTGTAATAGACGGACATCTATCCAGACCATCACACAGGAATTCCAAACTGAATCAGGATCCGATGCAAGTACTATGACAGTTAGCCGGGAATGAGAAAACTTGGATTTCGTGATCGTGCGGCTGCTCACAAGTCACACACCCGCCCGTAAATGCCAGACGACGCCTCGCTTGGTGTAAGGAGCGTAAACATTGGACGATTGTACAATGGAAAAACGTTTTATGGAGTGACGAATGACGGTACACAATGTGTCTATCCGATGGAAGGGTATGGATGGGTATGGCGAATGCCCGGTTACCTGAACCGTGTAGAACACCTTTGGGATGTTTTGGAACCCCGACTTCGTGCCAGGCCTCATCGACCGTGGCCTGAGCTCCCAGTTGGTGCACATCGCCAGCGCAGAAACATACGTATATAGCTTCTTTTCTGTGTTTACTTCGTAGATTCTTACTTAAATTGCGTGTGAGTTTCGTATAGGAGGTGTAATTTCGAGTTTTAGTTACTGTAATCGTGTAGCGCAGTTGTTAGGCATTTGTACAGGTTAGTTCATACATTCTTTGCGCG
Source organism: Schistocerca americana (assembly GCF_021461395.2). Classification (NCBI taxonomy): domain Eukaryota; kingdom Metazoa; phylum Arthropoda; class Insecta; order Orthoptera; family Acrididae; genus Schistocerca; species Schistocerca americana. The sequence continues at coordinate 50,155,691 of NC_060121.1, read as the reverse complement.
TTTCCCTTCCGTTATCTAGGCACGGACTCGTGTTTCAGTAACTGTTGTTCAACATTGATTAGAATGGGCAGCGACTATGATAGCTGTTTTCGGGTGAGGGCTGAGTTGGCATCCCTTCGCTCACAGCTGCAGGCGGCACTGACTTCGGTCGCACAGCTTGAGGCTGTTGCCAATGGGCACCACTGTGGGGAGCCGGACTTGGGTATCACGGGGATGTCAACCTCGTCCCGTCTGTCCCCAGATCGGTCTGCCGCTGTGGCTGCCCCGGTTGCTGCCCGCAGTGGGGCTGAGCCCTCGCCTGTGGTTGATTGGCAGGTCGTTCCAAGGCGTGGCAGGCAGCGAAAGACGTCTCCGGAGGCTGATCAGAAAGCCTCCCTGGTGCGTCTGACAAACAGGTTTCAGGTACTGTCTCTGGCTGAGCCAGATGCAGCTGCCTGCCCTGTTTCAGAGGATGATTCTCAGCTTCAAGGTCCGGGCAATCGCAGAGGGTGGGCTTATTGGTAGTTGGGAGCTCCAATGTTAGGCGCGTAATGGGGCCCCTTAGGGATATGGCGGCTAAGGAGGGGAAGATATCCAGTGTGCACTCCGTGTGCATTCCGGGTGGAGTCATTCCTGATGGTGAAAGGAACCTTCCGGATGCCATGAAGAGCACAGGGTGCAGCCAGCTGCAGGTGGTGGCACATGTCGGCACTAATGACGTGTGTCGCTTTGGATCTGAGGAAATTCTCTCTGGATTCCAGCGGCTATCTGATTTGGTGAAGGCTGCCGGTCTTGCTTACGAGATGAAGGCAGAGCTCGCCATCTGCAGCATCGTTGACAGAACCGACTGCGGACCTTTGGTGCAGAGCCGGGTGGAGGGTCTGAATCAGAGGCTCAGACGGTTTTTCGACCGTGTTGGCTGCAGATTCCTTGACTTGCGCCATAGGGTGGTGGGGTTTCTGGTTCCGCTGAATAGGTCAGGAGTTCACTACACTCAGCTGGCGGCTACACGGGTAGCGGAGGCTGTGTGGCGTGGACTGGGCGGTTTTTTAGGTTAGAAGTCCTCGGGAAAGTACGGGGTGGGCTGCAATCTCAAAGGGTGCATGGCAAATACAAGACGTGCTTGGATCAAGGAACAGTCGGAATTGTAGTTGTAAATTGTTGTAGTTGTGCTGGGAAAGTCCCTGAGCTTCCATCGCTAATAGAAAGCACAGAAGCTGAAATCGTTATAGGTACAGAAAGCTGGCTAAAGCCTGAAATAAGTTCTGCAGAAATTTTTCCCAAGTCTCAGACGGCGTTCAGGAAAGATAGATTGGGCAGAATTGGTGGTGGAGTGTTTGTGTCTGTCAGTAGTGGTTTATCTTGTAGTGAAATCGAAGTAGACACTCCATGCGAATTGGTATGGGTGGAGGTTATACTTAACAGCCGAACTAAGTTAATAATTGGCTCCTTCTACCTTCCCCCAGACTCCGATGATATAGTTGCTGAACAGTTCAGAGAAAATTTGAGTCTCGTAACAAATAAATACCCCACTCATACGGTTATAGTTGGTGGGGACTTCAACCTTCCCTCGATATGTTGGCAAAAATACTTGTTCAGAACCGGTGGTAGGCAGAAAACATCTTCCGAGATTGTCCTAAATGCTTTCTCCGAAAATTATTTCGAGCAGTCAGTCCACGAACCCACGCGAATTGTAAATGGTTGCGAAAACACACTTGACCTCTTAGCCACAAACAATCCAGAACTAATAGAGAGCATCATGACTGATACAGGGATTAGTGATCACAAGGTCGTTATAGCTAGGCTCAATACCGTTTCTTCCAAATCCACCAGAAACAAACGCAAAATAATTTTATTTAATAAAGCGGATAAAGTGTCACTAGAAGCCGTCCTAAGAGACAACCTCCATTCCTTCCGAACTGACTTTGCAAATGTAGACGAGATGTGGCTCAAATTCAGAGATATAGTAGCAACAGCAATTGAAAGATTCATACCTCATAAATTGGTAAGAGATGGAACTGATCACCCATGGTACACAAAACAGGTCCGAACGCTGTTGCAGAGGCAACGGAAAAAGTATGCGAAGTTCAGAAGAACGCGAAATCCCGAAGATGGGCTAAAATTTACAGGCGCGCGAAATTTGGCACGGACTTCAATGCGAGATGCCTTTAATAGGTTCCACAAAGAAACATTGTCTCGAAATTTGGTAGAAAATCTGAAGAAATTCTGGTCGTATGTAAAGTACACAACCGTCAAGACGCAGTCAATACCTTCGCTGCGCAGTGCCGACGGTACTGTTACCAACGACTGTGCCGCTAAAGCGGAGTTATTGAACGCAGTTTTCCGAAATTCCTTCACCAGGAAAGACGAATGGAATATTCCAGAATTTGAAAGACGAACAGCTGCTAGCATGAGTTTCTTAGTAATAGATACCTTATGGGTTGCGAAGCAACTCAAATCGTTAGATACGGGCAAGTCTTCAGGTCCAGATTGTATACCGATTAGGTTCCTTTCAGATTACGCTGATACAATAGCTCCCAACTTAGCAATCATATTCAACCGCTCGCTCACTGATACATCTGTACCTACAGATTGGAAAATTGCGCAGGTTGCACCAGTGTTTAAGAAGGTTAGTAGGAGTAATCCATCGAACTACAGACCTATATCATTGACGTCGGTTTGCAGAGTTTTGGAGCATATACTGTATTCAAACATTATGAATCACCTCGAAGGGAACGATCTATTGATACGTAATCAGCATGGTTTCAGAAAACATCGTTCTTGTGCAACGCAGCTAGCTCTTTATTCGCGCGAAGTAATGGCCGCTATCGACAGGGGATCTCAATCCTCACAAGCGACTTCTAATCAAGCTGCGGGCCTATGGGGTATCGTCTCAGTTGTGCGACTGGATTCGTGATTTCCTGTCAGGAAGGTCGCAGTTCGCAGTAATAGACGGCAAATCATCGAGTAAAATTGAAGTGTTATCAGGTGTTCCCCAGGGAAGCGTCCTGGGACCTCTGCTGTTCCTGATCTATATAAATGACCTGGGTGACAATCTGAGCAGTTCTCTTAGGTTGTTCGCAGATGATGCTGTAATTTACCGTCTAGTAAGGTCATCCGAAGACCAGTATCAGTTGCAAAGCGATTTAGAAAAGATTGCTGTATAGTGTGGCAGGTGGCAGTTGACGCTAAATAACGAAAAGTGTGAGGTGATCCGTATGAGTTACAAAAGAAATCCGTTGGAATTCGATTACTCGATAAATAGTACAATTCTCAAGGCTGTCAATTCAAGTAAGTACCTGGGTGTTAAAATTACGAATAACTTCAGTTGGAAGGACCACATGGATAATATTGTGGGGAAGGCGAGCCAAAGGTTGCGTTTCATTGGCAGGACACTTAGAAGATGCAACAAGTCCACTAAAGAGACAGGTTACACTACACTCGTTCATCAGCTATTAGAATATTGCTGTGCGGTGTGGGATCCTTACCAGGTGGGATTGACGGAAGACATCGAAAGAGTGCAAAAAAGGGCAAATCGTTTTGTATTATCACGTAATAGGGGAGAGAGTGTGGCAGATATGATACGCGAGTTGGGATGGAAGTCATTAAAGCAAAGACGTTTTTCGTCGCGGCGAGATCTATTTACGAAATTTCAGTCATCAACTTTCTCTTCCGAATGCGAAAATATTTTGTTGAGCCCAAATTACATAGGTAGGAATGATCATGAAAATAAAATAAGAGAAACCAGAGCTCGAACAGAAAGGTTTAGGTGTTCGTTTTCCCCGCGCGCTGTTCGGGAGTGGAATGGTAGAGAGATAGCATGATTGTGGTTCGATGAACCCTCTGCCAAGCACTTAAATGCGAATTGCGGAGTAATCATGTAGATGTAGACTGACATCGATACCTCTCCTCAGTGCAGCACTCCGTGAAGAATGGGCTGCCATCCTCCAAGAAACCCCCCAGCACCTGATTCAACGTATGGCTGCGAGAGTGGAAGCCTTCATCAAGGCTAAGGGTAGGCCAACATCATATTGAATTCCAGCATTACCGATGGAGGGCGCCACGAACTTGTAAGTCCTTTTCAGGCAGGTGGCCGGATACTTTTGATCACATAGTGTAGGAAATAATTTTGCAGATCCGTTCATTAATCCTTCTTATATACAGGAGTCTCATGCGTTTTTTTCCAGTCGCGCGCCACTTAGCGCTGGTTGTGAGCTAATGATAAATAAAAGCTAAGGCGCCAATGTCATAGAATACTTTTTGTAACACCTGATTGTGTTTAAAACTTTTTTTTTCTTTATTTCCTGCAGCATAATATATGTCAGTTAATGGCATGATTATTAGAAAGATGCACCACAATAGCTGCTTATATTAACTGACCTTTGTTCACACAATCGCCATTATCAAGTACCTGCGGAAACAATTTTGGTGAGAACGTGTATAAATGCGAATGCCGTTTAATTAAAGTGACTATATTGTACTTGCGTCTATAATGATGAGACGTCTATATTACGTCGTTAGTGAACTGTCTTAAAACTGCCCGCATCTCGTGGTCGTGCGGTAGCGTTCTCGCTTCCCACGCCCGGGTTCCCGGGTTCGATTCCCGGCGGGGTCAGGGATTTTCTCTGCCTCGTGATGGCTGGGTGTTGTGTGACGTCCTTAGGTTAGTTAGGTTTAAGTAATTCTAAGTTCTAGGGGACTGATGACCATAGATGTTAAGTCCCATAGTGCTCAGAGCCATTTGACCCATTTGAGCCTGTCTTACAACTGCCACTATTTTTGATAAGACGGTAAATGATGTAAATGTATCGAAAATAATATCTTAATTAGGGTTTGACAGAAATTTTATAGTTCAGCTCTTACGACGTTATATGTTAACATAGATCATACCGATGAACAGCGGTATAATTTTACCAACTAAATTTTGTCACGTTTATCTTCTGTTGTTGCATATGTTATTTCCAATGTATCCATTTTCGTGTTCGAAGAGTTCAGTAAGTATTTGAGGTAATACTTGTGTCTAACTTCTGTATGCTATTTCTTGTGTGCAGTTTCTCGTGTGCATATACATTTCCAATTCTTCAAGAATATTCATTGCAAAACTTTTTAGTATTTGTGCAGACTTTGAAATGTATTTTCGATTGTATCAGCAGTGTGGTTTTTATTTTTCAAATGTAGAAGGAAGCTCGATTGATTATTCTCGCTGTCTGTATTTGTTCCTTATATGTGATTTAAAATTTATTTTTGTTCTGCCAATGTACACGCTACTACAGCTGCCACATGTTATTTTACATGTCTGGGTTGTCATCCTCGGATATTGTAGTGGTGGCGGAATGTAATTTCTTTAAAAGGTTGTTATTGGTTCGAAAGGATAGCTTAATATTTGTGACTTTAAAAAGTGCATCAATTTTGTTGGAGGTTTACCAGGGTAGACTGTTGATACGTATTTTATTTTTTTAGGTAATGTTTCTCGAGTTAGGCATATATCTCTGTATTGTGTTCTCCTTACGTGTTTTATACTTACAGTATAATTTTGTGGTTACCTTGGGGTCAAAGACACTTGTATAAGCTATGTAATGTGTTAAGGTCCTTTTGAATTTCTGGGTTTTGTAATGGTTTGCTATTTAATATATTAATCGTTCAATAGAAAAATGCTAGTTGATGCGACATTTAATGACAGGAAGTAGCATTTATAACGTTGTCAGAAGTGGTATTCTTTCTGTAGATATAAAATGTGTGATGATAACTATTTTTGCCAGTTGTGAGGTCGAGGTAGTTACTGGTTCTCAATTTCCATAGTGAAGTCAATTTTAGGGTGTAGGTAGGGGAGTTTTTGGTGGATATTTTTGATGTCGGCGTGGCTGCCATCTACCAACAATAGGGTGTCCTCTACATACCTAAAACAGTGTACAAATTTGTTGAGAGTAGGCCAGTTTGAGTTAAAGAATTTCCCTTCTAGAGAATATAGGAAAATAGCCGGCTAATGTGTCTGCTACACTATTACCACCCATGGCTGCTCCATCTGCTTGGGTATAAATTGTGTTATTAAATTCAAAATAATTTGTGATAGCACTATTCCAAAAGATTTGTAATTTCGAATGTTCCAGTCTTGGAATTTTCCTTTATTATAGCATGTTATATTTTATTATTTGGTTATTTTTCTGTACTGGTACATCTGTATATAGATTAGTGACATCATTTTAAATAAATTTACCATCGAGTGGTATTTGTTTGTCTTTCACATCTCTTGTCAGGTTATGCGAATTTTTGATTGTGTACGTTGGTTTGAAAGCATAAATTTTTGTTGTTAGTGTGTTTTTTTTTGCATATCAGATATGATGGGCTATTTATGCAGTTAATTATGAGACAAATCGGAACCGTTGATTAGGCCCATAATTTTGGTATATTTGAATTCATTACCACATTTTTTTTCATGTTCAGTGGTAATGATATTACAGTTTTCAATGGCTTTCATTGTTTTAGCTGCATATCTATTACTATGGTTGTGAAGCAATTCTATGATATTAGTAGATTCAAAGGACGATTTGACCTTGCCTATATAATTGTTTTAGTTTAGGATGACCACACTGTTCTCTTTATCTGCTTTTAATGGTATATTATCATTTAACAGCAGTATTTGGTTTGTATTGTTCAGAATTTTGTGTTCTATTTTGGGCTGGTATTTGTGTGTATTGTTCTTGTATAGTACCTTGTCTTTTGTTTGTTGCGTTAACTGTAATTTCATTCTGTTTTCTGTGTGAGAGATTCGCTACATATATTGCAACTTTAGTAGTGGCTGTCAAGTACTTTAAAGAATTTTTCTGTGATTTTAATGCTAAGTTGTATTTCAGACCTGTTGTGAGGAGATTTGTTTCGGCATCTCTAAATTCTAGATTTGTGATGTTTTCTGGACGTGGATAAAAATTGAAAATGAGATTAATATTCATGTGGAGGTTGTTGTATGTAGTGCTGAATGTGTAAAAGCTTAGTGAATGTTTTGTTATGGATACGTTGTATCTGTCTGCTTGCGTACCGTATAGATGTGCTACATTACGTCCTTTGTTCACTGATTCTTTTCGATGTAATTCGTCCAGTGTTTACTGCCTTTTCCACAATCTTGCTGCATAGTTCTTGATTTGACATAAAAGATCTGGTCTTCCTGTCAATTTTATGTAGGTATATGTAGGGACACATTGCTTATTTCATAAGACCATGTCTTTAACAATTTTTCTTCTGTAGGGCCATCAGCATAACATACAGCGTGAGTCAGGAGGAAAGGTACATGCTTTGAGGGGTAATAGTTCTCGTCATACTGAACAAAAAACTTCATATCGACGTATACCCTATTTCCAATGGTTTCCGAGGTAGAACACATTTAATATAACGTTTGTACGTTTTTCTTGAATCACTCGAATACAGCACACTACAACGAAAACGCGTCGCAGTACAAAATTAAACTACCTTAAATTTCCTATAAAAAAAGTCCTCTTTTTTTCTGTAGAACTGTTTGTGCTAAGAGAGCGCGAGAAAGTTGAAAACTCGCGCGACGCGCATGCGCTGTGTCTTTCATAGTTTTTGTAGGCCAATTTGAGGTAGTTTCCCTACTTGATAGACAACAAGTGTCCCGTATCAAACTGTTCGTCTCAACTTACTCTACACTACTGTGGTACGTCGTAAACAATGACAATATTTGATAGTACAGAAAATAAATAACAATGAATATTAAATGTGTTCCATCTTGGAAACCATTTGGTATAGGGCATAAGTCGATATGAAGTTTTTTATTCAGTATCACGAGTACTACCCCTCAAAGCATGTACATTTCCTCCTGTATCACCCTGTATATCAGATAATGACATGATTATTAGATTGTATCCATCATACTGGAACCAAATAATTGCAATTCATTATTTAAGTGAAATGCTAACAGCTGCTTATCTGGTGTTTCTAGCAGAAACACTCTCCCAGCCTTCTAGACATTTACGAGATGTGTGAGAGAAGTAATGAGCCTGACAAGGCTGTGAGCATTGTGGCAGCGCTGTGTTGTTCTGCTTGGGTAGACCGGTGTGTTCATTCCTTCCAGGTGCTCAGTTGTAGTTTCAGCTCCGTACAGCCATCACGTGATTTCTGAGAGCGCCATCAGTAAAGTTGTAATATTGTTGTGTGTTAACGACAGTTGAACAGCGGAATTTGGAGCTAAGGTATGCCATCAGGTTTTGTGTTAAACTTTGGGAGTCCGCGAGTGTCACCTTTGAAAAGTTGAAACAGGGCTATGGGGAACATTCCTTATCAAGAATGCAAGTTTTTCTCTTGCATAAATGATTTTTGAAAGGCAGAGAACGCGTTTAAGGTGAACCTCGCTCAGGGAGACCTGCAACTTCAAAACCCGACGGCAAAGAACTTTTGCGTGATCATGTGAGATCAGACAATGGGGATGATGAGTCATCTGTTAAAACACTTTCACCGTACATCAAAATTTAACCGAAGGTTTGCACATGCGAAAGGTTTGTGCCAAGGTGGTACCAAAAAACCTCACAGCGATTGAAGAAACGTGTGCATTGCTCTTCTTCAGGGAGTTGTCGGTGACCATTAATCGTTCAATCGTGTGATAAAAGGCGCTGAATCGTGGATTTTTGAGGAAGATCCTGAGTCAAAGCGGCAAAGTGAGACGTGGCAAACTGAGACATCTGGACCGGAAAAAAGCTCGAATGAGCAAACTAAACATCAAAACACTGCTGATTCGCTTTTTTAACGGTAGGGTTATCGTGCACAAAGAATTTGTTCACTTGTCAACCAGATGTTTCACAAAGATGTTTTTCAAAGGCTCAGGTAAAAGGTGTGACGAGTGAGACCGGACATTGCAGACAAGTGGATGCTGTGTTACAACGCCCCATGTCACATGGCCACTTCCAGAACGGAATTTTACTCCTGGAAGGACATGTATGTTGTTTCACAGCCCCCTACGTAACCACAGTCACTATGACACAATGATCGTTAATTCCCGTCTCCATACTGACGCATCCATAAGGTCCGGCCTGTTTGTAGCTACAAGGTGTAAGATATTTTCATTCCGCGTGGAGCTAGCTGTTCAAGGCCAGCCCCTTTAATTAGTTGAGTTTTGCCATAAATTTCTTTTTTTCCTAATTCGATTCAGTATCTCACCATTAATTATTCGATTTACACATCTTCAGCATTCTTTGTAGCATCACATTTCAGAAGCTTAGGTTTACCTCATTTCTGTACTGTTTATCGTTCACGTTTCACTTCCGTGCAAGGCTACACTCCACTTCCAAACACTAGAAATTTATATTCGATGTTAGAAAATTTCTGCTTTTCGGAAATGATTTTTGTGTTATATCCACTCTGCATACGATATCCTGCTTATTTTGTAAAAAGTAATCTAATTCTCTCCGCATCACCTGATTTAATTCGAGAAATTCCATTACCCTTAGAATGAAATTTTCACTCTGCAGCGGAGTGTGCGCTGGTGTGAAACTTCCTGGCAGATTAAAACTGTGTGCCGGACCGAGACTCGAACTCGGGATCTTTGCCTTTCGCCGGCAAGTGCTCTACCAACTGAGCTACCCAAGCACGACTCACGCCCTGTCCTCACAGCTTTACTTCTGCCAGTACCTCGTCTCCTACCTTCCAAACTTTACAGAAGCTCTCCTGCGAACCTTGCAGAACAGGCACTCCTTAAAGAAAGGATATTGCGGAGAGTTCGAGTCTCGGTCCGGCACACAGTTTTAATCTGCCAGGAAGTTCCATTACCCTTGTTTTACCTTTTTTGTTGATCATCTTATAAGCACTTTTCGGAACACTTCATATTCTGTTCAACTGCTCTTCCGACTCCTTTCCCATCTCTGACGAAATTACAATGTCATCGACAAACTGCTAAGTTTTTATTTCTTCCCTCTGCAGCTTAATTCCCCTTCCAAATTCCTGCTTTCTTTTCTTCACTGCTTTCTGAGTGTACAAATTGGAAAACATTGGTGATAGGCGACACTGTTCTCTCACTGTCTTCTCAGATACCGCCTTCATTTCGTACTCTTCAACTCTTACAACAGCAGTCTGCCTTTTTTAAGAATCTACGAATAGTATAAACTTAGGTTTTCTGTTGTTCAGTCTACCTAGTAAAATATGTGGTAGGGTCAGTGGTGCCTCTTCTGTTCCTTCATTTCTCCGGAATTCAAACTGATCTCCTCCTTGATCGGTTTCTGTGATGCTTTTCAAAACAAGTAGTGCGTAATCTTAGTCATACACGTTGCAGTCGTTTGGCGTTGTAAAGGCATTTGGGAGACAATTAGGCTGTGTCGCTTGAAAAGAGTGTTGATAATGATGTGTGTAGGAAGAATTTGAGCGTCGTATAGTAGGTGCTGTAATTTGTGGCGGACAGATTAGAGGCGCAGTGCGAGGGCGTGTGCTGTGGATCAGTAGAAACAGCGCCGACTACGTGCAGGTCTCGGCAGGACGCTGCAAGCCCTGGACGGCACGGCGGGCCGGCTTTCCCGGATGTTCACGCAATGCACCCTGTCTGCGGCCCACGCTACTTACTTCCCAGCGTCTGCCAGTGCGCCCGGGGGGCGGTAATCGGCACCCGCATGTTGTTCACCTCGATCATCTCAAAACTCTCTAGATTAAGGTAAAGATGGTTTCAGCACCGCAGGGTTAAGCAATACATATAGTTAGAGCCCGGCGCCGGGGGACACATCTCACGAACCGCGAAACGGGTCGGCTGTTGGTGTGCTATTGTCGTGGAAAGTGGTTGAAGGACGTTGCAACCACGAACAGGCTTCCACGCCTCAGCACAGAACCTGGAGGTCGGTCAAGTGCCCGCTCTGTGGAACATGTAAGATGGGGGGCGGTGACGGATCGGACAAAGCCTCGCAGCACACGGTTTAGCGCACATTGTTGAAGATGGGGTTCTGCAGCAGACGACGCCTGTGTGTTCCCATGTTGACCCAGCGACATCGTCAATTTGGGATTGCAACGCAATTATCGAGACTGGACCGTGTTTCAGTGGAAACGTGTAGCCTGGTCGGATGAGTCACGTTTTTTGTTATACCAGGTCGACCGTCGTGTCCGGATGCACCGTCATCTGGGCGAACGGCTCCTCGAAACACGCACCACGTGAGCATTCACATACGCTTCCACGGGACGTGTGGTAATAATCGAATGTGCTATGACGGCTGTGGACTACGTGAGCACGATAGCGGTTCACCTGCATCCTTCCGTCCTTGCTGTCTTTCCCGACGTCTGTGGCATCTTCCAGCAGGATAACACCCCAGAACCGACGCTGATAACTTTGCCACCGAATTACCCCGAACCGAACGCGACGGAACGCATCCGGGATGCTGCGAGGCGCCAGCTCCGCGCCAACAGACCACTGGCCCGTAATTTATGGGTATCGCGCATATCCCTGGAAATCTCTTAAAGACGGCTAGAATCGGTGGCACACAGGATCCTAGCTATAGTACGTTCCAAAGTGACACAAACACAATATGTTTGACAGGCGGTCATAATGTTAAGGGTCATCATTGTGTGAAGACCTAGAGTCTATCATGGACCACCATCCACCTTGGAAGTTAAGCATTCTTCGCATACACAGACTGTCGCCAGAAGTTGTACGTATCTACATACATACTCCGCAATCCACCATACGGTGCGTGGCGGAGGGTACCTTGTACCACAACTAGCATCTTCTCTACCTGTTCCACTCCCAAACAGAACGAGGGAAAAATGACTGCCTATATGCCTATGTACGAGCCCTAATCTCTCTTATCTAATCTTTGTGGTCTTTCCGCGAAATGTAAGTTGGCGGCAGTAAAGACTCCCACCCGAGTTCCTGAAGCATTTTCGTAACACTCGCGTGATGATCAAACCTACCAGTAGCAAATCTAGCAGCCCGCCTCTGAATTGCTTCCATGTCCTCCCTCAATCCGACCTGATAGGGATCCCAAACGCTCCAGCAGTACTCAAGAATAGGTCGTATTAGTGTTTTATAAGCGGTCTCCTTTACGGATGAACCACATCTTCCCAAAATTCTACCAATGAATCGAAGACGACTATCCGCCTTCCCCACAACTGCCATTACATGCTTGTCCCACCTCATATCGCTCTGCAATGTTACGCCCAAATATTTAATCGACGTGACTGTGTCTAGCGCTACACTACTAATGGAGTATTCAAACATCACGGGATTCGTTTTCCTATTCATCTGCTTTAATTTACATTTATCTATATTTAGAATTAGCTGCCATTCTTTACACCAATCACCAATCCTGTCCAAGTCATCTTGTATCCTCCTACAGTCACTCAACGACGACACCTTCCCGTACACCACAGCGTTCAGTTCAAAAAGCGATGTGAGACAGAAAATTTCCTAAGAGCGAGTGAGAATTCTTCACCGAATCTCTTGGTTTGTGCTCTGACGGCCGGCCGGTGTGGCCGTGCGGTTCTAGGCGCTTCAATGTGGAACCGCGTGACCGCTACGGTCGTAGGTTCGAATCCTGCCTCGGGCATGGATGTGTGTGCTGTCCTTACGTTAGTTAGGTTTAAGTAGTTCTAAGTTCTAGGGGACTGATGACCACAGATGTTAAGTCCCATAGTGCTCAGAGCCATTTAAACCATTTTGTGCTCTGACACGCGCCAACTCAGCCACCGTGCCGTTCCAAAATTTAAATTATTTCGTTTGCGAATATCTTTTTTAGATTATTAGGAAGGGCTAGGATGAAACGTGCTCATACGTAGCTGTAGCCTTTCCCCCTCGCACCCCATTTGTCTTCGGACGGCGACACTTAGCTTCATCTGCCACCGCCATATTTCGCTCCGCTCCTGTTTTAATGAATGGTACACGGGAAGAACCACTCTCAGTAAGCGCCTTCAAAAGCTGAAATTTTCGTCTCCCTCGCGGAGTTGTAAGGTTTCATTAAGAAGGTCCGTTTGAAAACAAATTACGTTCTTAAAGACTGTTAGTATTTCCGTCGTACGTCGCCATTTTTAAGACAGCTAGACACAAAAATGTCACTGATTAATAAGTTAGCTTTGGAAACTTCTTCAGTAGGCGATAATCACAAGTTTTTGGGAAAGATGTAAAAAGTCACTCCATTTTGTTTTTGGAAGAGGAGGCTATTAGTGCGAGACTGCGCCCTATTCATGGTGACCCTCAGCCATCTGTGATATCATTTAGATATTCGTTCAGCGAAAATCGTTCGCGCGTCCGTTTTTGATTAAAGTTTACCAGGACACGCGCCCGCTGTGTTTATCGAAGAAATCATCGGAAAATTGCATTACAAGATTCTCGTCGACGGAAAGTACTTGAATGTGTTGATGGGAAAGGCAGTTAATATTATGCGTGAGAAGTTGGCGATGAATAAATTGTTGGCCGGTAAGTGCTGCGTTTGCTCAGACACCAAACGGGAATGCTTTTAGCATTGAAACTGCTTGGAGACATCTGGAGGACATTTTGGGTCCCTCGATGAGACGTGGTTTTGTCTACCCTGGAAACTAAGCTACAGCCAATACAATAAGTTGATTCCTTAAAACCTGCTCAAAGCGAGAAATTCTCATCGCCCGGAAGACGTATGACTAAAGAGTATTTGGAATGGAAAGGGCGTGGTACCGATAGCCTTTCTAGTGAAACGAAAAACGAAACTTGTACGATACTGTGAGATATTGTACCGTTTCGATAATATGTGGAAGGAAGGACACCGTTTTACGAAGAAGGAAGTGCTGTTTCAGCACGACAAAGCGGCAGCACATTTCTGTTGAGTTGACGTCACAAATCGCTACGAATTACTGCCGCGCTACTGGCGTTCGTCTGGCCTGGATCGCTCCAGATTCCCTCCTTATCCACAGCTCGCAGGTAAAATAAATATGCTCAGAAAAGGTTGTCATCGTAGAGACAGATGCCCGTTTTAGAGAGCTCGATATTTTTTTGAGGGGGGTGGGAGGGGGGGGGGGGAGGTTAAAACACGTAGGGATATTGGGAAATTTGCATTTCTGTGAAGGGGAGTATGTTGAAAAATCAGTAATCTGTTTCTGAAAAAAAAAGTTTTCGTTCACAACATGAGTACTCATTCAACCGGCAATGCACACTTTCTCTGGCCGTTGGCCACAGGAATTGGATGAAAATCTCCGCGAAGCTCTCGCGCGACGCAACATACCTTTGACGCAACGGAGAGTTATTCTTTGAATTTGCTCTGTTAAATTGCTCTGTTTTCGCGAGAAGAAAATTGTCATTCTTCCAAGGATTCCCATTTAATTAATAATGTGCTTCCGAACGTTCTGGCGAATTGTTGCTTCCATTTTGTGCACATAATTGGACAACCGATCAAGCCGCGCCTTGTTCATCTGCTGCGAGTTCTGCTTTTATGCATACTGGCCGACTGGACTTCAATCACACTGTGACCAGCACGTTATTAACACGCCGGCGGCCATAGCGAAGGCTCACTCCGTGGCCTACCCCGGACTATAGGTGGACATCCATCACTATGCGTGCAGCAGTCAAACCTGAGAGATTACAATCGCATTTACAGTGATAAGCCAAAACATTATGGCCACTGCCCACCGTCACATTGGCTGCTGCCTGATGATGATTGCTGGGACGTGACGCGGTCACAAAAGTATGTAAACGGAGCAGACACGGACGAGCGAAGATGTTGTTGTTGTTGTTGTTGTGGTCTTCAGTCCTGAGACTGGTTTGATGCAGCTCTCCATGCTCCTGTATCCTGTGCAAGGTTCTTCATCTCCCAGTACCTACTGCAACCCAAATCCTTCTGAATCTGCTTAGTGTATTCATCCCTTCATCTCCCTCTACGATTTTTACCCTCCACGCTGCCCTCCAGTGCTAAACTGAAGATCCCTTGATGCCTCAGAACATGTCCTACCAACCGATCCCTTCTTCTTGTCAAGTTGTGCCGCAAACTCCTCTTCTCCCCAATGCTATTGCTGCAAACAGGGAAGTCCGTTGAGATAAGCGGCTATGACAAGGGGCAGATTATTATTACGCAGAGCCTGTGAACGAGTATCTCGAAAACGGCCAAGCTGGTCGTATGTTCTCGTGCTGGTGTCGTGAGCATCTACGGGAAGAGGTGGAAGGACAATGACACTACCATTAGGCACTGCATGCTTCGACGCCCATGACTCTTCACAGAACATGGGGTTCGGAGGCTTCTCTGCTCTGTGAAACACGATTGATGGTGATCTGCCGAAGTAGCACAGTGCTGGGGCACGCAAATGTGTTTTCGGAGCACACCGTTCATCGTACACTGTTGAACATGGAGCTCCGCAGCGGACCACCCCTACGTGCTCACATGTTGACCCAACGAAACCGTCAATTACGATTGCAGTGGGCACGGAACCACCGGGGTTCGACCGTCGATCAACAGAAACGTGTCGGCTCTTCGGGTGAATCACGCTTTTGCTACGCTAGGTGGATTGTCGTCTCCAAAAACGCCTTCATCGAGGTGGACAGCTACTCGAAACGTGTAGCGCGCCACTGACGCAGGCGGCTGGGTGCTGTATTACGCTATGGCAGACATTTTCCGGCGCTTGCATGGGACCTCTAGTAATCGAAAACACGCTGATAACTGCGAACCACCAGCATCCCTTCATGCCTGATGCCTTCCCCGACGGGGATATCATCTTTAAGCAGTACAGTTGTCCGTGTCACGGAGCCAGAATCGTGCTACAGTGGTTTGCTGAGCGTTATAGTGAATTCACGTTGAAGTCTCAGCCACGAAATTCGCCCGATGTAAATCCTATGGAATCCATCCATCTCGCTACCGAGCGTCATCACTGCGTATGCAAATCAGCGGCCCGTTGTTTACGCGAATTACATGACCAGAGCGTAGACATCTAATGCCACATACATCCACAAACCTACCGACAAACTGTCAGATCCATGATAAGCAGAATCACTGATGTATTGCAACGACGGGAAAACAAGTTATTAAGCAGCTGCTATAGTGTGTTGGCTCATCAGTGTTAGTTTCCTGTGCTTACACGTTTCTACCGGCCCGTTGCGATCCCAGAATCGCGTGTCTGAAATCATCACATGTGTACTGTCATGTCTACTTGGTAAGTGCTCCAAACACTAAAGCAGTACTGTAGTGTCTTGTATGCGATTTCCTTTTAGATATGCACCGCTCTTTCCGAGGAACCTTTCAACATATCGGTCTGCTATTTGCCTTCCCTAGTACCGATAATCCCCTTTGACATCGCTTCTTAGTCTTACCATTAAATATTGACACAATGTGTTTTGCTGAAGATTTTACTCATTTATCTTCGTTCTTATTGAATACAACATTTTAACATGGTATGAAACTTAGAGGTATTAGTACTAATCGGAAACTAAACAGCAATCTACTCTTGAATGCATCGAAACCAAAAACGTGCTTCGTTCTAGAAGCACTTCTAGAAAATGATCACTTGTTTCTTTGGTTACGCTGCACATGTTGTACAGCGATGGTCGCGTCACTTTTCATCGTGGCAATACCAGCTGTTACTCAGCGAATCCAGCAGTTGATTATTCGATGGACATAAATATCGAATTAATTTGTCATTTCCTATACTTAACTGTGACCTTTTTTTTGTTTTCATAGTCAAACAGAAACATACGTGGACAGTGCTTTTCATCTTGTCCAGAAGGTGACGTGTCTCTCTAAAACCAACAAAGTGGAAAAAATGTTTCAAGAATTGTTGGCAGTGGAGGTGCAGTCACTGCTTTCACAACTTACATTTTCTTGAAATTTGCAGCTACCGATTGTATAAGAAAAAGTCACACATTACAGTTTTACAGTGTATCTGAATCCTGTCATTTCTCAGAACTTTCTGTGAGTCTCTTATATAGGATCATGTATGGTTTTTCCTAGCGTGTCAAAAGTCTGTTGGCGTGTTTTCGCTCTGTTCCTGTGAAGCTGCCAGTGCAGCGAAACACGGTGAAGGGTGAGGAGCATGTATCACGAACAACAGTCGAGGGTTGGGCAGGCGTACGTGATACAGATTAGGACGTTATCGAGAGGAGCGAATGGACACAGCGGCAAGATGACTCGCCTTGGCGGAGTCTTGAGGACACGCTTGCGTCTGATGCTGTCTCTGTAGTAGGTTATTCGACTCTGTTTGGTGAGTTTTACGTAAAAGTTCCGTCGGAACGGGCTCTAAAAACAGACTACGAATCAAAATCAATTGCTTTTCATCACTATGCCGTATGGTGGCAACTGCTTTGCGCTGCACGTACAGCTAGTGACGGAGTAGTGCGTTCAGTCATTACAGGAGGCTTTGGCGAAGAGACCTCAGGTGGTGGCAGTCTCTTCAGCAGTGACTACGTTTCTTGGACCAGATAAATAGACAGACAGGTGTTGCATTTCAGTGCCTTGTGCGCTTGGACTTTATTTTTTTATTTTGTAGAGAAATCTATATTCGTATATTTGAATAAATACTTCTCATTTGTCTTCTGTATTCTGTAAACAGCGGCATCGCGTAGTGATGGATGGACGCAGTGGCAAGACGACTCGCCACCCTCTATCTTTCATTACATTCCAGAGTAGAAAAACTCTGCATAATTTCTGTGCAGTAACGGAGCGACTTGCATTACGGTTTTAATTAAAACTTATTGACAAAAGAAACCGTCAGGATATTACGCTTTGGTGTTTATTTTGTAAACAAATCAAACAAAATGTCACTCTTGCCTACATGCCAGTGTGGCTGTTGCGAATCTAAAGTTACAAAAAAATTTCTAGCCAACGCTGAATCTACGAATAGTATAAACTTAGGTTTGCTGTTGTTCAGTCTACCTCCTAAAATATGTGGTAGGGTCAGTGGTGCCTCTTCTGTTCCTTCATTTCTCCGGAATTCAATCTGATCTCCCCCTTGATCGGCTTCTGTGATGCTTTTCAAAACAAGTAGTGCGTAATCTTAGTCATACACGTTGCAGTCGTTTGGCGTTGTAAAGGCATTTGGGAGACAATTAGGCTGTGTCGCTTGAAAAGAGTGTTGATAATGATGTGTGTAGGAAGAATTTGAGCGTCGTATAGTAGGTGCTGTAATTTGTCGCGGACAGATTAGCGGCGTAGTGGGAGGACGAAGATGAAGGATTAGAGCCTCCTTGCTGTTTCTCAGATGAAAGTCAAGGGGAGGAAGAAAGCGTGAACGTGGACGGCCACAGTAGCGACTCAGAACAATCCGGGGACTAACATTCCAATCCCTTACATGATATTACAGACAATGATTACCGTTTTGATGTAGGAAAAGATGGAGAAGGGATTCCTTATGTGTGTCGAATAAAACGAAAACGAAAAACATTATAAAAGTATTGCCAGGCCCGACCCGCGCAGGCAGGAATACTTCCTCGGAATTGGAGGCGTTTACGAGATTCATTCTTACAAATATGATTGACAAAATTGTTGGTTACACAAACCTGTGTATTTCACAACTGAGGTGTACAGTTCAGTATGCGAGGGTAAGAGATTCTGGATTTACTTCTCCTTCGGAAATGAAAGCTCTGTGTGGAATTCTGTTTGTGATCGCTCTCAACAAAAGTTGCCGTGCCAATGGCCGAAGATATTGAAAACGTAATGGTACAGGGATTATGGCTTGCCGAGCAGCGTTTTCCTATAACAGATTTATGTTCCTACTGAGAAGCATCAGATTTGATGAGAGGGGGACGAGGGGAATACGAGAAGAGTATGATAAATTAGCAGCCATGAGGGAGGTAGACAGGGACTTCGAAAATAACTGTAAAAACAATTACTCCCATCGTTTGGTTGCAGGTGACAAGCTACCTGTAGTAATTGACACACAAGTTATCCAGAAAATTCATGCACACCAAATGTAAAGGTATTTACAAAAAGAAACGATCTATTGTTTGAACTAAAGATGCACATAATTTTATAATCATTTAACAAAAATATTCATGTTACAGAATAAATAAAAACGAAAACCCGCTGATAGTGGCACAGTGATGCCGAAACATGTTTGGGTACTGACAAATGGTTCATATGGCTCTGAGCACTATGGGACTTAACACCTGAGGTCTTCAGTCCCCTTGAAATTAGAACTACTTAAACCTAACTAACCTAAGGACATCCATGCCCGAGGCAGGATTCGAACCTGCGACCATAGCGGTTGCGCGGTTCCAGACTGAAGCACCTAGAACCGCTAGGCCACACGACCGGCGGTATTGAGAAAAAGCGGTGTTTTTGGATAACTGGCGGACCTCACATCCGACAATTTTAACTGCAAACACGGCCAACATAAGGAGCTGCAAATCAAAATGCTGAATGTTTCCATATGTAATGGATTAGGAACGGGACGTGGGCAGAAAAGGTCAAACAAGTGAGAAAGGCATCTTCTAATTGATTTTATTTTGCACCGCCGCTTACGCAGTTTGTTCAATGTGAGAACCAGAGACATCGAAGAGATGCTGCATGCGTAAAACGACGGCAACGGTTGCTCGCAGCATTTCCGGTGGATTCGGAGCAAAGTGTTCTTGCATACTGGCCATCAGACCAAGCAGAGAATTAACGTGTCCTCGTTAAACGCATTCTTTTAGGTATCCCCTGAGCCGAAAGTCACACGGTTGCAGGACTTGTATCTGGAAAACCTCTGAAATATTTTCGTGAGAACAGTGTTGTGTGGAGCCGGCCTGTGTGGCCGAGCGGTTCTAGGCGCTTACGTCTGGAACCGCGAGACCGCAACGGTCGCAGGTTCGAATCCTGCCTCGGGCCTGGATGTGTGTGATGTCCTTAGGTTAGTTAGGTTTAAGTAGTTCTAAGTTCTAGGGGACTGATGACCTCAGATGTTAAGTGCCAAAGTGCTCAGAGCCATTTTTGAACAGTGTTGTGCCATGTTACCAACAGTTTCTGATAGGCTTTTTGACTACGTTTTTAATACTTTAGTGAAACATTAATTGGTGTTATGCTTTTGAATCCATTCGACTTCTTCCTTGTGCATCTACAATCTCGGAGTGACTGGGTGTATTCTCTTCAAAGAAGGCCAGACCGAGAATAAAGGTGCTTGTGAATCCACACCACGCAGTCACATGCAGCGAGTGCAGTCGCTCTTCGTGCACAGCACGCGGTGATACTGCCTGCTCACACGTCATCAACTTGTCTTCGTGCCACAAACCGAAGAGCTAATTCAGAACGTTGATGCAGATCATGAGGTATCAGTCGCTGCACGCAGGTACCACACTGCAAAACTTTTTGTGCTGTTGACCCCGGGATGAACAATTCTCGGGACACTGCACGAGCACTAGTTCTACTCGGGACGCATGCTGCACGATCAGCTAACAGCAGCGTATTCTGTAACTTTCATTGGATTAGTTTGAGCTAAAGACAATCTGTACTGCAAAGATCAGTCGGCTATCGACCTTGCACACGCATTGATCTGTACTTGCCACTCAGTGGACAGTCATTTATCAGAAACGATATACAAATCTCCGTTAAGATATCCACATTTTTTAGGTTTACGTTATTTTCTGTATCGCTTAAAGCGAATTTTGTGTTGTTTCCAGTGAAAGCGCTAGCAGATTTTTTGACCAGTTCCTATACCTTCAGTATTTGTATTCCGCCCTAATCACCTCATGTTTGACGGGATGTTAAATCTTACTTTTCCCTCTAAAGTAAGCGGTAACATCGTGTCATCGCCTGTTGCTCTTTTCTTCACTGTCAGACGTCGACATTTGTGGCGTGATCTAGGCTCCGCGGGACCAGCTTGCGTGTTTTGCTTTGTGGACGCGGGTGAAATCTATTTCGAGCCGCGCTTATTAGTTGTTTAGGGTGGGAGCAAATGTCTAGCCCGTTCGCTAGCTGTCCACTACATGGTTTTCTGCCAGGTTTCCTCGTCCACGAATATTTTATAATGCTGACTGTTTTCTTGAGTGCGGGGCCGTCCCACTTGGCCCTGATGGTTGTTCGGGTGTAGGGGAGGGGTTAGAGGCGTGCGCTACCTTTTCAGCTCTCGTTAACTAACATAAATGCACGACACAGTCGTTCCTGGACGTAGTGCAAGTGGGATGTTACGATTCCTCTACACGTGGAACGCTTTATGTTCTTAATTACACGCGAACATATCCAGTATTTCACAAGCGTGTGAGGTTTCCTCTGTGAGTCACAATACTTTGCACAGCAGACGCTAATTTGTACCACTTTTGCCGAGCTAGGTAGCCAGTATTTAAGAAATTGAGGTCTTTTTCAGAAGGGGTTGTTCTAAAGCCCAAGCCCACTCACTTCAGCGCCTCCTTCCCCCCCCCCCCCCTCTCTCTCTCTCTCTCATTCTCTCTCTCTCTCTCTGCTCCCACAGAATTGGTGGTTCGTCTCTAATGACCCTTTCTCTTTCTTCATATTGTTACATCACTGATCTATACTTGTTTCGAAGGAACAAAGACGGTATACTTGCATTTTGCCCACCTGTTGTCTTGTCATTTCATAGTCAAGCATACGACGGAGACAGACTAATTGGTCTGCTGTACGTCTGAAATATTTTCGTGAGAACAGTGTTGTGCCATGTTACCAACAGTTTCTGATCGGCTTTTTGACTGTCTCTTTAATAACTTAGTGAAGCATTAATTGGTGTCATAATTTTGAATCCATTCAACCTCTTCCTTGTACATGTAAATCTCGGATTGACTTACCGTTGTATCAGTTATTAGGGCTTGTTCCCGTTCCATTCACGTACGGAGCGCCTATAAAAGCCTGTTTCCGCGCTGAGTTAGTCTGTCCTCATCTTAGCGGTCTCTTCGGAACCAACACTTAGCGAATTGCAATACAGTATATTCCTGGGCTCGTCAATTAATGCCGACAACATGAGAAACCTAAACACACTGTGTTCTGAGGAGTGGGTGGCTGACTAGTCGACTGCGCTTGCGTTACCTTAAAACACTGTGCTTTCCCAGTGCACCTCAATTTCTTAGTGTTCATTCCACTTGACATCAATTTCTTATGTTGCTTCTCAGATGTGGTGTCGATGTGACTTTTTCTACAGATTTGAAACTTATTCTGTAATCGAAGAACATATTCTCACTCCCCCTCCTATTCATACATGATATCTTTCACTTACCTATTCTCGTGGTGACTTGATGTATACAACACGCGACTACAAATGAAAGTGTGCCCGTGATTTTGCACCTGTTATTAATTTCAGGTTTTATTCTTTCGGACAGATATTGAAGGAAGCCTTTTTTTCCTTGGAGCGGATTAGGTTGAAATGGAAAGTTCTTGAAATCAGAAAGGATGTGATATCTAGACATTTTATTATCCGTAGTTATAGGAACTTTCTGACGTGAACATGCGGGGATGCCTCGATAGGTGCTTGTAGAGGTAAAGCGCTGGAGTGGCTTGGTGGTGGTGGTGGTGTGTGTGTGTGTGTGTGTGTGTGTGTGTGTGTGTGTGTGTGTGTGTGTGTATTTGGACCCGGGAGGAGGGGGGGGGGGGCGCAGTTGAAAGGAAGCTGCTGCGGATTATAATAGGACAAGTCTTCAGCTATTCAATGAAGTTTCAAGTCGTCGGTCAAGACGAGACTACAGTGACAACAAATATTCGTGTTCAGTTAGTAGTGTGGCGTGTGTGTCGAGAATATCCTTAAGCCATTGTTGCCAGGTAGACAATGACACACAAGTGCATCAATGCCCCATGATTTAAATTTCATTGTTGCCCATAAACACTAATGAAAATTAACATGGTAGAGCATCCCAGAGAAGTCTCCCTTAGAATTTTTTACTACTTTTAATTGACAGTGTAATATTGTTTTTATATGATGCAAATGTGTCAAATCACGGACAGATAAATGTTCGAAAAAGTTGGTTCTAGGCAGGCGGTAAATCCGCACCCATCAAGTCAGATTGTACGAATATTCCAGCAATAGGAGAGAGTGTCAAAGTATGGCACCAAACTTCTAATCACAGTTATCTAGAGCAAATTGAGGACCACATTTAAGCCCTTTCGCCTAGTCATACTATGAAGTAGTGTTGACAGCAGCACATTTCATTGTTTAAAGTGTGGACGAGGTGCAAGAAATACGTCGCTATAATGATCTAAGACCGATGGTTGCCCTACACATTCTGATGAAGTCCTCTACAGATATTGAAACAAATGTATTTGCAGCTGTAAGTCCGTGACGTAGTACGTCCCTGAGGTGGTGATGGAAGATACCTGCCTTCTCATTCCCATGAATCCTTTTGACGTAAAGATCTGCGCATCGGTGGTACTGAGCATCAGTTACCATAAGCCTGTACTGACAAAGCCGTTTGTAGTAGGTTGACAAAGTGGAAATGTCAAAATTTTCTTCCCACGAACTCATGACGCGGATGTTCCGTTTCGTTCCGTTCAGGGCATTTGTGGATGCCGTCATTTGAAGTGCGTTGCGTCACGTTCTGACATTCCGTCCCGTTCCGACTTTTTAACATCTGCAGAGCACCGGAAACCGGAAAGGAACTGATAATCGCCTCTTTTGCGACCATCCGTATTTAACGGCTGGTACGTTGTGGCACGCAGCTTCTTCGAACACGAAGCTTGTTAACATCTAAGACTCATTAGAATCACGCAAAGCATTTTGAGTGGTATGGAGGTCTTAGAGACAACGGAAGAAAGATCTTTGGACTGGTTCGTTACTCCAGTCATGCTTGGAATATTCCAACTGCGCGCCACTGCAACAAGTAGGACAGGTGTAGCCTTCTGGCCGTTTCAGCTGCGAACGTCGCAACCATTGCTGACTCCTGTACAGCAGTGTTCAAGGCCTGATACCATGACATGCTTAGTTGACGATACCATCGCAAGTCCCTGTCAAGGATGTTCAATTGCATGTAGCAACTTAGGTAAGTTAGCCCCGTTTAAATGCGAACATTTTAGGTTAGGCTAGATCGTGACCGTTATGAATGTCAGTTAAAAATTCGAAATACTTCGAGCAGCCACATTTATTGTTCTTCCGACGAGTGTGTTCGGGATATTATAACTCCGTCTTCAGGTGATTTATGTCGAATAATAAGGCAGAGATGATTTGTATCTGACTAGTGTAGGTGCAAACAAAACGGCGAGTAGAGGGGAACGGAGCGAGTAAATAATCGTAATAAACATACGTCCAGAAACCAATGGTTTCCCCAATACTACATACGTACAAGTGCGGTCATGCCAACATTACAACACTGTTAATGTCTTTAAGCCTGCGCCGCGCGGTGTAGCCGTGCGGTCTGTCGCGTTGCAGGGTTCGCACGGCTCATCCCGGCGGAGGTTCGAGTCCTCCCTCGGGCATGGGTGTGTGTGTTTACCCTTAGCATACGTTAGTTTAAGTTAAATTAAGTGGTGTGTAAGCCTAGGGACAGATAACCTCAGCAGTTTGGTCCCATAGGAACTTATCACAAATTTCCAAAATTTCTCAAGTCTATGTTTATTTCGAAACACGGCAAGTTGGGCGTAAATCATAATGTGGTAAACTGCTTTCATTTGACTTTTTCATTGGTCCAGACACCTGACTACTGGTAAATAGTGTTACGATAACAAGTGTATCGATCGTGGTCCACCAATACCGTGGGTCCCATGTCCTCCGACTTGAACCCGTTGGACTCTCTCTCTCTCTCTCTCTCTCTCTCTCTCTCTCTCTCTCTCTCTACCTGAGTCATTTGGATGTTCTGTGTTCTAATTACGTAATTGGCTACTGTAACTCATAAAAAACTACAGACCCATCAACACACCAAAAGTTTTTAATCCGTCCCCTCCCACCGACGTTTGCTCACATGGACGCGATTGTTAATATTTGTATGGCACTGCCACGCCCAATCTATTAGGAGATTTGTATGTAGTTGTCGTTAAGTTCTTCTGTGACGACCTGTCAACTGATCTACTATTTTCATTGAAAAGATACAGAATTGTTTCTCATTGCTGACTTGATCGAATAAAATTTCGAGCGCGCGTGTGTGTGGGTGTGGGTGGGTGGGGGGGGGGGGAGGGTTATCATTCCATATAAATAATGTGGCTGGTGTGCAGTGACAGTTGAAAGTGTGTGTCAGGCTGAGACGTCGGAGTTGCTGCATATGGTAAGCAATCTCCTTACGATTGCCCTGTCTTCAGGTCTGACTCAAACTTCCACTGTCGCTGATGTTTCCACCTATGACTGTCGAACACCACTACCGAGGGTTCTCCCAGCGTTAGGGGGAACAGAATACCACGACTGGAGCAACGGAGTCTGATTAGGCGACTGCTAGCTATAGGCCAGAGACGGTGAGCACAAGCCTGTGGTGGCAGCGACTGGTGTGCCCCGCCCCGTCCCGTCCCCTCCATCCCATAGGCTCGGGAGACGTGTGTCACAGAGGAAATTGATCGCGAGTGAAAGTTGGGAGCAATCTAGACCGTCCGTATATTCCTCGTCGATTTACAGATAAATTATTTCACGCTGCAGATTAGGGCAGATTGAACACTGGAAGCTTCTGCATTTTCCCATTAATTTGCGCTACGAATCTAGATTTTTTTTCTCCACCAATACGACAGGCGCTCCATCTGTTGATAGACAAACTAATAAACTCTATAACAAAACTATATTTTCCACACCTTTTCAAGAATATCACATCCAGCTATGTGTCTGATATATCAACACTTCCATAGTGCACTAAAGAATGCGCAACACACTCTTCACAAAGATTTAACAAGCTGGCGCTGAACGTCGTCAGCCATAACCTGTGTGGAACACATGGTTGTTGTGTTTGATAACGGCACCATGCGAAATTGTTCTAACTGAAGCGGACATAAATATTCAGCTGCAACTAGTAAGTACAGATTTATTAAATCACCATCCGTGAAAGGGCGCGAGGGCTTTGCGAGAAGTACTGCGGTTTTGTAGCCCTTCCAGCATCGGCACACGCGCTTGATTTTTCTTCATTTTCTTCTTCTTCCTCTTGAGAGAGCTTCTTTTTAAGTTTTATAACCTCTTGTATACGGTCAGGTCCTTTTCCGTTTCCATATTGTTTGACGTCGTAAGACTTGTAGTGCACTTCATGAAAGTTGTAACTTTTCTGTTTGGTTCACGTGTAATGCCAGGAGAAAACAACTGTTAATAAGTCACCGTGTGCACATCTGTCTCTCACGTCTTGACTTTTAATAGCCTCTGTGCAATATATTTTCATGGAGATAATGTATGCGCTTGCAGTCTACCACAAATATTGTTTTTAAATGTTCCGAACAGCGTTACGCCAAGAACATTGCCTTTATTCTAGTGACATTTAATTTCTCAGAGCGTTAGGGTTTCACAGGAAAACTGGATCTACTGATTACTCTCTCTCTCTCTCTCTCTCTCTCTCTCTCTCCTCTACTCTACTCTACTCTACTCTACTCTACTTTTCGCCCTACCTTTTTGTTTCTTTGTCTATATTGTGGACCGAACGAGGTAGCACAGTGGTTAGCGCACTGAACTCGCGTTCGGGAGGACGAAGGTTCAAATCCGCGTCCAGCCGTCCAGATTTTTAGGTTTTCCATGATTTTTGTAATAAATCGCCTCAGGTTTATGTCGAGATGATTCCTTTGAAAGGGCAGGGTGGATTTCCTTCCCTAATCTTAACTTGCGCTCCGTCTGTAATGACCTCGCTGTCGACGGAACGTTGAACACTAATCTCTTCCTCCTCCTCCTTGTCTATGTTGTCGTCTAATGGCGTTTCAACAGGCTGCAGTGAAAAATGGGACGTGAGGAGGGTATTTAGTCATAAATAATGTGCGCTTACCAAATTAATTGTTGACAGTGAATACCCTTTTAGAACATTCATTATCTGCTACGTTTGTCGAAAATGGAAAGAAGTTCCTTTACTGACTGTGGACGCCATCGAGATAAAGGATAGGTAGCTGAAAGCCCTGTGTAGAACGAAGATCTGAATCATGCAAATTAAATGAAACGCAACACAGAACAGCACAAGAACTCTTTGAATGTAAAAGTGAACCACCACTGTGTAATGCCAGCCATAACGCGTAGTCAACTGAAAGCTGATCGTTAATTTCCTTTGAAGCACTCATTTCATCCTGCTGATTGGACGTATCTGCTAAGTTGTCGGGGAAGACGAATAATTTCTTACCGTGTTGACAGGAATGAAGTGTAGTGTAACAATTAAAAATTTTAAATACTTCAGTCACAAAAATCAGTAACTCTCTTCCATAAATATACAGATACAGTTATTTCCACGAAAGCGAAGCAGAAGAAGAGGCATTTGTGTTCTTCAGTCGTACACACAGCATGAGCAAAATTGTATGTAAGTTGTGTTGTAGTGAAGTTGTAGTCTCGGGAAATAATCTTTACAGGTAACTGATTGGTCCCATATGGCACATATCATTCTTAGAGGAGCTCTGGTGTTGAACTACACGCTGTTTCAAAAAGATTCATTTGATATCACTAGACCACGGTCCTGCGGGGTATCGATAGAGGTCTCCGTGGCACAATTCGATCACTCGTTAGGAGTCGAGTCGGGATGACGACAACTGAGCAACAACAGTTACCTGCCTGTAAGAGCGTTTCTTAACAGTGAGCTACCTAAACCATGGGATGGCCGTTAAATCGCCCTCACACAGGACGTGTTGCTCACTGCCAAGTGCACCAGACGTGATGTCCGTCGTGGTTGCTGCACTCTTTGAAGCGGCGTGCTACGTCCCACGGAACGTGCTGCTCATCTCCAGCGGCAGTTCCCGGCTGCGTCTGGCGCGTAAATCGCACAGTTTCTATACGCAAATTGACGCGCGGGAAATAGCTGTGTTAACTATATTAGAGGTCGTCAAAGAAGAGCGGAGAAAGTCGCGAAGAAGATTCTAGACTGATTGGGGGCTTCGACAGCAAACTGGTGGTCGAGGAACACAAGATAATGCGTCCAACGAAATGACGTTGCACTGACTACCATCGCTTAAAAGCTACGTACTTCATCGATCAGGTTTCAGTATCGGGAGTCGCTTCGTAATTTTCTTTGAATGGAAGAAGAGAGCTTATTGAAGTTGAAGCTGCTCAACATCATTCCATCATTGATAGAATATATATATATATATATATATATATATATATATATATATATATATATATATATATATATATATATATATATATATATATATATAGCTTGTCTTTACTTTCTGACTTGGCAGTCACGTTAAGATTTCTGGGCACTGGGGAATGATTGCAGTCGTTGGTCTACGCAACAAGAATTGCAGAAAATACATTATTTATAATCAACAACATATACAATTCTAGATAATAATTCTGTTAAATTTATAATAAGAAAGAACCAGAATATTTTACTAAGCAAAAGACGAAAAAAAAAAATTCGAAAGGAGGTGGATGCAGGCCTGGTACCTGTTTCCTCCACATCTCGCGTCACCGTCAACTTCGTACTGTAATGGTATACAGAACGATATATAAAAAGGCAGTGTCTCTGATACAAACAATACCCTAACTGTCCGAAGGTGAAATTTGGATAAAAACTGCGGCTTATTTTCGGATCGATACGGTACTGTGTAAAGGCTGTATCTGAAAATGTATTATTTGAAACTTAACTATGACAAATTGCATCACAACGACGCGCTTTTGATAGATTATCATTGAGCCGAAACACTGAAACAGTATACTTTCACAAAGTAAATTATAACTATAAGAAGATCAACTACACAAGGTTTTAATTACCGATATGTAGTTTCGGGTTATTGTACTATAACAAATCTCGGCTGAAACTACTCCTTTTCGAGATACACTCAATTTATTGATGCGTTGAAACAGCCTATATTCACACGACATAACGCTGTTCAATGAGATGCTTGTGACGTAGAAACAATGTCGCATCTCATTGGTTACGTATCCCATCACGCGTCAAAAACCTGCCTTGCGTGTTTCCTCGTTTCAAGGAGAGGGGGGAGGGGGGGCCTAAGAACCCCATATTACTATTGGTCTCCAAGTCTATAGATGACCACATCTAGGTGTCTCCCCTTCTGGTGACTTCAGATTAATTGCGACGCTACATACTCACAGAAGCATGGGACATTTTAATTGAATGTTCATGTCCTGCATTCATGTTGCGTCGACCACCTAGAATATACAAAGGTAAACTTTGATCGTAAATTAATTGTAAAAAGTATGCAAAGACTCTGTGTACTCAGAGATAAAAGAGATAACTCTTGTAAAATTGGATGCTTATGTAAAACTAAAAACTTAGTAGTTCTTTGCGTAGCTCAAAACCTACCCCAGTTACCATCTTCATTCATGTAGAAGACAATGTCGAGAAATCGGCCGAATAGTTTTGAAATACACTGTTCATTGCATCGATTATGGAGCTGCCACCTTGTTTAATGTAGTCGACAGTTAATTTCAGTTTTCACGTTTGGCTTCTGATTGCTTCCTGCACATTGATATAGAGTTTACCAATCAGCTACAGGGCATCGTAGGCATCCCGCTATGTTGCGAAAAACGCATGAAACAAATCCGTTCATGGCAAGAGCAATCTTAGTGTTTAAAGCTGCAGCGATTTAAAATACATGCAGGGACACCTTTCCCTTCACAGGTTGATAGTGGATATAAACTTCCATTGTGAAAATACATATACAGATGAAGCCTCCCGACCTTCCAAATGTATATATTTGATCTACTTGAGATTTGCGGCATCACGGCAAGTATCTCAGAGTTTTGTACAAAAATTAAGACATTTCTACAAAGCCCCCTTTCGTACACCGTAGGATGTCAAGAAGATACACTCTACGGGGTGGTCCATCTGAAGTTTCGGATGAGATTATCTCGAAAACTATACATCGGGTAAAAATAGTGTGTAAGACAGGTTCGTAAACTCAGAGGGAGACGTCAAATGATACTACTCGTGATTCAAATTGAAATGGCTCTAAGCACTTTCGGATTTACCATCTGAGGTCATTAGTCCACTAGACTTAGAACTACTTAAACCTAACTAACTTAAGGACAACACACACATCCATGCCCGAGGCAGAATTCGAACCTGCGACCGTAGCAGCAGCGCGGTTCCGGACTGAAGCGCCTAGAACTGCTCGGCCAGAGCAGCCGGCTTACTACACGTGACCCCCCTTGGGTGTGGCGGGGTGCAACTTTTAAATCTTCAATGGAAATCCCATTTTTTATTGCAGATTCGTATTCTCCATAAAAAAGTAATCAAGTTTTGTCTGAAACATATTTTTAAACCATTCACAGATGGCGCTGAAATCGAGAAAAATAAAAATTACAATTACATTATTCACACGACTATGGCGCTACTATGGCCAAACTACGAACTCAGTATACTGAAAACCATAGTTCAAAGTTTGGCCACATTCGGGTGAGTAATGCAGTTGTGAAGAGTACCGTAACGAGATTTTAATATCATTCCGCCCCCCTCCATCAAAAACTGTGACGGGTAGGATACATTTTGTAAAAAAAAAATAAATAAATAAAAGCTTAATTTGGCGTAACGAAAGAATTGGTCCACATTCCGTATCGATCTGATGCGTTCTTCTCGAATCATTCTAAATAAATCGGACTTCTTGCCCAGTTTAAATTTTTCTCGATTTCAGCGCCATCTGTCAATGGTTTAAAAATGTTTCAGACAAAACTTGACTACTTTTTTTTATGGAGAATCGAATCTGGATTTCCATTTAAGATTTAAAAGTTGCGCCCCAGCCATCCCACCCAAGGGGGAGGGGGCTGGGGGTCACGTGTAGTATCATTTGATGTCCCCCTTTCAGCTTACGAACTTGTCTTACCCACTATTTATACCCGATGTATAGTTTTCGAGATAATTTCATCCGAAAATTCAGATGGACCACCCTATATCAGTCCAATGTGCGTACTAGCATGTGTGGTGTGATTGAGGATATTGCATCCGCAGTTCTTCGGGGGAGATTGCTCAGGTGAGGCATAGCCTACACAATGTATTTCACATAACATCACAGGAAAAATCATGAGGAGGGGGGGGGGGATTATGTCCGGAGATGTGGGCGGGCACTTGGTTGGTCCATCGCGTCATATCCAGCACTGTGGAAATGTTCGGACGAAGTTGTCCGAATACATACACTCCAGTCTGGTTGTGCACCATCCTGCTGGAAGGTCGCATTTGGCTGTGGGGGTAGAATCTAAGGGACAGCAAACTGCTCAAGCGTGTTCAGATAAACGGTTCCTCTTATTTGACGAAATTGAAATTCCGAAATTAGCTGCATTGAACACTGAAGTAAATTCAGTCGTGACAAGTGAAAATTTGTACGATATTGCAGTGCCTGTGTGACATGCATGCATGCCCATTGGAACAAAACACGCACGCGATATATCGTACTCATGAGCCGACACAGGGCAGCCGACTTTCAGATAAAATGTCTCGCCTGTACGGGAATATACATACTGGATGCACGAGTACAGGTTGTAGACACTTAGTTGCAGACATGTTGAGGTTTGGGTCTGGCCGTGAGTCGTGTGCGGATAGCCTAAGTGGTAAGGCGACCGCTCGCGATAAGCGGGAAATCCGGGTTCGAGACCCGGTCCGGCCCAAATGTTCATTGTCGTCATTCCGATGGTGATGGTTGCCCATATTCGCAATTGTGAACTTTTGTGTCGGCCAGGGACTCGAACCCCGATTTTCCGCTTTATGCGAGCAGTCGCGTTTACAAATTGGGCTATCCAAGCACGCTTGGACAGGGGGCGCTACGTGTGTAGTGAGCGACAAGTTGCGAGTTTGGGTTAGATGGAAGGTGTGCTGGGGTAGCCGAAGCGATGAAGGGGACCGCTCGCATAAAGCGGCAAATCATGGTTCTAATACCGGCTCGGCACAAATTTTCACTTATCGCCATTGAATGCCGATTTGCGGCTGATGGAATTTCAATATCATCGTTTACATATATGGCTGCGGGATTAGAAACAAATGGCGTGTGTTCTGTAGTACATTTCCGAAAGAACAGAAATAGTTATTGCCATTGTTTCCTCGACGAAGAAAAATGGTCCAGTTGCCCTGTATTTCATCAGCGCACACCACACATCCACTTTTTTTCGCTGTCTGTGTCATGACCCTGACAACTGTGGGGGTTTTCCTAACCATTGTTGTAGACATTAGCTTTCCCACATGTGAGGAAGTTCGCTTCGTCAGAGAAAACAATTCCCTGATAGTTGGGGATTTTGCCCGAGCTTTTCCAACATTTCCGTAACAAATTTGTGGCAATGCTGCAAGTCGTTTTGCTTCAGTGCTTGCATAAATTGAACTTCGTAAGAGTGCAAGTGTTTCTTGCCAGGACTTGACTCTCATTGGCTAGGGTCTTGTCAAACAAAGCCTTAATCGTCTTAAGTGTGGTGGCCGTCTTCGAAAGTAAAAGTCAGATACTTTTTGAACAGCGGTGGGTGGCACCGTTTCCGCATACCACACTATGCATCGGGCTCTCTGGCTCTGAGCACTATGCGACTTAACTTCTGAGGTCATCAGTCCACTAGAACTCTGAACTAATTAAACCTAACTAACCTAAGGACATCACACACATCCATGCCCGAGGCAGGATTCGAACCTGCGACCGTAGCGGTCGCTCGGCTCCAGACTGTAGCGCCTAGAACCGCACGGCCACTCCGGCCGGCTTGGGCTCTCTCTTGACGTGTGGGCATGCCTAGTAATTATTTGGCGCCAGATAAATAATTTTAAGAAATGCACAAAACTTCTTGAGTTCGTTTACATCATGTTGAATGCCGCAGGTATCTGTCTCTGCTTTCGTTGATTACATTTGGAAATCAGAGAGGTCTCATTTGAATATATTATCTAAATCAAAGAATGGAAAGTCCAGGGTGGACAGACAATATTATGAAATGGACAATTGCTACTCACCTATAAAGGAGGCGTCGAGTCGCAGATAGACACAGCAAGATTCGGTACCCGACATTTTGAAACCAGCTGATCAAACATGGTGACCATCTTCGAATAAAAGTTGTGTACTACTGCAGATTAAACTTCAGTTCCAGACGTTAATGGGGCTGCTGTGTGATACATGCAGTTGATCTAATGTACCAGTTTTAATTCGAAAATAAATTATTTTATTAAGTGTGCTTTCTTAATATCGCACTAAATCATTTTCTACACAAGACCGGAAGGAATCTACTTCTTTGCTGACATGCTGGACTCGCACGCGGGGGGGAGTGAGGAGGGGTCGAGACCGTCATTCGAATTTATTGTTTCACCCTTTGCATGGTAATCAATAAGAAGAATATCGCGCGCATCAGCGAAAACACTGGTCATGAAGTTTCTGTCAGGTGAAATAAATAAATAGACTTTGATTTCACACCACTGAGAAATTAGTTATGGCATTTTCTTATGCTCAGCGTTCAGGAAATGTAGCACCCAACGTGTAAGCTATCACCTCATACTTAATTACTCCTTTTACTGACTTGCCTTCAGCGTCACCAATCCATACACCTTTAATCGACTGTTAGACAATGCCATATTGTGCACTTCCTCAAAGTTTTCGTCTGCTTTCGAACTCAGTAATCTTGAAGGAAATGACGACCACGTTTGAATCCTGTCGTCCAGTTTTTGAGTGATTGTCGTTAATATTTACATCTAATTCACTCAGTCATAAGTTCATTTCCCATTTGACAAGCTTTCGTGGAACGACAAGCTTGCTCAACGGCAGGTGCTCGAATCTAATTTCCCGGAAGAACGACAAGGGGAATTTTCCCAAGAGGGAGCTAACAGGTGTTACATTAACAATCCATGCCTAGTTAATATGTGGGCATTTCGTAGATAAAATTCTTTCTTTGGATTACGTATTTTGCCCACGTCACAGAATGAAAGATTTTCCGACTGTCTGCAAGCAGAAACACATTTTATAGCCCCCCCCCCCCCCCCCCCCACATGGCGTAAAGTCCACAAGCGTGACTACTCCGAAATCTTACACCTTTACAGTTGCAACGTTGTCGTGCTGAATAACTGATGGTTCAATCGATTCCTTTTTCGTTCAGTCGGTTTTTTCAGTCGAATGAAAATAATCTCTGCGGCCATGTCGGATGTGTAAATGTTCCACCCACTGTGTGGAAGGTTTGAGTGGTTTCACTTAATGTGAGGCAGCCGACTGACTCAAAATTCATGTTCAAATAAGTGAACAGTTACTTTTTATGTAAATTTGGTGAAGCCCTGTCTCTCTCTTCCCGCTGATTTGCACCTACCAATGAAAATTCTGTTTCAGTAAATGCTAGGATGACGCGAACAGGAAGTGTACAAGATACAGATTTTTAAATTGTTCAGCAATGTTTTTGAAGCATTTACAATCACTTGTTGACGTATTCTTTTTGCGCTCAACGTCTGTCATTATTCGTTGATTTTCTTTCAATTTCTTCAAGTAATATAGTTCCAGATACTGTTTACCGCATTCAACTTCTTTGGGGATCAATTTTTGTCCAGTTATTTCGTTTCTTCCATTTTCATGTTACTGAGCGTTTCTGCTCCAGACAAAAAGTTCACTGTTAGCAAAACGCGTATTCATAAATACTGACGAAAAAATGAACTAAGTGGCACTTACCGGCACTCAGTAAAAAGCAAATATCGGAACGGCAATTTCAGTGACGGTGGGCGATAAGATGATTTTACAACAGCAGATAGGTCGGATGTTTCCGCTCAGAACAGAATGCGTCGGAGTGAACGAGTAATTGCCGGCCGGAGTGGCCGAGCGGTTCTAGGCGCTTCAGTCTGGAACCGCGCTACCGCTACGGTCGCAGGTTCGAATCCTGCCTCGGGCATGGAAGTGTGTGATGGCCGTAGGTTAGTTAGCTTTAAGTAGTTCTAAATTCTAGGGGACTGATGACCTCTGTTGTGGTCCCATAAGTGCTCAGAGCCATTTCAACCATTTAGCCAGTACGGTGCCATTTGAACCATGTAAGGAAAAGAAACATGTCGGTAATAAGAAGAGACCACAGGATACAGAGGGTGTACACAAGTTGGCTAAACGCTTCGTCACTATACAGAGACTACCATGATAATTCATGCAATCTGCTGAAGCAACAGTAGAAATTTTTACATCCTCCAGGCATTTACCACACCAGTCTCTTTTGCGCCACAGTTTAACTCGGGAACGAGAAGCCGGAACATCTGACGATAGGTAAATGACTAAATTGGAATGGCTCGCCGCTCGTGGTTCGCCGCGTCATCTGTGAGTCGCGGCACTACCTACAAGGAGGTTCCAGCGATCGACGACAGAGGGCAGCAGCGGCCGGGCGGTGTGCAACCTTCCTTACGGCATGTAGCAAACGCTGTGATAGGCTAACTACAACTAATTACTCTCTAACGAGGTATGGAATGCACTTCAGATTACGCCAAGTGCTTTAGAAGTAACTGATTGTTAATAAGCTGTTTCAGGGAAAAAGGCTGATCGTAGGAACAGAGTAGGAGACACTGTGCCGCTTGGATAAAAGCGAACGGTCTGCATCCACAGCGCTTTGTAAGCCACATGGCTGCTGATCAACTACATCATAGATTATATTTGCCATTTCATTGTTTAAATTCTGTCAACGGCTGCCGGTTGAAATTAACTGTAAATATTGAATCACCGTCGCAAAGTCACTTACGAAGTCGTACTGAGTTCTCCACGTCAGAGTATCTTGTGCGTAATGTTAATCAGGTCTAGTGTTGCTAAATAAAAATTCCGTGCCATAAACTGCCCACATGTCAAAGTCGACATAGAATACGACATAGCACGGTACTAACATTCCGAGGAGCAACTGACAGAAGTACAGGAACCACAGGGAGCACTTATCCTGAAATTACTGTAATTTCCACACTTGTCCAAGAAAACATAGTGTTTCTAAAATGTCCCTTGAGTTCTCGGTCATCACCGGGAATATTTAAGCAGAATTTCTATTACTTGAAAGAAATGTGAAGTTTACGTTCATGATAATCTTACTGCTGGTTGATGCAGACTGTACGTCTCCATATTTTCATATTTTGACTTCACAAATCGCAACGCCGAAGTTTCCTTTTCTCAGTGTTCTGCTGACTGCTGTTACAGAGAATCTTCCTCAGGAATAGAAAGAGGTGAATTTATCGCACTACATGTTCCACAAGCATACAAGCAGTTGTCGAAAGTAATGTCACATGAGATGTATATTTTTATCTTACTACATTGCGGTTCACTCAACTTTATGACGACGAAAATAATAATGAGGAGGTGGATGAGATTATTTGTTAGGTTAAAAACTGAGAATCGATAACTAAGAATTGGCGGTTGGGTAAGGAAAAGAGCCGGCCGTGGTGGGCGAGCTGTTCTAGGCACTTTAGTCTGGAACCGCGTGACTGCTACGGTCGCAGGTTCGAATCCTGCCTTGGGGATGGATGTATGTGATGTCCTTAGGTTAGTTAGGTTTAAGTAGTTCTAAGCTCTAGAGGACTGATGACTTCAGATGTGGTCCCATAAGTGCTCAGAGCCATTTCAACCATTTAGCCAGCCAGTACTGTGCCATTTGAACCATTTAAGGAAAAGAAACATGTCGGAAATAAGAAGATACCACAGGATACAGAGGGTATACACAAGTTGGCTAAACGCTTCGTCATTATGCAGAGACTACCATGATAATTCATGTGATATGTTTCAAGACATTTCTTTTTTAAGCTGTTGTAAATTTATGTAGACGTACCTATTTTATGGTTTTGGGTGGCGGCAGCGTTAGCCGT
Organism: Schistocerca americana; assembly: GCF_021461395.2. Taxonomy (NCBI): domain Eukaryota; kingdom Metazoa; phylum Arthropoda; class Insecta; order Orthoptera; family Acrididae; genus Schistocerca; species Schistocerca americana. The sequence goes on along the minus strand of NC_060121.1, from coordinate 50,119,087 downwards.
TGGATGGCACTGACGCACATCTATGTACACGGATCGGCCCGGAACATTATGACCACCTATCAGGCAGACATTTGCGCTGCCTGATACGCTCCCTGCCCTTTTATCTGATGACCCTGTTATGGTTGGCTTAGTTTTACGTTTTATTCGGGCAGGGGGTTTTTATCGTTTACTCTGAGTGTTTGTTATGTTCTTTTGTGTTGATTCTGGTAATTGTCCTACGATTTTAATCTGAGTTTTTAATGCGTTTCTCGGTGATTGGCTTTTCCTTTTTTGTTTCTATGGTCGGCCAACCGCCGTCACACTCTGTGTGATTTTAGTTTGTCTTGTCTGGTCTTTGTCTAAGTCTCTCTTGTTCTGTGTTGTCTGTGATCTATTCTGTTACTCGTTTTTTATTCTCTGTGGGTGTTTTTAGTAATTGGGAAAAAGGGACCGATGCCCATCGCAGTCTGGTCCCTTTAATCCCACAAACCAACCAACCATTATGACCACCTACCTAACAGGACGGATAACAGCGGCGACGCGTCCTGGCTTGGAGGCAATGAGGCCTCAGTAGCTCGCTGAAGGGAGTTGCCACCACATATGCACGTGTAACTTACCTAATTCCTGTAAATTCTGCGGGGGGGGGGGGGGGGGTGGCGAGTTGTGATGCCACGTTCGATCACATCCCAGATGTCTTCATGTGGATTCAGATCGGACGAATTTGGAAGCCAGCACACCAACTGGAACTCGCCACTGTGTTCCTCGAACCACTCCATCACACTCCTGGTTGTTGTGACAAGGCGCATTATCTTGTTGAAAAATGCCACTGCCGTTGGGAAATATAATCGTCATGAAGGGATATACGTGGTCTCCAACCATTGTACGATACTCCTTCACCGTCATGGTGCTTTGCACAAGCTCCACTGGATGCATAGATGTCCACATGAATGCTCCCAAGAGCATAATGGAGCCACCGTCAGCTTGGCTCCATTGCACAGTACAAATATCGCGGAGCTGTTCCCCTGGCAAGCGACGGATTCGCGCCCTCCCATCGACATTTGGAGAAGTGAATGACTTGGGAATCCGACAGCGCTACTTGCGACTCCTCTTCGCACTTCCGACCTTCAGGGTCTCGCTTCCTGAACAGTTGGTCGCGGTTTCATTTCTATTAATATTTCCTCAAATGGCTTCGGGGAGTGGCTCATGGAAACAAGTACAAGATTCAGAAACATGGCACAAAATGAAAGTGTGCTTACTTTATAAACAGGAGGAGAACGCGATGAAATTTTAGGTTAGATTCTCGCATGGAATGTTGGTGTGTCTTTTAATTTAACCGATTCTGCGTATGTCCTCTAAATTCGTGGAATATTCCTCCAGTCCTCCAGTCGAACTATCTTTGTTGCTCTTCCTACATGCATGAGAGTGCAGTTCCTACGATTAGACTGGATTCGAACTTCTTTGAACGGAAATAGAATGGATGATGTGCCGACACACATTAAAAAGGATGAGAGTCATGATGGAGATAATTTGTCCACCATTTTTGTCCATCTGAGCAAATGCTCTGTCTGAAACCTAAAAAGCGGTAAACCCGAAACGCAAGCGTTATGACAGAACAAATGTTAAAGACTTCTGTTCTCTAGAATTGAATATATTGACTTAGGCCACTTTTAGACGTTGTGGATACAATAATTCAAAAACATTTCACTGCCTAATTTGCTTTCATTCAGAAACACTAACGTCATTTTTTAAGAGTGTGCATAGCAACATGCGTACTAGTAAATAAATACACACATCAACAAGAGTCTTCCATCACCCCGGTTCCCAGAACTTCTGAAGATAGACGTTGACTGTTGATATTGTATCACAGACACAGTCCCTTTGACTGTTCAGAGATGTCACGAAACCCGCCAAAAGATGTAAACAAGCATGCATGAGCACCGCCTATTTCACGGGGGGCCGGCCGGAGTGGACGAGCGGTTGTAGGCGCTGCAGTCGGGAGCCGCGCGACCGCTACGGTCGCAGGTTCGAATCCTGCCTCGGGCGTGGGTGTGTGTGTTGTCCTTAGGTTAGTTAGGTTTAAGTAGTTCTAAGTTCTAGGGGACTGATGACCTCAGCAGTTAAGTCCCATAGTGCTCAGAGCCATTTGAACCACTTGACGGAGGGGTCAGACAGCCGATCAGTCCCAGTGATTCCACCAGGAAGGAGGTACGCGGGTCGTGTTGTCTGTAGTTCAGTCATGTCTAGATGGTCAATACCGTGGTTCGATCGCCTCCGCATTGTTACTTTGTACCAGGAAGGGCTGTTAACAAGGGAAGTGTGCAGGCGTCTCGAAGTGAACCAAAGCGATGTTGTTCGGACATGGAGGAGATACAGAGAGAGAGAGAGAGGAACTGTCGATGACATGCCTCGCTCAGGGCGCCCAAGGGCTACTACTGCAGTGGATGGCCGCTACCTACGAATTATGGCTCGAAGGAACCCTCATAGCAACACCGCCATGTTGAATAATGCTTTTTGTGCAGCCAAAGGACGTCGTGTTACGACTCAAACTGTGCGCAATAGGCTGCATGATTCGGATCTTGACTCCCGACGTCCAAGGCGAGGTCCATCTTTGCAACCTCTAGACCACGCTGCGCGGTACAGATGGGTCCAACAACATGGCGAATGGATCGCTGAGCATTGGCATCACGTTCTCTTCACCGATGAGTGTCGCATATGCCTTCAGCCAGACAATCGTTGGAGACGTGTTTGGAGGCAACCCGGTCAGGCTGAACGCCTTAAGACGCACTGTCTAACGAGTGGCATTATGTGGGGCCGACGTACGCCGCTGGTGGTTATGGAAGGCGCCGTAGCGGCTGTACGGTACGTGAATGCCATCCTCCGACCGATAGTGCAACCGCATCGGCATCATATTTGGCGAGGTATTCGTCTTTATGGACGACAATTCGCGCCCCCATCGTGCACATCTTGTGAATGACTTCCTTCAAGACAACGACATCGCTCGACTAGAGTGGACAGCATGTTCTCCAGACATGAACGTTATCGAACATTCCTGGGATAGGTTGAAAAGGGCTGTTTATGGACGACGTCACCCACCAACCACTGTGAGGGATCTACGCCGAGTCACCGTTGACAAGTGGGACAATCTGGCCCAACAGTGCTTTGATGAACTTGTGGATAGTATGCCACGACGAATACGGGCATACATCAATGCAAGAGGACGTGTTACTGGGTATTATAGGTACCTGTGTGTACTGCAATCTGGACCACCACCCCTGAAGGTCTCGCTGTATGGTGGTACAGCATGCAATGTGTGGTTTTCATGAGCAATAAAAAGGGCGGAAATGATGTTTATGTCGATCTGTATTTCAATTTTCTATAAGGTTCTGGAACCGAGGTGATGCAAAACTTTTTTTGATGTGTGTATTTTCACTCTCGTGAACCTTATTAGCAGCTTCATTTGATGCTTTCAGTGAGTAACTTGGGCTAGATATCATCTTTTACCGTCCACCCACTAAGATTATCATGATCGCTGGTTTCCCCATGGCAGGTAGAACTTTTCGGATACTCGATGGTCTAAAGTTCCAATTTTATTGGTTCAAAATAGCTCTGAGCACTATGGGACTGAGCATTTGAGGTCTTCAGTCCCCTAGAACTTAGAACTACTTAAACCTAACTAACCTAAGGACATCACACACATCCGTGCCCTTTAGCGCCTAGAACCGCTCGGCCACCCTGGCCGGCCCCATTTTATTGTTTTTGTCCCCAATAGCACGTTGTGACGAGGCGTCGTCGTGTCCCTAATCCCCGACCCTCTTCCTTTAACGTAGTCCATTCTGACCTTCGTATAACTTTTAATCGCTAGCTAACAAGATGGAAACTACTACTTTCAGAAACACGGTGGTGGCGTATAAATGTCCTGCGCTGACATGTTTTGTGGATGGCAGATCAATTATTCTTTTAACTCATTTCAGCTAAACTTGTTGTACACGCAGGCATAAGCCTGTCAGCCGCAGAGCTACAAGGGACGAACTTCATGGTACGACGAAGTGGAACTGCTCGTGAGTGTGCATTCTCATTTCATTCGCTCTTCAAGTTGTTCGCATTGTTGAATCCTGCCTACTCGGTTCTCCAGACAGACAAACAAACAACTCGTATTAATGAGTTTTATTACAATACTTAACTTTGGCAATTACTCAGTGGCCAAAGTCTTTGCTGAACTGCTATCGAAGTGGGTAACGTTGACGCTGCTATCAAAGTGAGCTGCCACCAGTGGGGCGCAGCGCTTGTCGTCATGGGAAGGGGTCGATCAGTGAGCGATTGGCTGGCCTCTCCTCACAGCTTTCTCTTCTCTTTTGTTCCCGACTGGAGTGCTGGCGCTTGACTTTACGCCGCAACACGCTTTGCACCTCATACTGGGTACCTATCAAGTCACGCTTTGAGCTTGCCTGTGACAATCAACGTTCCATAGAAAAGTTTCACAGAATGTGTACATTTTTGTATAGCAACCACTACGGGACTAGGCTGTCACTGTGACGTAATCTAGTGTGCGATGGATGGAAAAGCTGATGGATACACAGGTTTTTTTTCCTGGGAAACTGTGGCTCTAAAACTCGATGTTTTGCTCTCTGAATTTCTTTGGCCGATAAGGGATCGTCGAATTCGGTAATACTTTTAACTGATGACGTTTTGCACTCCTTTGAGTTTGTATTCAGTTTCTTTTCATGCAGATAACGGATAGTCACTCGACGTCTGAGTAGAAATATCGCAAGATTGAGTACCACAATGACCGTACCAGCTTCTTGCTTCGCCACAAGATTGTTATACCGCCGCAGTAGTTATTTAGTGACACATCTCATCATCGTATCGAAACTAGGGTGGAGGTTGCGGTGATACTTGGTATAAATAACTGATACGAGGCTCTTTTTATCGATTCAGATTCATATCTTTTGAAGAGCGAAACACGTAAGGAGAAATGATTCAGTATCTTGTGATTACGACAGAGTAGTTGTCTCATGACCACTTCATTTCATGTTGCTTTCGTGCAATGTTTCCAACTGAGACACAGTAAATAATTTTTGTGCAATTATTTAACTTGTAGCAGTGAATGTATATGTCTGACCACAAAAGAACCCCAGAGATCGTGGCAGTCGTTAGGATATCATGCACACACCGTGCGTTGACGGACGCAAACAAGTAAGACCACTAGCCAATTTGAAACGTTCCGTTTGAAAACAGTGATGTCTCCGTTATCCGGTTATCAGGTTGGAGTCAAGACTGCCGTTTGCTTGTGTGAGCAACTTCCGCTGTATAATGTGTTTCATCTCTGCTCTAAAGAAAATTACCGACAAGTAAATACTATTCCTTCTCAAAATTTATTGCGGATTTAGAACGCCGATAATATGATGCTTCTGTTGATCCATCACGTTGCATATTTCGAGTCATCACATCATGCAATCGTTGTCGTCAGTCCACTGCTAGCAGAACCAAGCATTCAGAAAATGTCATTCGTGAACGATATAGCATTCTTCATTGCTGTAAATAAATATAAACATGGCACTCCAGCGCCTGCGGGAGGAATGTTTGTGACTGTTTAAGGGAACATACAATTCTATTTCTTTGAAATGAAAATGTATGTGAAACTTTTTGCACAAACAGGATTTGACGGTAACATGGGGATTTGAAAGACTGCTCCTATTTGACTAACCAGTCTCCCGCACTAAGGTGACCATTTATTCACAAGGTTGCGATGCCATATTTACGTCATTATTTCAGATGGCAAAAAAAAAGAAAAAAAAAGATTCAAACACGTAATGAACGTGGGTTAACGATCTTAGAAAAGCTGCCGGAACAGGAAGGAAGCGAGTTGCTGCAGATGGTAATGCACGGAAAAATCTAAAGTTTGGCGGCGGGGATGGATGATACGCAACGTTTATAGACCATCCACTTTATGGATGAGTAGTGTAAGAACAAGATGGTCCATACACACTGCGTGACGAAAGCACGCAGAAGACGCGATCGGATGTCGGGATAACTTTGTACGCGTACTCACCATCGGTGTGCATGTAAATGAATAGCCGGCCGCGGTGGTCTAGCGGTTCTAGACGCTCAGTCCGGAGCCGCGCGACTGCTACGGTCGCAGGTTCGAATCCTCCCACGGGCATGGATGTGTGTGATGTCCTTAGGTTAGTTAGGTTTAAGTAGTTCTAAGTTCTAGGGGACTGATGACCATAGATGTTAAGTCCCATAGTGCTCAGAGCCATTTGAGCCATGTGAATGAATAGAGCTGCAATTCTCAGTGACCAGTAGAACGACTAACAGACTGCTTTAGTGTTGTTCCTTTTTAGTGTTGCTGCCAGGCCTGGTAGCGTATGTGAGGGACCTGAACAGTCTCAGATTTCGAGTGATACAGAGATACCGCTTACTCGTGTGAGACAGCATTATCAGCACCTGAAAGAGTTTGAAAGGGGCTCATTGTGGGGTCTCCATTTGGCCGGCTGGTCGAATCGTGCAGTATCCTGTATGTTTTGGGAAATTTCGATGTGAGAGAGGCCCGATATCGGAACGTGAGGGCAGGCGTACTCGTAGTCAAGGTTCCGGTGGTCGACTTCTTATTACCATCACAGGGGAGGATCGCCGTACTGCGCGCCAAACACACTGCAACCTCATCACATCTCTACCTGCTGTAGAAGAAAAAGTAATGGACTCCCAGCTGGTCGTAGGATGTGTTCCAAAAATGAACAGCATAGAGACAGAAGTGATGACACTTTCTGCAGGACCTGACCATCGTTTTGCAGGACATTGCTCAAGCACGTACAGTGCAAGCTGTTACTGATTTGTTCCACTGATGGGGCTGCCAAGTGCCTGCTGTACTCGCCTGACTTAAGCGTTCGTAAGTTCAACTCGATTTCTAAAGGAAACACTTCACGGCATTCGCTTCAGAACTGCTACAAATTCGTCGGGCAATAGACCGAGCCGCTCGAGTTGTCAACACAACTCGCTCTGCTAAGAGTATCCTACGACTTACACATATCTGTCAACGGGTTATACACAACGTTGGTGACTATTTTGAAGGTCAATAAAACTTTGAAACACGATCTGTTTTGTATGAGCTGTAAATAAATAGTTGCCACTATTAAAGTTCGAACCGTCGTAAGAATGCTGCAAGGCGTCCGAACCCGGACGGGACCTCCCGACCAGCAATGCCATACGATCATTTGATTGTCACCACCACAGTACAAACGGCTGCTTTTAGTGTGGTGCCGTAACCGGAGAGCTCGCACTACAGGTCAGCGACTAGCGGGGGTTCCGCACAACGCCGGGTGACTATAGTCGCTGATCTGGGGAGAGGTTCCATTCCTCTAATGCTTTGGAGAGGCCCTACGCTGTTACTCCTGGCATCAAGGTATGGGGAGCCACCGCATACCACTTCGGGTCACGGTTATTGTTGATTGACCGAACTCTTGACTCCGTAACGGTACATTACGGGCATCCTGCATCCTCGCGTGGCTGCATCGTAGTGCTGTTTTTCAACAGGGCAATGCTCGGCCAGCGTAAGTGATTTGTAAGGCGCCTACTTTTTGGGCAGACAGCAGTTTTCCAGTATGCTGCCGTGAAGTAAAGTCTGCCACCTTCCTTACCTGCCACTGAGCTTACTACATATCCCTATACATCGTTACTCCCAGGCAGTTGTATGAGTTGACTGACCGATGTTATACTCATAAAGGTTACATAGGCGGTAAGTAAGTGAAGCTGTCATCAACACGAAACTTCTTTTGAACACCACGGTAATGTACTAGGCGCTGTCTTGTTGGAGGCCTTATATGCATGGGGCATCCTCCGACCTTATACGGAAACCTAAAGTTTAAGGTGGATTCCCAATGGCATTGCAAGTCGACATTTTTCACATTAACAAACATTGCCGGAAGTGAAAGCAGTGGTAAGTAGCCGAAAAAATCCTAGGACTCATCGGGGATCAAGCTCGAGAGCTTCGAATCTGTAGTCTGCCACTTTACCAATTTCTTTTATCGTCTTTCTTTCGATCTCTTTATTCGGCCTTTTTTCGTCAGTGTTTCTGTACGTCTTTCAAATTCTGCCGTGATGAATTTCACACAATATCTTCTTCTTCTGTAGTGGTCAATCCAAGGATTGGTTTGCAACAGCTACAATGGCAGCTTGTCTCCATTCTATGCGTCTTTCAGCTTTTCTCTTCATTTCTTTATAGGTGTTACATCCCAAATCTTTCACGATTTGATCCATGTACCTCAGTCGTGGTCTTCCTCTTGGTCTTTTTCCCTCGACATATTCCTCTATGATTGTGTTCAGGAGTCCTTTATGTCTTAATAGATGGCCTGTAAATTGCACTCTTCTTTTAACAATGAAACTCCAGAAGCTTCTTCTCACCTGCTCTTTCCAGAACCACTTCGTTTGTGACCTTGTCGACACATTTTATTTTGAGCATGCGTCTATAGCACCACATTTCAAAAGAATTTAGCTTCTGGTCTTCCTCTGTCCCGAGAGTCCATGTTTCACACCCATAGCATGCCACACTCCACACATATGATTTCAAAAATCTTTTCCTGATTTCAAGGCTGATGCTCTTAGATTTTAAGATGTTTTTCTTCTTGTTAAAAGCAGCCTTTGCTTGAGCAATTCTACTTCTCACTTCCGCCTTGCTCCTTCCACCCATGGTAATATTACTGCCCAGATAAGTAAATTTATCAACTTGTTCAAGCAGTTCATTGCCTACATGAACTTGCACCTGATCTTTTTTGTCGCATGCCATTACTTTTGTTTTTGCTTTATTAATATATTTTTTTATTACACTTCCCTGACTGAACACGCTGAGCTACTGTGCCGACTACCATTAAGCCACCAAGTCGCAGAATTCAAGTGAGAACATACTGTATCGAGCGATTTACTGCGATCTCGTAGGCTACTAGTATCGCGACCGCCTGCTGTGTTTGTAACACTCCGAAAGCAGCATTTAGTGGCGCTCCGGCTGGCGTGCCGCGAGTGGTGTCGCGTGTGACGTCCTCGCCAGTGGCGCTCTCATCTGCAGAGGCAGGGGGCACGGAGCGGCGCCGACGAGTCGCGGGGGGCGTGGCTCGACCCGCGCCAGATAAACTTATCTGCCAGAATTAATGCGCGTCGCCGCCCGGCCGAATCGCGTCCTTTCAACTGGAGAGAGCTGATACGCCCGTGACTGGCGCTCCTGCCGTATCCAGAAACGTCTGTCATTTTAAAACAGTGCTCGGCGATGCGTAGGTTTTCCCTATTTCTGATGCTGTGTCTACACAATTCCGTCGAAGATAACATTGAAGCGAGTGCGACAGGTGATTAATTGTGGACCTGAACCTGAGAACTCGTTGACTTGTAAATATCCTCCGCAAGAGTCATTCTGTATTCAGTCCTGAAACACAGACAACTACCGCGAGAATACCGAATTACTGTGCTGGGCCAGTTGCCAACGATTGTCTGACTGTCAGGGTAGACAACTTGTTGGATTAGAGGGGTTAAACAAAATCAGCGCTTCTTCGTCTCATTTTCATAGCCAGTTTCCGGATTTATCCGATCACACGTCTCTTCCGTCGATTCATCTTTTCTCTATACCCGATTGCCATGCGCCAATCGTACGTGTTTCCAGAACGGAAGGGTATTTGGCCTGCTCTTTTATTAGCGCAGAATTTCCTGATCGCTGGTGCTTCTAAGCTTGTCGTAATTGTGGCAATAGAATTCCTCCTCTATTTTTTTATGGTATGGCATAGACCGTGCACTGTATCATTCATTTAGAGACACTTGTATGGAGGCACCCATTTCCAAGTTCTGTTTCTTTGTTTGATTTTTATTCTGTTGGACGTCTGCATCAATGACTTAGCGCCACACAATCCTCGTCCCTTATGAACACACAACACAGTAAAACAAAAACAAAAAAATGCAGGATAATACTCCTCAGCGGTATCGGGGGCTAGAAGAGACCGGCGGCCGTTCCTTGCGTGTTGTAAGGGGCGTCTCTTTATTTGGTCAAGTTTTTACTTCGGTATTTGGACTTCTTTGGACTTCCGAAGGTTTTCGTTTTTTTATCGCTTTTACCCCTCACCTTTTTTGGCTTTCAACATTCTGGTCCCCATTTTGGGTTTGACCTGCACTTGCCAAATTTTGCAGAAGTGCGGGCGGTTTGGGGAAAGACGCCTTACTGTGGTGCGTTAACTCTCCACTACGCGCTGCTATCTTTTGCAGCCACCAATCAAGTGGATCTCCCTCTGCACCCGAAATCCAGCGCAGTGGCCAGTCCGTCGTGGTGGGGCTGTCACGTACCCTCTCAGTGGCAGCCCCCAGACAACACAGGAGTCGCACTGACAGTGCCTGAGCTGTAACCTCCCTGTGTCGGCCAGTGAGTGCGTGCCTGTCAAGTTCGGGGCAGCGGAACAACGGGCAACGGCTACTGTGGCGGCTGGGCTTTGCCTTGGTGCGGTGCCGAGTATCGAGGTCTTCGTTAGTTCCTGAACTAACGGCGAGTCTTTCGCTACAACGAAGCCGATGTTTTTCGTTGCCAATATTGATGATCATTTTGGGGAGGTTGCAAAAATAGAAAAGAGGAGAAATACATCTTTGCTGATCAAAACATCGCACGCCAACTAATCACGGGCACTTCAGGCCTGTGTCAAGTTAGGAGATACATACCAGTCATCATTTCTCCTCATATTTAACCCACTAAAAGTCGAGGTGTTATCTTCCATCGGGACCTAAAGCCACAAGCTGATGGCGAGCTGCATACTAATCTGGCGCAGCGTGGAGTCCATCTTGCTCGCCGCATCCAGAAAGGATCCAAGAATAATAGAGTGGACATCCTTCGACAGCAACATTTACCTGAGAAGATTAAGGTCACGGTTTATAGTATGATGTCAGACCTTATTTTCCTCCACCGATGCAATGTTTTAAGTGTCAGAGGTTCGAACTCGTGTCCTCCCGCTGTTCTAATGAGCCTATATATCGGGCATGTGGACGAGCGTCCCATGAGAGCAGCCCTTGTGACCAACCTCCTCTATGTATCAACTTTCTTGAACGATACCCTTCGCATAACCCGCTCCCCATTCTAATAGACTACAATGCTGTGTTTAAGCGGGATAAGAAAATTCAAGAGTATATAACACTTGACCGGATGTCTTGTCAAGATGCAAAGAAAAAGTTTGACGCAACAATCGCAAAATTTGAGACTATATCAGTGAGATGAAATCTTTCATAGTCCATACCTTTCGCGATAACAAGGTCTCGTATGACGCCTCCTGGCCCTGGTCGTATTCCAGGGCCTGTCCCACAGTTGTGGTAGGGAATGTCACCTCCCATGCCCCCTACACATATAGCACTGGTGGTCCAGACACCATCGGTACGGCCAGATATGCCTAATCTTCCTCTTGCGTCGTCAGGATACTCCCTCTCAAGATCCATCCCTACAGAGGTCAAGCCTGTGCACACTGACAGCTGACCGAGACCTGGTAGCAAAGTAATCACACCTTCGCCACTTTCTCAGACCTGACTCCAAGCTCCTTCAATGGAACTGTAACGGCAGCTATCGCCATCTGACCGAACTCTGTCATTTAATGCCTACTTACTCCGTAGTTGAAGTAGCACATAAAGATACACAGTTTACGGCAACACATCTCCTTGCTCTAAAAACTTACAAACCCTATTGTAGCAATCCGGAGCGGTTTGTACTCTCATACGTTCTAATATCTTCAGTGAACAGGTGCCTCTTGCCACTGAACTAGGGGTCGTGGCCGTTAGTGTCTACCTGTCAGCTCAGATGACAATCTGTGATGTTTGTATACCCCAGACGAACCTTTCCATTATCACGAGGTCTTTTAGTCAGTGGAACAACTACCTCCCCCTTTCCCTTAACTGGGGGATTTTAATGGCCATGATCCTCTGTTGAACGGTGACACTGTCTTACAGAGGCCGAATACCAGAACAACTCCTTTCAGAATTGGACGTCTGCCTACTCAAAACTGGAGCTGCAGCACATTTCAGTGGGGCCCATGGAACATATTCAACTATTGATCGCACGGTTTGCAGCTCCAATACCTTACCGTTTTTCAGTGGCGCGTCCATGGCGATCTTTGTGATAACAACCATTTTCCTATCACGAAATTATATATTAATACCTTCAGCCGCTGACGGGCGTTGATGTATATCAACAGGGACAGGTGAAAATGTGTGCCCCGACCGGGACTCTTAAGAACAGACACCATATCCATACAAGTATATTTTCCTATCGTTCTCTCTGTTTCCACTCAGAGACATCTGGAACATGCTCTACGTTGGTCATTTCCGAAAGATGACTGGTAGGCTTTCTCCTCTGCAGCCACTTTCGCAGTCTGTCGTGCGACGGATATCAACAAAGTGGTACAGGAGTTTATTGATATATCATTCGTGATGCAGTAGCAACGATACCGTACTACAGCTGCTTATTACGACGACTGCTGGTGCCATGGCGTTCTGAAGATACAGCGAAAGCTGTTAGGGAACGCCGCAGAGCGCTTCAACGGCACAAGCACCACCGCTGTATGGATAATTTAATAGCATTGAAGAGACTCCGAGAGAGTGCGTCGTTTTTAAGATGGAAAAGGGAGCAGGAGTGTTGGGAGCAATATGTTTCATCTATGCGTTGCCACACCCCATCGTCACAAGTATGGATTAAACTCCGCCGCATTTGCGGCCATCCACGACACAAGTAGTTCTTGGCATCCATGTCAGTGGTAATCTGCACTGATCACGTGGTACTTGCCGAATGTTTTGCGGCACACTTCGCCAAAGTGTCCGATGGCAGTAATTACCATCCTCATTTCATGAGCCGGAAACACCTCAATGAAAAAAATGGTTCAAATGGCTCTGAGCACTATGGGACTTAACTTTTAAGGTCATCAGTCCCCTAGAACTTAGAACTACTTAAACCTAACTAACCTAAGGACATCACACACATCCATGCCCGAGGCAGGATTCGAACCTGCGACCGTAGCGGTCACGCGGTTCCAGACTGTAGCGCCATTAACCGCTTGGCCACACCGGCCGGCCACCTCATTGAGCGCCACCCGCTACATGTGGGTCTCTATCCTATTATGTCCCTTTTAATGAATGGGAGCTTCGCAGTGCTTCGGCAGTGTGTCGAGATACGGCCCCTGGACCCAACAAAATCCACAACCAAATGTTGAAACGCCTGTGTGCCGACAGCTTGAAACGTATCATTGAGCTTTTTAATCATATTTGTCGTGAAGGAGAATTTTACTCTTAATGGCAGGAAGGTATTATTATTCCTGTCATGAATCTGGGAAAGGGCCCACATATTTTAACTAACTACTGGCCAATCTCTCTGACGAATGGACTGTGCAAGCTAATCGAACGTATGGTCAACCGCCATCTTTGCAGGTGTCTTGAAACCTGAGGGGTTATATCACGATTCCAAAGTTGCTTTCGGGCATTCCACTCCACCACAGCTCATCTGGTTCGTCTTGAATCTGCAGTGCGCAATGCTTTCTCTCATCGCCATCTGATTGCTATCTTCTTTGACCTGCGGAAGACATGCGATACCACCAGATGACATTACATCTCACTGCTTGGGTGGGATTCCTGTGGCGGTTTTTCCATTTTTATCCAGAATTTCCTATCTCTTCGACATTTTCGTGTCTGGGTAGGCTCAGTTCTCAGCAACCAATACAGACAGGTAAAGAGTTTCCTCAGCGATTGGTTCTGAGCGTAATGCTGTTCGCTATGGCCATCAGTGGTATTGTAAATGTTTGAGCCACAGCATGGACCTTTGCCAGTACTGTGCCTCTGCATCACTTCGCAACTGTGCTAACTTCAGAGGGCCGTCTGGAGAACACATGACTTGACCCTGAATCAGGGCTGTCAGATTTCCATGTAAAATCACGAGATATGCAATTTTGCCGACACCGGGCTGTGCACCCGCACCCAGATATTTATCTTGTTGACCAGTTAATTGGAGTCGTTGAAACTTTTCAGTTCGTAGGTAATTTATTTGACAGGTCGCTAACTTGGCTGCCACATATCTGCCTGCTGAAGACAACTTGCATGAAGAAGCTAAATGTTCTCTGCTTCCATAGGAAGTCCATGTGAGATTTTGCAAAGTACTGATTTTTTCCCACTTGGACTGTAGATGTGTTGCCTACGGGTCGGCAGCAGCGACCATGCTGACTGAGCTTGCTGGATCCTGTTCGCCACACTGGCGGGCGCTTGGGGGCGGGGGCCGTCCGTATGAGTCCTGCTGACAGCCTCCCGGCGGAGGCCGGTGCCCCATCGCTGCAGGTTAGACGAAGGCAGCTTCTGGCTAGTTACGCAGTCACTGTCTGTCAGATGCGTACTCACCCGTATCACTCAACCCTGTTCTAAAACCAACAGTTCGTCCGCAGCTCGTGGTCGTGCGGTAGCGTTCTCGCTTCCCGCGCCCGGGTTCCCGGGTTCGATTCCCGGCGGGGTCAGGGATTTTCTCTGCCTCGTGATGACTGGGTGTTATGTGATGTCCTTAGGTTAGTTAGGTTTAAGTAGTTCTAAGTTCTAGGGGACTGATGACCATAGCTGCTAAGTCCCATAGTGCTCAGAGCCATTTTTTGAAAACCAACAGTTCAGATTGTTTGCACACCGCCTGAAACTGGGTACACCAGCTGGGATCCGACTCGATACTCCATTGAAGGACCGCCAATAGCTTCCTGTAGTATGTGTTCCTAGGGCTCCCTCTCGACACCACCATGGTCTTTTCCAGCCCACCTGTTTCCCACCCTCCTGTGGCGTGATGACAGAGTGGTGCGACAATGACTCATGAATGAATAATGCAAAGCATCCTTTGGCAACACCCTCGGTGCTGTATACTCGTCGTTATTGAGCACTTCAAAAATGTACGTGAACAGAAACAGCTTTTGACGCAGTACTCCGCGCAAGAGCAACAGCGGGTACATTTTTAACGTCCTCAACAAATGTGGGCGCGGAGGGTGCTGCCGAACTGGGCGCTCTTACAGGGACTCTTTGCCATTTTATTCACGCATGTGTCAGCCTTGTACTCCTTCGTGATCACGCCACCGGGGGTCGCGAAATAGAAGGGCTGAAGAACCGTAAGTACCGTTTGCCGCTTCGGAAGACGCTGAAATTTCGTTGGGGACTCAACGGTGTCCTCATAGTAGCGTTTAATCGTCCACGAGATGTCAGCAGTGTCACAGATCTCTAAGAACATCGTCCTCTTGCACATCGCACAGCGAACTTACTTTCTCTACTGCGAAATGTGTGGGAATCAACGCCCCCTTACGAAGGGGTGGTTTCATTGGCACCATTTATGCCACCGCCTGAGGTCTTTCCGTGTCTATTCCTGGCGGCTGTGTGTCTGGAATGTTTTCCTCTGCCACCCACAAGAAACCCGCGCGATTTCAACGCTGTGGGTCGCGGTTCTAACCCCCATCGCAGAGATGTCAGAAGGTGCGAAATGTGGCGTTAGTCATAATTGTGCTGAAATTTATTGCCAGTGTGACAGCATAACCCACGTTTCACCTCACATCGATTTCTGTGTTCTGTCCTTTTTTTGCATGTGTAGACACCTCTGTATTTTACAGAGTTTGAGACCTCTTTTAATGGAGCGCGGGAGAGAAGAAAATTCTGAAAACGATTATAATTAAGGTAAGACTACTGTGAATTTGGATTGAGAAAAACACCGAAGTGGAAAGAGAGAAGCGTATTGTATGTAATCTTATCATGCTTTCACGCCCTGTGGACAGTAAGAGTAGTTATGGACGCATATTTCACTTTAATCCTTTCAAGCGTGAATTTTTTCGCGTGCGAGGAAAATTTTGCTTTGTGGTAATGCTCTTAGGTGATTTTTAATGATTTTAAATGCAAGATACATATAAAAGTATGTACCACTTTTCAAAACATGGTTTGTAGACTTGGCTTCATTTTATGGACAAAAATAATTATTTACAATATATTCTCTATTATCATTCAGTAATCACCATGCAAAATAACAATATTCAGTTGTACAATCCAATGTAGCGAACCAACCATTTCCATGTATTGTGGTGGCCACAAGCTGCTGCGCACTGCTACATTGACTTGCTGCTATTTTGATAGTGATGCCCAACAGTTGGCAGCACTTGTGCGTGTAGAAAAGCTTGAACTTTCACCAATGTGTACGTGAGGTTTCCATTGGGAAAAAATAATTCAATTGCAGCTGAAACACAGTAAAAGTTAATGTTCACAAAGGTAGCCATAGAATCTGAAAGGGTTAAATAAAATAAAAATTATAACCACCGCTACCTCTTCAGCCATCTTTCACGACCTAGAGTCTCGTTAAAGCTTTCTTTATTTAACTTGCCAAGTTCTTAGTCAGTCCGTTGCGTCAGAAAAAGTTGATAGCAAATTACCATCGTTGTTTCTGCTCGAATTTTACAGCGCGCTGTAGCTAATTGATGCGCCATCTGGGCCTATGTTGCCAGGTTGTTCGTGTTCCCGTATTCACTATTTCTGACCACGGCGATGTTTGACATGTAACCTAAGCAGCGGAAATCGACCACCACGTGCTTCTCCCACGTGAAATGGTCAGTGATCACTAATTGCTTCGTGCAATGATGAAACGCTACTTTGAATGTTACATGCTGCAGTTTGTCGTTCGTTTAACTCTTCTTGGAAGTGCCCTTACCTCGAAAGCTAGGCACCGCGTGCAGATACTGCTGTGAGCACTTTATGTAACCTGCCGCGAGAAGTCACCCGGCGGTGACTCACTTCCACTTGATGTGCTTTCCTTGTGGACAGAGCAGTTAGGTACGGCAAAATACGGATTCCTAAGCGATCCCTGTCTCATTGTGCGTAACCATACGTGAAAAAGAAATGATTTTATGTGTTTTCCTCCTGTCGATATCCACAAAATCGCAAGAATTAGAGACACAGCAATTCTGTGTCATACTGCATTGTATACAAATAACAATAAAAAACCTTGAAAAACACGTATTTCTCAGGTTTATACTCATATGTTCTGAGTGTGCCCCATCCTACCACTCTGTATTTTCTTTATAAAGTAGGAGTTCACTGCTAAATTTACCCTTTTATCCATTCAACGAAAAAGCTGAGATTCCATTCTAATCTTTCTACACACCAGTGCATTCGAAAACAGTTTCTTTTAGAATTTCTTCAACGAGGATCAAGACTGATAAACAGGATGTTTCAGGAGGAATGGTCAGTATTCAGAGATATATCACGATCGATCATCTGAAGGAAAAAACTTAATGTGAACGTATGACCAGTTCTGAATGGTTCCCAAGACACGCTGGTTTTTATATTCTCTATTATTAAATACATTGTCAGGTTTAGACATGTACAACAGTCGGTATTAGAACAGCGCTTGTAGAAACACAGTTGACTGATGCTTCTCTCTGATACATTCTCAGCCCTTCGCACTACTTCAGCCCTTCGCACTACTTCACTCACGACACACCATTGTCAACTGCCTTTTCAAAGGGCTGGTTTAATGGTGGAAAATCATCTCGTGCAAAGAAATTGGAAGCAAAGAGATAGGGTGGGCCAGAATTAAACGTAAGAGGTCGAGTAGGTAAGACACTCGTGTGTGCGCAACCAGTCCGCAAACGAATGTACATTAAATGTAGTCTGTCTTGGAAACCATTCGGCACGGGGCATATGTCATCAAGAAATTTTTTGTTTCAAATGAGCGTTCCTGCCTTATCCTTGGATATTGACCATTCCTCACGCCACAGCATGTACACTGAGGTGAAAAAATTCATGGGATGCCTTTTAACATCGTGTCGGACCTCCTCTTACTCGGTGTAGTGCAGCAACTCGAGTGGTTGGAAGACCCCTGACGAAACAATGAGCCATGGTGCGTCTATAGCCGTCCTTAATTCTGAGACTGTTCCATATTGACAGTGTCTTTTCCATCCCATCTGTCCACTGGTGTGCTGTTCATAACCACATAATGATCGACTGATGCCACTTGTTTGAGATGGAGGGCGTCCTGGTGGTGGCAGCATCTTCTGGAGATGGCCTGCATGAAACAGCAATGGTGTGCGTGGCTGAAATATAAGGAATCAATCGAAACAGAACACCGAGACACTGCCACAGATACTGGTCTGAGTTATTGGAATAGCCCCTGTAACTATTATTAGTTTGGTTGACTACTTAATTAACCTCTCCCCATCCAGTACACCCCCCCCCTTCCTCTCCCACCCTCTCCTTCCCAGAAAATGGCGGGAAAAAGACTCAATTGATTGGTCATTTGGAGGGAAATCGATTGCTGTGTATGGAATATTGTTTTAGGGGATTCAAGGCAGTGTATGGAATAAATGGAAAGGGTATATTGTTTATTTATAAAAAAAATTGTTTGTGGGGGTTGGATTTCTCTTGCTCATCGTTCTCAGCTGTTTGGAAACATGTAGTCTTGTAAGAAGTAATTACATGTGGCAAACATGTTGCATAACGTAATGCTCGGCACTGTACACTTAACCTAATGTTCATAACTTTGTCGCCACGTAATCTATTGTCCTGTTAACTGGTTTTCCATCTCTCTCCCTTTTCCTTTAACTATTGCACCGCCTTTGATACCAAATTAAGTAATTAGTTATGTCCTCCCACGATTTTCTGGTACACTTTTCGAATTTCACATGCTTTAGAACGCCATTTCTGGCGCAACCCTCTTTGTCACCCACCTCCTTAAACTATTGTATTACATTTTAAATAAAAATTATTCAAATTAACTTAGTGTTCTGCACTTAGTTCTGCTCCATGTCACACACAGCCTCCCCTTAACTATTGTACCGTTAACACATTGATATAAAAAATTTATGCAAATTAATTAAATCGAATTTCTTCACAAGTATGGGGTAGCTTTTTTTAATTTGCAGCATCCTATTAGTCTTAGAGAATTGTTCGTCTATATGGGGGCCCTTACCAGTTGGGTATGATTCAAGCGGCTGAGAAGGTCCAAAGAAGAACAGCAAGATTCGTGCCTGGTACATTTAGCTATCGTGAGAGCATTACAACTCACATTGAAAGTTTGAAGTGGGGCAGAATTGCGTATAGACGACGCGCTGAATGGAAGGGGCTGCTCCCTAAATTTAAAATCCTATCTTCCCTGAGGATGTAGAGCATATACTATTACCACCAACTTTCATATCGCACAATGATCACCATTCAAAGATGAGGGAAATTAGAGCTCGTACTGAGACGTTCAGACAGTCGTGTTTCCCTCTCGCGATCCACGAGTGGAACAGACGGGAGGAAATATGACGTTGGAGCGAGCTGTGCCGTCCGACGCACACCGCTTGGTGGCTAACGGAGTATATATGTAGATGTAAATGTAGATGGAATGTAGTTTAAACAAAACGTCGCTAATAAAAAACACATCCCGACACTGAAGCCGGAGTCTAGGTGCAACGACAGTCCCTGCGAAGCTACGACGTGACTGTTCGGGTCCCGCGAGCATGAGGCGCCAGGATCTCTTTCATACTTGACATCTCAGAAATGTTGCTGGTGCGGTGATGCATAGGGTCCAGCATGAAGAGATGTTGCAATGCTTCCCAGAATAGCACAGGGTGCATTCTTAACAGAACAGACCGTCCGTCAGTGAATTTACCCATGAAACTGATGCTGCTGCCAGTGTGAGAGCACCATCCGCCATTGTTTTCTGCAGATGAGACTTTCAGCGTCAAAATTATTGTGCACAGATCGCTACGTTGCACTTACAGGTAAAGCCACAAAAGTTGCCTACAGATCATCAAATACATACAAGACTCACAAGAATATTGGAGTCCGCTTTTCGTGGTCTCGCGATAGTGTTCTCGCTTCCCGAGCACGGGGTCCCGGGTTCGATTCCCGGTGGGGTCAGGGATTTTTCCTGCCTCGAGATGACTGGGTGTTGTTGTGTCGTCTGCATCATCATCAATCATCCCCATGACGGTCGGAGGAAGGCAATGGCAAACCACCTCCACTAGGACCTTGCCTAGTAAAGCGGTGCGGGTCTCCCGCATCGTCCCCTACGTTCCGTCACGGAGTATGCGACTTCATCATCATCTTCATCATCATCATCATCAAGAATATTGGAAGCCAGGAACATATTTACCAGTCTAACTACAATTAAATATTACAATTGCTGCTGCAGTCTGACACTGATCGATGTACATGTAATGTCTCCTCTTGACGGCTGTGGTTCTGGAATGAGTCTCAGTATCTATAGCGCAGATAATTTTCCACGTAAAAAAATTCTTCTTCAATACCCTCGCAGTTATCGAGGTCCTGAACTTTTACACCCCTCACGATAGGGCACACACACTCCTCTTCTCTGGTCATGCCACAGCATAAGCCACAGTAACTTTACACTTCAATATATACACGTTTTACGCCAACAGTGCAGTTATCTTTTATATCTGTACAGGACCCAAGAAAGTTATGGTATACATACACTCAGACAGGCCATATATCTTGATTGTCCTAAGTCCTAGGAAATTATCTGAAAAAGTCTAACAACAAAGAAAATGCGAATTCGTGGTCCTAACGTGGGACCCCGTCCATCATGTGTTACCCTTCCTGCTTTCAGCATACACAAACGTTTTCGCCACTATGTAGAGACTCCTATATCCCTGTCAGTGTGACAGATGAGTTTAAATGTATTTTGGAAACCCACGCCAACGCTGTAAAAATCCTTCAGTTTCCTTATGTTGTAACTGTCATTTGTTTAACATCATCCAGTGTGTGTGGTGTGTTATGGTAGGTGCAGTAAGAACATGATTTACACCGTGCGGCGTCTAGTTTTCTGTGAGAGGCAATGGATCAGAACGTGTTAATGTCAGTTTAGAACCTGACACAGACCTAGATGTCGTGGCGGAAAAACAATATGTATGGCAGTGTACAAAGCGTTTTACATAAAAAAACAGTGTTTCAAACTACGACACTGTGTTACAGGGAGCGTCTCATGCGAGTTACAGTATAGTCTGTGGGATACGGTCATCCTTGTACTGTATAGGTTATGAAACTGTGCAGTGGATCAATACCTAAATTTTTAATAGGATCGTCACATGTGCTCGAAGCCGGCACGTATGCGGTATTTGTTTTCGATATGTGGGGGAGAGTGATGCGGTAAAAATATTATCGTGTTCTCTATCGGATGAAGTTAGTGCAGCTGTTTTATTGTTCGTAATTGTTCGCTGATGGATGGAAAAGAACAACGGTGATAGAATATTGGAGTGATAGATACGAATGGGCCCTGAGGGATGTGGATCTGTAGTACCTGCTTGTAGTTTGGAGAAGCACCACAATGCTGTAGCAAAATCCACGTCTTTTCCCCAGTTCCAGTACTGTGTTTTATACTACCTTGTGTTGCAGGAGTGGGCTTCATTTCTGTCGAATGGTCAAAACCCAGTTCTGTCACGGTAATTCAGCATCGCCTGTTTCTACACGGGTTGCTGAAGGTGGTAGATATAGCTTTCTCCGACTTCTACGCAGTTCCGACTTAACATTGGAACAATCACATGCACAAAGCTGTAGGGATGGTAGTGCAAAGTCTGAGGGCTGTTGCAAGATACATAGGGGTTACCTAAAACCATGTCAGAATTTTATTGTAGCAGAGAAGGTGGCTCGTTTCGAGATATGAGAGGGCCAGAAATACGATATGGCATTGAGGCAGAATGCAGTGCAAATACTGGAGAAATATATAGTGGTGGCAGGGTGAGGGGTTTCAAATATCTGTTTCATACCACACTCCTTAGCCGAATCACTTTCAAAATTGTATGATTTTATTACGAGGGTGCACTGTCGGCAACGTGTAACTGCACTGCTGGTGTGATAACATACGCTCTGGCGATCAGTGTCATGGTATTTGTCTGGAAAAACCACGTCATAAGGTAATGCCATATATGGACTTATAAAGCCGGTATAGCCTTTAACATGGATACTTGTATGACCTGTAGAACGAAGACCACTTGTGATGGTAATATGATTGTTTTTATTTAAAACATATAGCGGTTGGTAAGACGATTATGCCTCTCTTTCTAAGACACGGTGGTAGCACTCACAAGAAAAACTTATAAGACATGCCCCACCCATCGTTGATATTCGGTCAGTATTATTTTGTATCGTCTGCAATCATTTATTGGTGAAGTATTATACTTAGTATTAGGCGGTGTGTGATAGGTTCGCCTTGGGCATCAGGCTTATAAAGTACGTGTTTGTGTTCCGGCATGTGCAAAGGAAATGTCCATCATAGGGAAGGTACAGATATTTCTATTTGCAGAGCCACAGCTGTCATCAGGATGTATTTCCTATACTTCTCTCATTTTCAAATGTCATTCATCTGAAACTGGAATCATAACATTTAATTGTAAGTATAGCAATCAAATATATATGTGACCGATTTCATAGGATGATTCTATCTATGCGTGGCCTGTGGTGGGAATGATTCATGTTTCCAGCTAATGACAGAGGCCGTCCGAATGGAGACAGCAAACTGATACTTAGTATGTGTTGTATAGTTTTCGTGATCACGTGGAAATTTGTGAAGATTGAATATGGAGGTGTGTTTGTGCTAGACCATTATTCCCTACGATGTAAATTGTTCGTTGATTGCATCTACACATTTTCCGCCTTTATTAAGTTGAGAGAAGATCTATTGTGGTGTGTGCATCTAGCATGTGGAAGACACGTTTGCTGGTAGTGTAGACATGAGAAACGCCTTAGTTGACTTTGTAAATTATAGGGATGATTTGGAATCTGCTACATCACCGACATCAGTATTTCCCAGCGGAAATATGAGTTTTCTCTATTTTTTTCAGTAGGAGCTCTGATTTCCCTCATGTTTGAATGGTGATCATTGTGCGATATGCAAATTGGTGGTAATAGTATATGCTCTACATCCTCAGGGAAGATAGGATTTTGGAATTTAGGGAGTAGCCCCTTCCATTCAGCGCGTCGTCTATATGCAATTCTGCCCCACTTCAAACTTTCAATGTGATTTGTAATGCTCTCACGATAGCTAAATGTACCAGGCACGAATCTTGCTGTTCTTCTTTGGACCTTCTCAGCCGCTTGAATCAGACCCAACTGGTAAGGGCCCCCATATAGACGAACAATTCTCTAAGACTAATAGGATGCTGCAAATTAAAAAAAAGCTACCTCATATGTGTGAAGAATATCGATTTAATTAATTTGCATAAATTTTTTATATCAATGTTGTGTTAACGGTACAATAGTTAAGGGGAGGCTGTGAGTGAAATGGAGCAGAACTAAGTGCAGAACACTAAGTTAATTTGAATAATTTTTATTTAAAATCTAGTACAATAGTTTAAGGAGGTGGGTGACAAAGAGGGTTGCGCCAGAAATGGCGTTCTAAAGCATGTGAAATTCGAAAAGTGTACCAGAAAATCGTGGGAGGACATAACTAATTATTACTTAATTTGGTATCAAAGGCGGTGCAATAGTTAAAGCAAAAGGGAGAGAGATGGAAAACCAGTTAACAGGACAATAGATTACGTGGCGACAAAGTTATGAACATTAGGTTAAGTGTACAATGACGAACATTACGTTATGCAACATGTTTGCCACATGTAATTACTTCTTACAAGACTACATGTTTCCAAACAGCTGAGAACGATGAGCAAGAGAAATCCAACCCCCACAAACAATTTTTTTTTATAAATAAACAATATACCCTTTCCATATATTCCATACACTGCCTTGAATCCCCTAAAGCAATATTCCATACACAGCAATCGATTTCCCTCCAAATGAGCGATCGATTGAGTCTTTTTCCCGCCATTTTCTGGGGAGGAGAGGGGGGGGGTGTACTGGAGGGGGAGAGGTTATTTAACTGATCAATTTGACTAAGTAGTCAATCAATTGATATTAGTGACATGGTGTATTCCAATAACTCAGACCTGAAAAGCCTTGAATCCCCTAAAACAATGTTCCTTACACAGCAATCGATTTCCCTCCAAATGAACGATCAGTTGAGTCTTTTTCCTGCCATTTTGTGAGGGAGGAGGAGAGGGTGGGAGGGGAGGGAACAATAGGTTAAGTGCAGTGACAATAAAAACCACTTAACAGAAGAATAGGTTAACTCAGACCTGAAAGTGTACCTGTAGCAGCGAGGGGGAAAGTTTCCTGAGGGGGGACGGGAGTTTGAGTGGGAGGGGGTGGGTGAAAAAAAGGTTAATTGTGGTGACAAGGAAAAACCACTTAACAAACAACAGGTTAAGGACCTGTCAAGCAAAGGAGAACAATAGGGTAAGAACCGGTCAGTCAAAGGAGAACAATAGGTTTGCCCCTGATGTAGGCAACCCACATCAACAAAATGCACTAGCGTCCTTGTTGCCCTACTACTGCTGTGCGGCAAGCACACTGGCGTTTGCAAGTCCTCTGGTGCACCTGATCCCCAGGCAGCCTATGTGGGTGGCGAGGCACGAGAAAGCTTTCAAGACTTGCCTATGCGATCTGTGGCAGAGCAATTACATATTTAATTACATGCAATCAGAATGAAAAAGTGCCGCAATTGTTTAAATATTCTGCAGACTGCAGTCGATTTCCTAACGAATTCTTGAATTAAATAAATAAACTATTTTTTATAGACTGCTTTGTATCCCATATATTCCGTAAATAAATAACACTGCACACATTGCCTTGTCTACCAGAAATTGTTTAAACCATGACCCATACACTGTAGTTGATTTCCCGACAAATGGACAGTCAACTGAGTTTTTTACCTGCCAATTTCCAGGTGAGGGAGGGGTTAATTAATTGATCGATTTAATTAATTAGTAAATAAAGTGATAGAGTGGGAGGGCGTATTTGATTAATACAGGCCTGGAAGTGTTCCAGATGGGCGGGGGAGGAGGAGGAGGGAGAGGAAGAAGAGGAAGAGGGGTTCGGGGGTTTCTTGGAAGGATGGATTATCCACAAGGAGGTCATAATACAGTTAGCAGAACAGTAGTTTAAGGTGCTGTCACGTTAGGTGTGCCTGTGAATGTATGCTTGCCTCTGATGCAGGCAGCCTGCAGTGTGAGGTGGTGATGCTTTCTTTATACTACTACTCATGTTGAAATAATTAAATATGTCTGACATGGCTGTGATATACCGGAAATTTTAACATTTCAACATGCACTTGAGAATGGTTATAAATACAAATTCATGAGTGTGTAAAATAAATGATGAATTAACGATTAAGTGGCGGAAATTTCTTTCAAAAACTTGTACCTTGTCTGTTGACTGCTCCTAGGGAATTCGCCACCTTTAGTAATGCAGTACAGGATTTCGTTTCGTCGACTTTCGTGAATGAGGAATTGTGTACTGAACCAAGTCTGGTAATTTTGACATCATATAGGAAGTCTCTAATACAGTGGTGCTACTGCTGTAGCTTCGGACCCAGATGTCGCTGGTAAATTAAACTGTCGGTCCTCCGGCGATGCTTGGTTTCAGTGAATCCCCATATTGTGGCATCTGTTGTCACGAGACTCACATTCCACACTTTTTAATGAAACTACCTCGCCAGTTTGCATAGTCCGATGACAATAATTAGGGATAATAAACTTTATCGCATCCTGCATTGGTAACAGTAACTTCTGTAACTTTAAATTACTTGAGATAGGACTTGGAAAATTTATCAACAATCTCAGTAGCGTCATAGTGAGTTCGAAGACCTATAATACGGGATGGTGACGTTATTGAGAAAAGCAATACTACAAATACAGGGTGTTTCAAAAATGACTGGTATATTTGAAACGGCAATAAAAACTAAACGAGCAGCGATAGAAATACACCATTTGTTGCAATATGCTTGGGACAACAGTACATTTTCAGGCGGACAAACTTTCGAAATTACAGTAGTTACAATTTTCAACAACAGATGGCGCTGCAAGTGATGTGAAAGATATAGAAGACAACGCAGTCTGTGGGTGCGCCATTCTGTACGTCGTCTTTCTGATGTAAGCGTGTGCTGTTCACAATGTGCAAGTGTGCTGTAGACAACATGGTTTATTCCTTAGAACAGAGGATTTTTCTGGTGTTGGAATTCCACCGCCTAGAACACAGTGTTGTTGCAACAAGACGAAGTTTTCAACGGAGGTTTAATGTAACCAAAGGACCGAAAAGCGATACAACAAAGGATCTGTTTGAAAAATTTCAAGGGACTGGGAACGTGACGGATGAACGTGCTGGAAAGGTAGGGCGACCGCGTACGGCAACCACAGAGGGCAACGTGCAGCTAGTGCAGCAGGTGATCCAACAGCGGCCTCGGGTTTCCGTTCGCCATGTTGCAGCTGCGGTCCAAATGACGCCAACGTCCACGTATCGTCTCATGTGCCAGAGTTTACACCTCTATCCATACAAAATTCAAACGTGGCAACCCCTCAGCGCCGCTGCCATTGCTGCACGAGAGACATTCGCTAACGATATAGTGCACAGGATTGATGACGGCGATATGCATGTGGGCAGCATTTGGTTTACTGACGAAGCTTATTTTTACCTGGACGGCTTCGTCAATAAACAGAACTGGCGCATATGGGGAACCGAAAAGCCCCATGTTGCAGTCCCATCGTCCCTGCATCCTCAAAAAGTACTGGTCTGGGCCGCCATTTCTTCCAAAGGAATCATTGGCCCATTTTTCAGATCCGAAACGATTACTGCATCACGCTATCTGGACATTCTTCGTGAATTTGTGGCGGTACAAACTGCCTTAGACGACACTGCGAACACCTCGTGGTTTATGCAAGATGGTGCCCGGCCACATCGCACGGCCGATGTCTTTAATTTCCTGAATGAATATTTCGATGATCGTGTGATTGCTTTGGGCTATCCGAAACATACAGGAGGCGGCGTAGATTGGCCTCCCTATTCGCCAGACATGAACCCCTGTGACTTCTTTCTGTGGGGACACTTGAAAGACCAGGTGTACCGCCAGAATCCAGAAACAATTGAACAGCTGAAGCAGTACATCTCATCTGCATGTGAAGCCATTCCGCCAGACACGTTGTCAAAGGTTTCGGGTAATTTCATTCAGAGACTACGCCATATTATTGCTACGCATGGTGGATATGTGGAAAATATCGTACTATAGAGTTTCCCAGACCGCAGCGCCATCTGTTGTTGAAAATTGTAACCACTGTAATTTCGAAAGTTTGTCCGCCTGAAAATGTACTGTTGTCCCAAGCATATTGCAACAAACGGTGTATTTCTATCGCTGCTCGTTTAGTTTTTATTGCCGTTTCAAATATACCCGTCATTTTTGAAACACCCTGTAGAACTGCAACAAAATCATTCAACAATTTACAAGTGACAACGAACAGTAACTTTCATTTCGAACATTATAGGAATGCACGGTTAGAAATGACACATAGATTTGTACAGGTCCTGCAGTCATTGTAGGTGGGTATAAATTTAACTTCAGAAATACAAGATCAAAGAAAAATATTATTTCAAACAGAAACAGGAGATTTAGAATATTGTTTCTTGTGATATCTGAACAGCAGAAGAGGGGGGAAGGCTTCATATCAACTTACTTACAGTGCAGTAAATATCCCTTTTATTCTTAAGTAGATTTACTCTAAAGGAGTTAATTGTTAGATAACCGTTTAGGTGATGGGAATTATTGTGGGCTTTCAGAAGAAAAATTGTTGAACTGAGTGGACCAAGGGACTGCACAAACGGATCCCCACAAGGTATACCTCTTCTTGAGCGACACAGCCGGTAGTCACTATTTTTAGAGGCGCTGCTGGCCACCGGCTTGTACTAGCCTGGGCAGGAATTGTGATTTGGCTGCGTGTCTGGCTAAGCGGCGCCGCACGTCCAGGCCGAGTTCAGTTCGCTGGAATACGAGGCAGTTGGTTAGACGGTAGGCTTACAAAAGACAAGTTTACCGTGTAGGTGCAGGACACACACACACACACACACACACACACACACACACACACACACACACCACATTGAAGGAAACATTTTCATTCCTTTTTTCACTCGTCTTTGTCGAATTGTCAGAAGCGTCCCTATGATGGTACGTAATTATTGCAGTTTGTGTCTGACAGACTGCAGTGGTTTTCAGTGTAGTTCCCAATACCGTAGAAGTTATTTGGTATGTCACCTTTGAAAGAATGACACAAATATTTCACGTGTGTAGTAACAAAATAAGTATTGCGATTTGTTACTTCGGACCACAAGAAATGTTTTAATTGCACACTCAAACAAATGTCCACATGCTTATGTAGTAGCTACACTCTACAAATCAAGAATAATAATTATAGCTTTTGTGCAGCAATTCTGGTAGGCGTTTCTAAATATGTTGTTGACAATCCGCCTCGTGAAATACAGCGGGTTCTGTATATTACGTTTTACTATCACACTGACTAGAATTTGTAATAATTTTCATTTTCTTGCTGTTGCAGGTACGTACGACCTTAATACAGAAAGAAGATAGACTATTGTAAGTACGCGAAATGCAAGCAATATAGTGAGTAGAAACATCATACGGATTGTTTTGACGTTAGTACCATAGGTCATTCATTTCTATCAAAAGCGCCTAGGCTTGCTTAAAGTAACATCACGGCTGATGTGAACACTATAACTTTCAGGGTTTTCTAACGGTGTAATCTACCTGATATCAGAAAATTCATTTGCGTCAGAGGGTAGAAATGTAAGATTACAGTAAGCTACACGCCAGTTTCCTCTTAATTGAAAATCTTTCAGTCAAACTTCTACTGAGGTTAAGAAACGGTGACGTCGTGTCGAGCGCGAAGGAGATAATTTCGCTGTTAATTCAGAAATTAAAAGTAAAGAACAAGACTTTCATTAGAATGAGACACTCCTGAAAGGCTACTGGTTTTAGGACTACAAATGTAGATGTTAGATTCGAAATATCTAGCTCCTATTAGATTCTCTAGTATTTTACTTCCGAAAAGGAAAATTATTGTTTGGAATAGCGAGGTCTACAAAGTACGATATTCTAATGTCCTATGCGTTTTTAGGGTACAAATTAGCTTTAGTTGGAGAGATTTGACACCTCCTTAAAACATTCGTAGTGTTTCATTTCTCATTTTTAAATATACTATCGTTCGACTCAGTGTTGGTAACTGGGCAGTCAAGTTGTCAAACAGCCAAGCGGAGGACCCAGGGAATTTTTTCTTTGCGGCAGGATTTGGAAGGGGTGCACTCAGGCAGGCTATTTGAAAGTGAAGTAGCGACTCCGTGGTCTGACCCACGCCTACCTGTACCGCATCCGTATGACGCCACACGGGACGGGACGACACGGCGGCCAGTCGGCACCGCGCGCTCTTGTGGGTCTGGTGGAGGTGTTACTCTCCTTCCCTTTCTGTGCTATGATAAATCGAGTTCCCCAGCATCTGTAGCTGCCGTGTAAGAAAGCTTACCCCAAGTAACATGCCTGGAGACGCTGCACGAAAAAGTGCCACGAATAAAGCTATAGTGAACGTTCCATCAGATATAATGAACAGCAGCGAGTACAGAATAAGTAGTCCAGGACCAAGGCAAAACAAAACCAAATCCACTTTGCGTCTTTCTTGTAGGAAACAGCTAAGTCGCCAGCGTCTGTTCACCAGTGGTGCGGCTGGAATTTATGTCCTGAAACTAACCCTTCCTGTCGTAACACTCTTGAGTTCACGCAGCGAGTGTACTCAAGCCCACCTGATTCCAGGTACAATCATCATGGAGCTTTCTGATAATCACAGTATCATCTCAAGCGGTCAATCTACCACCATTATTACTGGCGCAGCTGGTCTTTCGAATTCTGGGGCAGCCAGATTAAAATGCAGTGTGATCCAACAAATACATATTTTGCAACTCTTAACATACAAACACTTTTGCAACCAAGTAAACTTCATAAATTGGGAGATACATCAAGGAGTAGAATATTCAAATTTTGGAACTTCGAGAAACACGAATGACGGACCGGAACATCATGGATTTCGGCAGTTGTCGTCTCTTTAAAAGTAATACTGATAAAAGAATAATTAAAAAACACCACATCTGGGAGTCGCTTTTGCACTCTCCAAAAATATTTTAAATCCAATAAAGGAGGTAAAATCCATTAATAATAGACTAATGGTAGTTCCTCTGAAATGCGCAAATAAAGCATACACTATAATTAATGCCCATATGCCAGTCAATGAGGATAACCGTAAAAAACCTGAAGAAGTCAGTGAAGCTTGGAAAACGTTAAAACTCATCTCGGAAATTCCCTCAAACATGTTAAAATTTTAATGGGTAATTTTAATGTCCAATCAGGTAAAGGAAAAAAAAACTGCGTTGATTTCCTGCGCATAAATGAACAGACCAAAATGGTTACAGACTTGTTGAAACATGCAAAACTTTTAACCTTCAGATCATGTCAACATATTTAAAAAAGAATCCTAAACAAAAACCTTGGCGGCCACCCAATACCTTTATTCCGGAATTTCAAATCGATCATGCACCAATTTCATGTCCTAACTACAAAAAAATTTTAAATGTCCAAAAACTATTCCAAACAGAAAATGTTGTCCCAAAATTTGACACTGCTAAAATAACCTCAACTCGTACCAAGCGAACTTGACAAAAAAACAATCATACAGTTGGCAAAGCCTAAAAGAAAAGTTCGTCAGAACAGCACAAAATTTAATTCCGTTTCGAAAGAAACAAAAACACACTGTGTGGAACGCGGATTGAGAGACAGGAGTTAAGTCTAGGCGTTCAAAATTTGGAATAGTGAGAAAAGTGAAAATATGTACAACACCTTTCGAACTGTAAGAAAAGAAACATATAATCCGACAGACTAAAAGAAACTACGAAAATGCACAGCTTCTAGAGATCTAAAAAGAATAGCAAGTGAACAATACAAGAAGCTTTTATAAAACATTTAAAACAAAACTAACCTGTTACCAACCTCAAAGTCTTTGCTTCAGAAATGAAAATTGCAGTTTGGCTCTTAACAACGAGGTAAATTGTAAGATACTTGCTAATTATTTTGAAAAACTTAAAAACAATAAGCACCTGCAGAAGACGTATAATTGCAGAACTTCTAAAATCAGCTGGCACTGACACTATGAAACGGATCACTCAACTAATAGGACATACCTGGCAAACTATGCAAATGCGTGAGGACTGGAAAACTCCCCTAATTCATCGATAGCATAAAAATGAGGATAGAATCGATGTTAATACACTACTGGCCATTAAAATTGCTACACCAAGAAGGAATGCAGGTGATAAACGGGTATTCATTGGACAAATATATTATGCTAGAACTGTCATATGATTACATTTTCACGCAATTTGGGTGCATAGGTCCTGAGAAATCAGTACCCAGAACAACCACCTCTGGCCGTAA
Source organism: Schistocerca americana (assembly GCF_021461395.2). NCBI lineage: Eukaryota > Metazoa > Arthropoda > Insecta > Orthoptera > Acrididae > Schistocerca > Schistocerca americana. The sequence continues at coordinate 50,087,754 of NC_060121.1, read as the reverse complement.
TAACGGCCTTGGTACGGCTGGGCATTGAGTCAAACGTGTACAGGTACAGCTGCCGTTGCAGCTTCAACACGATACCACAGTTCATCACGAGGAGTGACTGGCGTATTGTGACGAGCCAGTTGCTCGGCCACCATTGACTAGACGTTTTCAATTGGTGAGAGATCTGGAGAATGTGCTGGCCAGGGCAGCAGTCGAACATTTTCTTTATCCAGAAAGGCCCGTAGAGGACGTGCAACATGCGGTCGTTCATTATCCTGCTGAAATGTAGGATTTCACAAGGATCGAATGAAGGGTAGAGCCACGGGTCGTAACACATCTGAAATGTAACGTCCACTGTTCAAAGTGCCGTCAATGCGAACAAGAGATGACCGAGACGTGTAACCAATGGCACACCATACCATCAATCCGGGTGATACGCCAGTATAGCGATGAGGAATTCACGCTTCCAATGTGGGTTCACAGCGATGTTGCCAAACACGGATGCGTCCATCATGATGCTGTAAACAGAACCTCGATTCATCCGAAAAAATGACGTTTTGCCATTCGTGCAACCAGGTTCGTCGTTGAGTACACTATCGCAGGCACTCCTGTCTGTGATGCAGCGTCAAGGGTTACCGCAGCCACTGTCTCCGAGCTGATAGTCCATGCTGCTGCAAACGTCCCCATCTGTTGACTAAGGGATCGGGACGTGGCTGCACGATCCATTACAGCCATGCCTGTCATCTCGACTGCTAGTGATACGAGGCCGTTGTGATCCAGCACGGCGTTCCGTATTACCCTCCTGAACCCACCGATTCCATATTCTGCTAACAGTCATTGGATCTCGGCCAACGCGAGCAGCAATGTCGCGATACGATAAACCGCAATCGCGATAGGCTACAATCCGACCTTTATCAAAGTCGGAAACGTTTCTCCTCCTTACACGAGGCATCACAACAACATTTCACCAGGCAACGCCGGTCAACTGCTGTTTATCAGTTGGAAACTTTCGTCATGTCAGCACGTTGTAGGTGTCGCCACCGGCGCCAACCTTGTGCGAATGCTCTGAAAAGCTAATCATTTGCATATCACAGCATCTTCTTCTTGTCGGTTAAATTTCGCGTCTGTAGCACGTCATCTTCGTGGTGTAGCAATTTTAATGGCTGGTAGTGTAGTTACCGAGTAATCTCTCTTCTCCCGGCCACATACAAAATTCTCCATCGAGCCCAAGAATGGTTAGAACTTAAAATTGGTGAATACCAAACAGGCTTTAGACCAAAAAGATCCTGTCCGGAACAAATTCTGAATTTAAAACTAATCCTTAGGCACCAAAGAATTGCTAGTAACAATATTGCATGTACATTTATGAATTTTAAAAAGGCGTACGACTCAGTTGATCGGGAATCTCTCTCCAAATTTTAAAGTAACAAGTGCTAGATAATAGAACTGTAACACTGCCTAAGGAAACGTTAACCGACACTAGCCCTAAAGCTAAATTCATGGGAGAAATTTCTGAATCATTTGATGTAAACGCTGGTGTTAAGACAGGGAGATGGACTCTCCCCTTTACTGTCTAACTGTATTTTGGAAAAGGTAATTATAGAAAGGCGAGAGCAAAAGTCGAGTCAAAATATACATCAGTCAGTAATTTTAGAGTAGATTGCCTCGTCTTTGCAGATGATTTGCCAATTGTAACTAGGGTCAATACTACAGCTCAAAAACGAACTGAATTTCTTAAAGTTGCGGAAAAGGTAGGACTAGAAATATCATTCGAAAAAACGGAGTATATTATGTGCAACCAACAAGCACCAAAGTTGTTGAACACGACATATGTAAGAATAAAAAGGATTTTTCACTTTAAATACTTGGGGGAAATTGTTGTGACTTGGCAAGACAGCCAAGCCACTATGAGATAGCCGAAGGCACGCGTTTAAGCTCACGCAGGCTAGCGTGAGGTCTGGAACAGTTAAAGGAGTGAGTCTAGTAAAAAAAGTACGTAGCTTCTGGAATACTGAACTTTAATCCATAATGAGTGAACATCGGTCTGACGGTACATGCATGACAAGATAAATAGCAAATGATAATGGCGCCTTGCTAGGTCGTAGCAAATGACGTAGCTGAAGGCTATGCTAACTATCGTCTCGGCCAATGAGAGCGTAATTTGTCAGTAAACCATCGCTAGCAAAGTCGGCTGTACAACTGGGGCGAGTGCTAGGAAGTCTCTCTAAACCTGCCGTGTGGCGGCGCTCGGTCTGCAATCACTGATAGTGGCGACACGCGGGTCCGACGTATACTAGCGGACCGCGGCCGATTTAAAGGCTACCACCTAGCAAGTGTGGTGTCTGGCGGTGACACCACAGAAATCATACAAGAAAAAGTCTGGAAAGAGCTGCAAACGAAGGTAGCTCTCAAAAAATGGAAACTGCGTCCAGATTAACACAAAATATTCAAAATAATAAACAATTTTCTAAATTCAGTAAACCTATACATTACAGCACCGTAATCAAACCTGAATATCTTTATGTAGCAGAAACTTTAATTTTAAATAGAAAGAGGGATATTGAAAAAAGTCGAAAGAAGGGAAGATTATTAGGAAAATATTAGGCCCCAAAATTGCACGTGGAGAAACTTACAGGCTAAGAAGCAATAAGGGAATGGAAGAAATGTGACAAAACCGTGACTTAAATTTTATGGACAGATTAAAGGAATGGTGGCAACGGCCTTGCCGTAGTAGATACATCGGTTCCCGTGAGATCACTGAAGTTAAGCGCTGTCGGACGTGGTCGACACTTGGATGGGTGACCATCCAGGCTGCCATGCGTTGTTGCCATTTGTCGGGGTGCACTCAGCCTCGGATGCCAATTGAGGAGCTACTCGACCGAATAGTAGCGGCTTCGGTCACGAATACCATCATAAAGACCGGGAGAGTGGTGTGCTGACCCCATGCCCCTCCTATCCGCATCCTCAGCTAAGGATGACACGGCGGTCGGATGGTCCCGATGGGCCACTTGTGGCCTGTAGACGGAGGTGTTTTTTTTAATGGTACCCACTAGGTTGCAAAACAAATAGTAGAATTCTACGAAAGCAGAAGAAAGGCCAAAATTGAGCCAACTAAATGGATCGCTGCGTTTAAGGAAGCTCTTAAAGTAGCCGGTATAACACCGTGCTCCGATGAAAGAAAGAGATTCCATTGTGGAATGATGAAACAAATTTGGACACAAAGGAAGGCCAACGATCGAAAGCGACATTGATTGATTGTACCTCGCGTGGTTGGTTCTATAGGGCGTATACGTGATTAATAATAAAAATTATTGTCGTCTTCATCTTAATTTCTGAACATCTAGTTGCTAATTCTGCAGTGCGACAATCGCATGTGCGTCGTCTTGCGTGCGCATACTGAGGGGTTTGTTTGCAATGATATCGCCAAAACAGTTTATCTTTTGGCTGTTCAAACTCGTTATGTTGATATTAATTTTGGCAATTAGTTATTGTTTTTGTGGATAACTGAATAATTAAAACAATTTTTTTACATTTCAATGTCTATGCCATAGGCAAAAGCCGTTTCCAGCGAAAGTAAATGTTGTGATCATGGAAAGGGGGCTTTTCCCACACAGGTGTCGATCGATTTGTTGATCCATCGTAGAATACAGTGACATCTGCTAAAATAGAAGGTACTGCTTCATTAAAATATTTAATAATAGCATTAATTGTTTTGTAATGTCATAGGAAACTGAGATTATATTTAAAGTACAGTAAACGACTTGCAGTCGATCTTTTTTTTTTTTTTTGTCACCATAGACGCAAAGCAGAAGCACCCAGAAATTTACATATAAAAGTACCGCAAAATGTACCATTAGACGATGGAAGAATTACTTGAAATATATATAGAATTAATCCCATCCTCTGGCAGTAGTCACGTGGAAAAGCCGTGGAAAACCCCACTCCCAGTGATTGAATTAGGGAAACAAATCAGAATCCTTAATATACAGACAACTTTTTCTTTCTACTTGTGTATATATTGAGTCACAGTAACAAAGAAGCAGACGTGCTCATATGTGAACAGTGGTGTTCTAGTTTTCCATTTCTTTCACTAAGTTTGTTCCCCGTGTTACAGTTAGGAGTGGAAGGAGATAGTAGCGACAAATTTAAGGATCCACGTGCTTTCCACTGCAGCATTCAACTTTAGTGGAAGCCTGTTTTCCATAGTGTTGAACACTTTTTTTTGGACAAACTTAAAATTGTTCGTGTAACATGGGTTTTCTGTCTTGAGTTAGTTGAATTGACTCCGCTGTTCCTTCTAAATTGCGAGGGGCGTACAATAAGTAATGTAACACATTTTTTTCTCCGACAATTTCGGTTGAAAAGAACGCGGAATTTGTTGTGGAAGATCGTGGAATATTCCAGCTTCAGCCCCCATAGTGTCATGAAGGTCCGGTGGGTGGCGGCGATATGCGTAGCTTTCAAAATGGCGTCTGTAACTGAGGTGCGTTCCAAGCAGAGAGCTGTCACTGAGTTTCTTTTGACGGAAAATCAGAGCATCACAGATATTCAAAGACGCATGCAGAATGTCTACAGAAGCACGGCGAGAGGTTGGGCGAGGCGTCGCGCACTGCTGTGTTGGAACGTGCGGACGCTGTCATTCGCGGTAATCGACGGATTGGCAATCAAACACCTCGCTGCTCAGCTGGACGTCTCTGTCGCTAGCGCTGACACACTCGTCCACCAGTTGGTGTACTCAAAGGTGTGTGCCACGTGGGTTCCCCGCCGCATGGGTGGAGTTGTTTGCACGTTACGAGGCTGATCGTGATAATTTTTGTCGAACATTGTCACAGGTGATGAAACATAGGGTCATCATTTCGAATCGTAAACAAGCTAGCAATCCACTGAGTGACGCTACACCACCTCTCCTCCGGAAAAAGAGTTCAAAGTCGCCCCCTCAGCCGGTGAAGTCATGACGGCTGTCTTCTGGGACTCTAAAGGGGTCGTTCTGTTCCGTGTCGTCGCTCGTGGGGCTACCGTCGGGAAATTGTACTACCCTCGGGAAACTGAAGAAACAAAGTCAGCGTGTTCGTCGCCACAAAAGTGCAGTCGAACTTCTCTTTCACCACGACAACGCAAGGCCTCACCCGAGTCTGCGCATCTGAGAGGAGCTCACAAAACTTCGTGGGACTGTTCGTCCCCATGCAACCTACAGCCCGGATCTCGCAGCTTCCGGCTTACATATATTTGGCCTAACGAAGGATGCACTCCGCAGAGAGCAGTGTATGGATGATGGAGAGGTTATTGACGCAGCAACACCTCGGGTCCGACGTCGATCAGTAGAGTGGTACTATGGAGGCACGGATGCTTTCCCAGTATGATGGCTGAGGGCGTAGCGTTGAACGGAGATTATGTTGAAAAATAAGATTTTTTAGGCAGGAGAGTGTGGAATAATAAGGAGTATTGGAATCCTGAATACAAACAACGCGCTACCAGAAAGAGAATCGGTTGTTGTATTTATTGAATCGTAATCAATATTGTCAACCAGAAATGTCACTAGCGTGTAGATGCATTGCGACATCAGTGTAGCAGCGCCCAGCTCTTTAAACAGAGGTCCGAGGTCCATACAGGATTTGTAATGAACTAACACCACACGTGAGTCACAGTTCGCATTTGGGCTAAAACATCCTTTCTGACTGAACTAAATCGCTCCAGTATATTGAATACGTCGTTGAATGAGAGTTGCAGGTTCAGTGTGTCCCTGAAGCTGTTGTGTACTATTAATAACGGAGGGTCTAATTGCGAAATTAAGTGAATGTGTGCTTCCCCAGTATACAGGCACCATATCAATAGTACGTGCAAGGACAGATGAATGGCATGTATCCAGAGTTTTAAGGTGTATAGCAGTCATTTCCCTATATCACTTCAGGCAAATGCCGGGATGGTTCCTTTGAAACGGCACGGCCGATTTCCTTCCTCATCCTTCCCTAACCCGAGCTTGTGCTCCGTCTCTAATGGCCTCGTTGTCGATGGGACGTTAAACACTAATCTCCTCCTCCTCCGTATAGCAAAAGCGTTACAAGTCTAGTTTACACGACGACTCTAGGTTGCGCGCAACTGCGCTACCGGCTACTGCGCATGTGCGGTGAGCGTTTGACCAACTCGTTGGTGAAACTAAACAGTGTCTTTGCAAAAGCAGACAAAATGTCTGAAGGGATAACCGCAATCAGTGGTTTTAAGTCAGTTGCACGTGTTTGGCAGTTTGGCGTCGTGTCGGTAGAGTGGCAAACCGAAAATGAAGCGGGCAACATAAAAACATTTTCGCTTTGTGAATATCTGTGCTATGCATAGGAGCTTGTGGGATTTCAGTAACGTCCTACGGGACCAGAACATTAGTGTATCGACGATATCAGAACTGTAGAGCAAAGTTATTCAGTTGGTAGTACACTTACAACTGATATTTGATGACGAATTACAGTTTCAAATATTGAAATTTATTCTTGAAAGTCAACGTAATTTTAACAGTTATACACTCCTGGAAATTGAAATAAGAACACCGTGAATTCATTGTCCCAGGAAGGGGAAACTTTATTGACACATTCCTGGGGTCAGATACATCACATGATCACACTGACAGAACCACAGGCACATAGACACAGGCAACAGAGCATGCACAATGTCGGCACTAGTACAGTGTATATCCACCTTTCGCAGCAATGCAGGCTGCTATTCTCCCATGGAGACGATCGTAGAGATGCTGGATGTAGTCCTGTGGAACGGCTTGCCATGCCATTTCCACCTGGCGCCTCAGTTGGACCAGCGTTCGTGCTGGACGTGCAGACCGCGTGAGACGACACTTCATCCAGTCCCAAAAATGCTCAATGGGGGACAGATCCGGAGATCTTGCTGGCCAGGGTAGTTGACGTACACCTTCTAGAGCACGTTGGGTGGCACGAGATACATGCGGACGTGCATTGTCCTGTTGGAACAGCAAGTTCCCTTGCCGGTCTAGGAATGGTAGAACGATGGGTTCGATGACGGTTTGGATGTACCGTGCACTATTCAGTGTCCCCTCGACGATCACCAGTGGTGTACGGCCAGTGTAGCAGATCGCTCCCCACACCATGATGCCGGGTGTTGGCCCTGTGTGCCTCGGTCGTATGCGGTCCTGATTGTGGCGCTCACCTGCACGGCGCCAAACACGCATACGACCATCATTGGCACCAAGGCAGAAGCGACTCTCATCGCTGAAGACGACACGTCTCCATTCGTCCCTCCATTCACGCCTGTCGCGACACCACTGGAGGCGGGCTGCACGATGTTGGGGCATGAGCGGAAGACGGCCTAACGGTGTGCGGGACCGTAGCCCAGCTTCATGGAGACGGTTGCGAATGGTCCTCGCCGATACCCCAGGAGCAACAGTGTCCCTAATTTGCTGGGAAGTGGCGGTGCGGTCCCCTACGGCACTGCGTAGGATCCTACGGTCTTGGCGTGCATCCGTGCGTTGCTGCGGTCCGGTCCCAGGTCGACGGGCACGTGCACCTTCCGCCGACCACTGGCGACAACATCGATGTACTGTGGAGACCTCACGCCCCACGTGTTGAGCAATTCGGCGGTACGTCCAACCGGCCTCCCGCATGCCCACTATACGCCCTCGCTCAAAGTCCGTCAACTGCACATACGGTTCACGTCCACGCTGTCGCGGCATGCTACCAGTGTTAAAGACTGCGATGGAGCTCCGTATGCCACGGCAAACTGGCTGACACTGACGGTGGCGGAGTACAAATGCTGCGCAGCTAGCGCCATTTGACGGCCAACACTGCGGTTCCTGGTGTGTCCGCTGTGCCGTGCGTGTGATCATTGCTTGTACAGCCCTCTCGCAGTGTCCGGAGCAAGTATGGTGGGTCTGACACACCGGTGTCAATGTGTTCTTTTTTCCATTTCCAGGAGTGTAGATGCACTATATAAAGCGACACATGGAAATTTGTGCCGGACAGGGACTGAGAGGATACAACGAGTTGTGTGACATAATGGAAGTTTGGATCTGTCCGGGAGTGTGTGCTCGGTTAGTGTAAGCGAGAAGGAAACCGCCCACGATAATCGAGAAATAAGGGTTAGTCCCGGTGCAGTCTCGCTTTAGGTAGTACGTGTATAGCCGTTACAGTTAAGTTGAATTTCAGGAATAAATTTCAGTATACAAATGAAGGACGCAGGCAAACAAAACATCTAGCTGTAGAACAGCCGACGTCTGCGAGATAAAAATCCCGTGGTTGGAGCTGGGCGATTCTTTTTTAAGGAAAACTGTTTGGAAACCAGAATTACAAGCGCATTTTCTACAACGCGGCGTGCCCTAAACTGTATGTAATTGAACATTCTTTATTTGACACTCAGCGGACCATCGTTTGATAAAGACGTATTAAATATGGTGTTGACGAAAATGCGTCATCAGGAGTTCAAACTGCACCTTCTGGCAGGCCAAGAGTTGTGGACGCTGTTGCCGATTTTGGAATACTTCTTGCAAAAATGCCACCATCAGATGCCCTTCTTGCTTAATATATATGAACATACGTGAAACACTAATTACTGCATGCACTTGCGAGGTGAACGATGCTAAATTTGGCAGTTCTTGATTTTCGAAAACGATATATCTACAGTACTGTGTAAGAGTATGAATCTTGACTTGCCATTAGCGGAATATGATCTGTTGCCCCGGTTGTGGCGACAGTGCTTCATGCATTACGGCATCTTTCTTCCTCATTAAATTATAAATTATATTTAGAATAAACGTGGTCTGTTCTGGTGACAGTGTCGAATGATTTAAATAACAATTTATTTCAGCGAGGTCGCTGATCAGTCTTTTTTCCTTAAGCAGCGGTTTCACTCAGACGAGCATTAACTACACCGCAACTCGTGCAGCTGCCAAATCTTTCATTTCAGAGACGACTCTAGCGTTCACAAAACGACTAAACTGCAGTGTACACTGGCGGCGCTGTGGCTACAGTCGTATACGAAACCAGCTGCGCGAAAAGAATTGCGCAGCGCGATATCGCCGTGCAAACTACTCCGTACATCCTGGAGGAGCGAGGGGGGCCGTCTGCCATTGTTCCCGGCCGCTGTCGAGCTGCAGCCACGGACCGCCACACCTCGTAAATACGTGATGGCCGCTTTCTGCCGCACTGAGCCCTTAATTACCTGCCTTCCTGAGGTGGTTGTGCGCCGCCCGTTGACCACATTTCTGAGATGGCTTTGTTCCCCTTGACCAGCGTGACGTATGAGTGGGGTCCTTTCTATCACAGTCTGACCGTACTTACCCGAGCTTAAATATATTTGCCCCGTGGTAGTAAAGTAGCGATAAATTTCACCTAATCTTCAACGCAATTTCATCAGTTACCCTCAAATCGAAGAAGAATTATTCGTTTTCATTTTATATTCTGACCGTGCATCGCCAATGGATATTCATTCAAAGTTGACTGTTTACAGCTACAGACTCCAATAAGAAGAAAAGTCGAAAATGTCTTCCCACAGCTTTTCATTCGTAAGACTGGAGTTACAACGTGCACAATAAGTGATAAACTGATTTTTTTTGTTGCTGTGATGTTATTACGATGTGTTTGTGCAGTGTTGACTTTTTTCGAAGTTACTTTGTTTCTGCCGACTTTTAAATGTTACTAGCTGTACCTGAGCACGCCTTGGCGTGGCTCGGTCTGGTTAAACGGAAAAGAAAGAAAAGAGAAACCACGCCCTTAACCCCCTTCTGCCCTCCCCCTTCCCCACCTGTCCATCACCTCCTGATACCCTCTGTCTATCTCCTCTTTCCCCACTCTCACATGAGCCTTGTTTATCGTTACTGCAAATTCTGTAGTCTGAATGTGTAATAGAATAGCTCCTTAAAATTAGAAGAAAATCGATCAAGAACTTTTTGAGATTTTTGCTAACAGTATCTCACTGTGTGTGTGTGTGTGTGTTGTGTGTGTGTGTGTGTGTGTGTGTGTGTGTGTGTGTATGTATGTATGTATGTGTGTATGTATGTATGTATGTGTGTTTGTCCATATGAATGTTTGTTAGAGTATCATGTAAAAAATTGAAGTAAATCAGTCGAGAGCTTTACAAAGTTTTTCGAAACAACCTTTCTCCTAACCTTGATATGGTCACATTTAGTTGCAGAATATGTTTCCGTCTTCGTTGGTAAGAATTTTATGTGATTTATTTTTGATTACTAGGTGTGTCAGTAATGATCGCGTTCATATCTGTTAACTTGGTAGTCTCCAATACTCCGCTCAGTGTTGCATGTAGCCGACCCTGGAAAACAGTCCAGAATGAAATTAGCGGCCGCTCGTCCGTTGTGGATACGCAGGGACCATGACTGGCTTCAGCATCGGTTTGCTTCAAAGCCCCATAGTAGAGTTCGGTCTACTGCCGTGGTAGCCACGAATCTGGTAGCCCGCTACTCTATTTCAACGGTCAGTTATTCACCGTAACCTGTCGGTTACTCCTTACGCACGGTAGTTATCAACACTAACCTCGCACGTACATAGCATGTAGTTTGGTTTCAGGTGCGTACGCTGACAATTTACGATTTTAGTTTTAACATATACTCTTCATCCCTTAAGCAAACGATTTAACCGAAACAGAAGTCAGTAATGTGGACAAAGGTGTCTTATAGGTGATATTACAGCGCTAAATGCTAGAGAAGTTGTCCCTTAGTGCAGGTAAGCAGTATACAATAGGTATTAATTTCTGTCCGCCGCGTCTCGAAAAACTTTGCCTCGACGTACTAAGATCCACCTAAAAACAATTGTTTTTTAAATCCGCTTTAGATTGGAGCTGGCGTGAGTTCAGCCTCCAGTCTTCCGGGGAAACTAACGACGCGGGGTTATCAGCAATCAGCAGTAGACTGCGCCAGGCCACGGTGCGCACTCCTCGATTACTGCTGAAGACTCGAGCGGGAAGTGTGGTGCGGCGTAAACTGTAAAGCTGCTCATGTATACCGCATTCCGTAGCGGATGTCGCCGGCAGGTACGGTGCCAGGGCGGGAGGAGGGTGGGGGGGGGGGGGGGGGGCACCGCTAGGTATCGATTGTGCCGGCGCCGCGCCGCGCTTCCAGTCCCAGCCTGCATGGCTACCTCACTAAACCTCGGAAAAAAATCCATTGTATGCTCGAAAATGCCCCTCCAGTGTACACCGATTATTCTTGCACCAAATTTTCGTCGCCGCAGGTGTTTCTTTGTCTTTTTTCTTCCTTTCGTCATTTCTTCTTGCTCTCTGTCTCTCTTTTTCTCTCTTTCCCGCTCTCCCTCCTTTTTCCGTCATCATTGTAGGAGTCCTGGATCCAGTCAGAGCCGGCCGCTGGTGGCCGAGCGGTTCTGGCGCTACAGTCTGGAGCCGCGCGACCGCTACGGTCGCAGGTTCGAATCCTGCCTCGAGCATGGATGTGTGTGTTTCCCTTAGGTTAGTTAGGTTTAAGTAGTTCTAAGTTCTAGGGGACTTATGACCTCAGCAGTTGAGTCCCATAGTGCTCAGAGCCATTTTTTTGATCCAGTCAGAAATTCCGATTCATACCTTACGCTGGCGTGGTACTGAATCAAACGCTTTTGGGAAATCAAGAAATAGTGACTGTACCTGACGCCTTGATCCGTGGCTTCCATTATGTCAGGTCATTGACATTGACAGCGCTGTGAATGTCACGACTTACTACTGTACTGTAAATGTAAGTTTAAGTGCTATAGTACAGCCAAATTAATCTTTAGAGGTCAGCCTACTGTAAAAGCAATCTTTAATGCTGTCTGCCAACTTTAAACTTTGTTCTGATGATGCTCTTATTCATTTGAAGAGCGAAATAGGTCACAATAAAAGATACAGAGTGCGACTTGTGGCTGTTTTCGAAAACTTAATTTTGACAGTGGCTCCCGCTGCACAAAATGCCTGCCTGGTTTTGGCACGATTCATTTGCGTCTAGCGAATTCGAGGACACAAAATCGACGCGACGCGGCACGTATTAACAGTCGAAATTTGGGAGCATGCTCTAACCAGTAATGTGTGTCTTTTTCTTCGTGTCTTGTAGTTTGAGTAGTCGCCTTCTGAAACCTTGGGGGCTCAGATACCGCTGCGGGGGCTTCGCCTTGTCCGAAGTAGAAATGCATTGCCTCGTGGCCACTAGTTTAACTTACTTGCCGTCTACGATGCCATATTACGGAGTCTTCGACCATCGTCAGCACTGTCAGTAATTAGCTCTAGTTTCCTTCTATAATACTCGTAGGCATCCTTATAGTAGTTCAGGAGTGCACGTGGCCCACAGAACTAACAAGAGATACCTCCGAATCTGCTTACTGGACGAAAAGTAGTCTCCTCGGGACACTAGGTGCACGATGAAACACGTGTTCCAGCATTATTCCTGGTATTAAGAATAGGCCTGGTGTGCATAATACTGCCAGTACTCGAGACAGGTTACGGGTCGTACCCAAACATCCCAATCGTGCACCCATCACGTTGCAGGTTCAGCATATTTCAACGCTTTGCACTGATACCATTTCTTGTCAGTGCGTCATCGTTGGTTTCGTCCCCATCGACCTTTTCATTTAATTGTATGTAATTCATTTCATACGTCCCCATTCTTGTCCGACTGAAACAGTGCTCCAGCCGCCCTATTCCTCTGCCGCCAGTTCGTGTGTAAACCGCCCTTGGTCCCGCGGGAAGCAGCTGTAACTCTTTCCGCCGCAGGTGGCCGTGCGGGCCGATTCGTGGCGACTTGGCCGCGTCAAACGCTATTGATTGTTAACTTTTTATTCACGACCTGGCGACGTCAACGAACGTGATGGCGTGTCGCCTTCGGTTGCACAACCCGGCAGCCAAGTGTCGCAGTATTGAGTCACGCTCTGAGCGCTGTGTTCCGGAGCTGCGGCGATCGATCTCTATACATTATTGCTTCTGTTTCCTCTTTCCTCTTTTTTAAATACTTCTTGCGTCCCTCTAACTCAGCGGTGTTTCCGTTATTATTCCACAATAATGTTTTTATTGCATTTTATTTTGTTGTACGCAGAGTCATTTGTCGTGAAATCTCGCAACTCTCTCCTCATCCAGTGTGAAACTAATATGAGTCTCCCTCCTCACCCCCAAACGCATGGATTGTCCCTAATCTTTCGGTTCATAATTTTGTAGGAGGTCGAAAACTGAATACTTTTTGGTAAGGCAATAATGGCGGAAGTGAATATTTAGGTTCTTCTGTTGACACGTTATGGTAACAGCTCGCGGCTGTGCAAAGTGAAGGCTTCCAGTGTCAGTGCATTACAACGATGTGAAGACCAACAACTTCCCCTCAAATTCTATAGTGAGAACAATTCATTGCCGAGTACCGTGGCCAGCTCCTTCCTTCCATGAAGTACCCGGTTCCTCCGACATTTTTGTCCACTCTTTTGGCCTTCCAGGCACTACATCACCGTGCGAGGTACATTAAATGTTTAGCCATAATGCGCCATCGTGGACAGCCAGTCATGAGCTGAAGTGTAAACAGTGATAAAATCCACAGTTAATACATCACATACGATAGTATATTGTTTGCAAAGGTAGCGCTGCCAACGTCAATACCACAGGCGAATGTTCGTATTATCTGTTTAGAGATGTACAGTCGTGGACAAAACGAGCGAGACCTCTCGCCTTTTCGTTATGCTGATCCGCACAGCTTTAAAGTCTGCTACACAGCATAAAAGGCAAGGCGACGAAGTGCTACCAACATACTATGCACAGGCGTGAAATTTAAAAACTATCCGAACTTTGTCAGACTGTTTTCAATCATGTTTAAGACTACATTAACGCTGATTAGTGTGTGAAACACAACACGTAAATATGTAAATGAAAGAAGAAACGCTAATTACTATGAACTGTATTAATAAAAATGAATTTCAGCTTATCGATATAACATAACTGTTTTAGTAAGACAAAGTACTCCAGATCGTTACGAATTAACAAAATATTATGCGCAGTCGGCCGCGAAAAGGTCTGTATCAACGTTCAGACCAGTCATACTGGAATACCGTTGCTCACTTACCATGAAAGTGTGCAAATTTAGCAATGCGCGAAGATTCATAACGTAATTCAGTGAAAAATCATTCAGTGCCACACTTAAGTCAATTCAGTTATTAACAGAAGCGGAAAAAGTAGGCAGTAACAAGTATGAAATTCTACAAGAGTTTCATATTGACATCCACAGGGCGCCGGTACAGAATAAAAGCAACAAAACGCGAGAATTTCTTAAAATTGCTTTACTGATAGTCTATCTACCTCCATCAAGATTAGAACCGAAAACAAACCAGCCCTCCCTTGCAGGAGTAAAAACACCTTTCACTACGCTAGCAGACAACCCAGGCAGACAGCGGCCGAATGCGCATAATATTTTGCTAAAACAGTTATGTGATTTCGATAACCTGAAATTGATTTTTATTAGTACAGTTCATACTAATTATCGTTTCTTTTTGTGTATCAGCATTAATGTCGTGATACACACGACTGAAAACAGTCTAACAAAGTTCGGACAGTTTTTCAATTTCACGCCTGTGCATAGTATTTTGGTAGCACTTCGTCTCCTTGTCTGTTATGATGTGTACCAGACTTTAAAGCTGTGCGGATTAGCATAACTAAAAGGCGAGAGGTCTCGCTCGTTTTGTCCACGACTGTACCTCTCAAGCATACTCCGTTCAAGACTTCATACACTCTGAAAATAGAGAGAGAGAGAGAGAGAGAGAGAGAGAGAGAGAGCCGTGTTAACGATAATTTTGTAAGAAATACAAGCTGTTTCACTGTTCCAGCACCGTGTTGTGCGTCTGTGTCAGTTCTCATAAGCAGCCGTCATTTGAATAGGATCTGTACCAAACCTTCTCCAATGATAGAACAAGCATTTGTCACGCATACGACGGTTTGTTGTGCTAGACTTTCTAAACTACTTTAAGGACAAATTGCAGGCTGATCTCGGCGTCCAGGGCAGTGTCAGGGGGCAGCATTGAGCTGTCTGCATTAGTCAAGCTGCTCCACTTCCTGAAAGATATCTTGGAACTTAGACCTGAAATATTCGTATAGCGAACTGAATTTGTCTCATTTGAAACGGCTGGCTGCGTGCTCGGCGCATCGAGGTAGAACTTATTTCAGGTAACTTGTGGAATCGATTGCCCGGCGCTATAGCCGCAGTGAATATCTAATGCGAGATGTCGATGAAAAGTAGCTTCTCGGCGCCGTCGGAAAAACACCCCAACGCATTCGTCGCTGCCTTTAGTATGTTTGGCGAGACATTTTTCTTTCCAGCTAAACTCACTGTAACCGATACTAGTACATACTTTCCACCATTTGCTTTTTATGCAATTTTTTTTTCAGTAGATGGCAGCATCTGATTAAACAAAGCTGTTTATCGGAGTGTCAGCATGAATTCGGCAAATAAAGTTGTTTTCTGTTTATTTTTAGTAATTTTGGAGTAGAATGTGTTCAGAACATGCTGCCTGGGCTATCGGATAAGCGATTTTTAATTCATCACAACAATACAGCCATGTATTTTTTCGATATAGCACTTGGTTTTGATTTGGCAACAACCTATACTAGACGCTCCAGTGGCATTTTTTCATGTTTTTGAATATTTGACATAACGTTTTCAGTCATTTTCTAACATAGTATTCATATCTGCCAGCTTTCTCGCTTTTGGCCATTATTTCTCTCGATTACGATTTTTATCTGTTGGTCGTCAATCCAACCCCCAACCCGCCGCTTTTTTTATCCCGCCATTTCAGTTTCTTTTGGCCAGTGGTCGGAAGTTTGTGAAAATGAGGAAGTCACGCACGGTCCTTGTTGATTATTTTTCCTCTTTGCCGCAGTTTTTGTAGACTGTATAGCACTATCCTTCAGTGTTGTGCTCTGTTTGGATTTCTGTTTCTGTGTTGTCATTTCGCGTAAGTAAAGTCGCTTGTTAGTCAACGTTATTATAGTGAATTTGAATTTTTAGAGCTATTTTGTTACCTTAAGTCCTTAAAAAACTGTGTTTTTGTGTAAGCGGTTATTTCATGTGCATCTTATTCGTCATTTTCGTAGTACTTTGTTCGGTGTTTTTTCAATATGGCAAAAAAAAATTTTCTTCTTCTTCATCCATATGAAAAAAGAGATGCGCTTGTTCTTATGGTTGTTGCAATGTTACTCGATAATATAACTGAATTCTAGTAGGTTACGTCTAGAGTTAAATATGATGAGAATTTTACGGACTTTAATGACATTGAAGCCGGCCGCAGTGGTCTAGCGGTTCTAGGCGCGCAGTCTGGAACCGCGCGACTGCTACGGTCGCAGGTTCGAATCCTGCCTCGGGCATGGATGTGTGTGATGTCCTTAGGTTAGTTAGGTTTAAGTAGTTCTAAGTTCTAGGGGACTGATGACCTTCAGATGTTAAGTCCCATAGTGCTCAGAGCCATTTGAACCATTTGAATGACATTGAATGAAATTACAATGAAATCCAGACCATTAGTTGCTTACAGGCGTTGATAAATATCAACGGGGACAGTTCTTCAGTGTGGATTTCATTGTAATTTCATTCTTCGAGAGCTGCAAGATCACCAAAGGTATCTGTTCTTTCTCATATATTTAATGTTGTGGCTTGGCAAGACAGCCAAGCCACTATGAGGAAGCCGAAAGGCACGCGTTAAGGGGGGACGTACACGAAACTGCAGTAATTTTAAAAGTATTTTATAAAACTCTAATTTTTTAAGATAATCAATCCAAATTTGGTACAGTTATTAAGAAATGTTATGCGCATATGAACCTAAATTTTCATTTTTATTGACCTTTTACATCTTTAATTATTAACAATTAATTTTTTTTCAACAATGTAATTACAAATGTTCCTTTTTTGAGAAAACTGTGAGAGCAATGTTAATGAATTTTTGTACACACTTTCATACCAAATAATTACAAAACTCTGTGGAGCAGAATTTTTATATCTTCTTTTGTTCAGTTTTTACGGGTCTCCCAATTTCCCTGAAAAATAATATATCAAATTTAAGGAATATTTTCTACCATAAATACCTTACTATTTTATTAAATGAAAATTCCTTCCACAGAATTTTTCACTATAGTACTGACTAGTCATATACCAAATTTCACTTCTCTACCTTTTGTGGTTTTTGAGAAAAAGGTACATAAAGTTATAAAAATGTAAGTTACGGGAAAACTGAATCAATGATTTGATAGTGTTTGTATTAGGTCTTACCGTCTCTGTGTGAACTAGTGCAAGCCATATGCATACTCCTCTTCATCTGCAAGCAGTCTCTTCTTTGCTTGTCTTCTTTGGTTAACCTGCTGTTCAATTTTATTGGCTGTAATATCAGCCGCAGCAACTCTTTTGTCATCGATGTCCTTCAATATTGAATAGGTGAAAGCTCCTGGATGAAATCCTAGCCTCTGTAGAGTTTTTATTCTTCCAAGATTACCATTGTTAAAAACTAAACAAGCATCATATGCAGCAATTTCAACAATAATTGTTGAAACAAATGTTGTTTTTGGGCAACGTTTCCAAATCAGTGAGTTGTAACTTTCATTAGGGTTTTGTGTCTTTCCATGCACACACTTTCGTAGGAGGTCTGGCTCTGCTAAACACCTAAATGTTGGTTTTATAGCACTTAAAACAGCCACAGGTAAACTGTGCTTGTGTGAATAGTTCATGCCATCACGCTCAGCCTGCTTGAATTTGCACCACGATATGTCACACAAATTATGTACAGGTTTGTCATCTGTGGATAGTTTATGAAAATAAATAGACCACACAGCCTTCTGCATGTTATTCAAATTTCCACTGTTGTCCCTTATTGCCTTGCCATAGTACACTTGTAAAGAATGAATTTCTTTGTCTGTGAGTCTGTTGGGACCACCTAAAAGTTTTCCATCCTCAAGTTTCCTGCCCTTCAATTCACGTTTCAATTTTAAAAGTCTGCCTCCCATTCGTTTTTGCACATGTCCAACACATTCCAACTTTTCTATAGCACAATGGGGACCATAAGGTTCACTTTCCAAAACAGTTTTGAAGGAGCTGGAGTCACCATCACCAAGGTATTTTGTGTATCTAACACCGTACTTTTCCACACTTCGATGGAACATAAGTTTCATAGCTGCAGGTTCCATTCCACCACTAGAACCAGAATAATTTCTACAGCACACTTTCTTGTGTTCAACCTGCCACTTATTTTCTTCCACTTCACCAGCTCT
This sequence comes from Schistocerca americana, assembly GCF_021461395.2. Lineage (NCBI taxonomy): Eukaryota > Metazoa > Arthropoda > Insecta > Orthoptera > Acrididae > Schistocerca > Schistocerca americana. The sequence continues at coordinate 50,069,577 of NC_060121.1, read as the reverse complement.
CTTTCCGAGTACACAGCTATAGCAATATTTGCTCATTACCTGAACGTCAAGAATTTTTCCAGTATCAACACTAATGACAGATGATACTCCATACAGTGATGTATGTCCACGCTTCATCCACGTTCCATCACATGACACACACAAATCGGTGTCTGGCGTGTTATCTGCTTCTGTCTTTAGTTCACTATTCATCTTCACAGCTTCCTTTGCAGAGGACTTCAAGTTTTCTTCCACTTCCTCTTGAAGAGCACTTAGCAGTGTTTTATTTCCAGTGGTGTACCTAGCACTTGGTTGTGGCATGTTCATGATCCCACAAAACAGTCTGGTACCTTCCCTGCCTATGCCCAAACATCTCATGCCATATATTAAACGCATATTTGCTTCATATATCCGGTTACTTGATGCCGAAGTTCTAAAAGCAGTGTCTGAATGACAGCTTTCACAAGTAAGATGCAACATACACACTATTCCAATTCTGTTTTCTTCGTCATATAATCTCAAACTTTTTGCACCACAGTCAGCACATACACAAGCAGATGATATAATATCAGATAGTATTTTCAAATCAATAAGCCTAAAACCACTAGTAGCTTGAGTGTCTGAGCCACAATCATCAAGTGATTGACAGCTGTCAATTTTCCTTCTCGAAGCACTCGCTTTCTTGGTTGAAGTATCGTTTCCATTTGTTATTATGGGGCTGGTTTTCAAGTTGTCTTTACTACATCGAGAAGCTTGACACTTTCTAACCTTTTTAAACACCTTACTAGAACGCGGCATGCTGCAAAATATAATAACAAGTCTACTTACAACTTTCGTAAAAATGTATTCCAAACAAACACTCGTAAACAAACGCTATAAATCAAAGAATATAAAACCAGCGGCAGAGATATTATTCCACAGCCTTCTTGATGTAGTACACAAACGTTCCCTGCATTGTGACTGCACAAAACTGGAAAAAAACGCAGTATAAATAGATATACGAGAGGATGAAGACCAAGATGGGGGGGCGTCGCCCTGTGCAAGCTATTACAAATTATTATTTTTTTCCCCCTTAGAAGCGGAATTGGAACGTAATATTTGGTAATTGAAATTTCAATACCATGTAGTAAATGAAGAGCCAATAAAATTTTTTTCACAAATTTGGTCATTTTCATGTACGTCCCCCCTTAAGCTCACGCAGGCTGGCGTGAGGTCTGGAACAGGACAATGTCTTGAGACTAGCAAAAAAGGTACGTAGCTTCTGGAAAACTTAACTTTAATCCATAATTGGTGAACATCGCTCTTGACGGTACATGCATCACAAGATAAATAGCAAATGATAAAGGCGCCTTGCTAGGTCGTAGCAAATGACGTAGCTGAAGGCTATGCTAACTATCGTCTCGGCAAATGAGAGCGTATTTTGTCAGTGAACCATCGCTAGCAAAGTCGGCTGTACAACTGGGGCGAGTGCTAGGAAGTCTCTCTAGACCTGCCGTGTGGTGGCGCTCGGTCTGCAATCACTGATAGTGGCGACACGCGGGTCCGACGTATACTAGCGGACCGCGGCCGATTTAAAGGCTACCACCGAGCAAGTGTGGTGTCTGGCGGTGACACCACATTTAATGACATTGTTTGCCTGTAAATATGTAATACCAGCTAACTTTGAACATGCTGACGTATAATGTTAAAAATCTTACGAAGAGAAAATTCATACTAGCGCTGAAACTAAAGATATTTGGTAGAATTTCAGAATACGGCCGAGAGCCAGTCGGAGAACCTTTCTTGCTCGAGCATTTTACATAACAATATGGCGGACACTGTTTTATGGTAACCATACTGTATTATTTCAAACGAAAAAACATCCCAACATACTACCGATTACCTGGCTTTAGCTACAAATAAGGAATCAACGTTTCGGGCAATTCGAGTGTTTTTTCATTTGCGTTCTTACAACCATTACAGAGGGCGGCGAAAAATTTTGTCACGAAATTGTAACGCTGCATAGCTGATGCCAGTAGGAACCAAAATTACTAACGTTGTGTAGGTGGACAACGCACAATTTTTAAACTACCGAAACTTGGCACCACGCGCTGCGATTGGCCGCGTGATGACGTTGGGGCAGTGACGCGGCGAGGGACGTTTGTATGTGTGAACCGGCAACAATAGCGCTGCCCATCAACCGACGAACGGCACCAGGGCAATCCCACGGCCAATCAGAGCACGTGGCGCCAAGTTTCCGTAGTTTAAAAGTGGTACGTTGTCGACCTACACAACATTAGTAATTTTGGTTCCTACTGGCAAAAGTTATCCAGGGTCAAAATTTCGTGACACAATTTTTCTCCATCCTGTATAGCTTTATGTCATAGGGAAAGGCTTATATTAGTTGTCTCGGGATTGTACTGAAAACTAGCCGTGGTTTTTGATCATTCGTACCTACTGAATCTGTCGATTTTTGATTTTTGCAAGTTGGCAGGTATGTGTTCACTACGAACGTCAAAAATTGGCTTGAATGATACCGGATTTTTAGGTGTAGTATTATAATCTTATGTTACATATAACAATGCATTGATGACCAATATTAACACTTCATTCATGAAATCTAAACACAGGACTGAGGAAGTTAAATTCGTGGCTTATTGCATTCTCAGATGTTGATCGAAGTAACTAAGTTATTACATCATTATTCACAGCGAATATGGACGTAATCACACACTGTTACACAAGCGGGGTAATACTTGTATTAATTGTTAGAAAAGAACCTACGGGCTCGTTGGGGCATAAATCTCAGTGAGTTATTTTATGTGGTCTGGCATTAATCAATGTGCCTCAGTTTCTTATAGGTTAACGTTTCTAATTTTCTTGCCATAAATTCGTACTGACAGCGATAATTATTTTTGTTAGCAAAGCCCATGTTCTTCTAGTTTTTAATAGTATAAGTGGATTTTCACAATTAGTATTCGCACGAGTGACGTCTTTTGAGTTGTGACTTAAATATAATAAATCTATAAAAGATGGAAACATAATTAATGCAGACGGTCTCACGTGGCAAAGTCAGTGCTATACAAGATGAGCGCTATACAAGGTGAGCTAAGAAGAATGATTGGTCTCCTAAGAATAATCACGCCATTCCTCAACTAACTCATGCTAATAAGTAGGAAAAATCAAACTGACCAGACTGCCGCGGTACTGAGCGTTGTTAATGAACAGGAGATCTGTGCGCGACAGAAAATGCACGAGGTAAAACGTCGAGACGAATTTTCGCATGTTGAGCTGTGCCGGTGGTTTTTGAATGAAATGGAATCGGGGCTTTTGGATTATCCGTTTGTCAGTTCTTTGGATAAGGCGTTGTTCGGACTGTCAGAATATGTGCCATATGAAATCACAGAATATGCGCCATTATCCGTTAGTAAATCCCCATCAGTACTTTGAAGAGCCGTTGCATAATCTGGTGTTTGGTGGGAAATGTATTGAGTCCGCATCGTAACACGATTCTTTCATCAAACTATTAATGCTGGCCGGCGTGTCCGTAAACTGTTTAGTCGATATGTGGCTCAGTTCACAGAAGATAATGGACTGTGTGTGTCTTTTGACCAATAAGGAGCAACAGCACACACACGCCTTGACATACACGAGCGTATGAGGTGTTCAATGAGCAGAGGCGACGACCTCTGTCGCCTGATCTCTTTGCCTGTGGGACGAATTGGAGGCTCAGGTGAACTGAGATAACCCCGACACGCTGGAAAAGCTACAGCAGAACGTTCGAAACGCTACTGCTGCTACCCGTTAGGTAGAGCTGCTACGCGTGTCTCAAGAGTTCGATAAATCCGGCACAGAGCTGCATCGATGTTGGTATTGGCCATGTCCAGTGCCCTCTGTGATGTTCATTAATGAGACTCAGTCCCGCATCAGTACTGTTGTTCATATTTTCCGGGCCATTGTTATTTTACCCGTCCTGTGTCGTCGCTTTAGGAACGTACATAATAATACATTGCGACACTGTCTAATTTAAAAAGTTGAAGACAAAAACTAATTCATCTGGCACGCGACCTGTATTATAGGGTCGGAACATCCCCAGCAGTGTGGAGGAATCACGACGTTCATTTTATGATTATTATGCGTAAGTTGGTTGAGCTGTAGCGGTCTCTAACTTCTACGAAGATTATATGGCTACTTGAGCGCTAAGGAAACCAATAAAATGAGTACTTTGTTGTCTTCGAAAAGGCTTTCAATAAAACGAGTACGTTCGTGGCCTCGAGAAGGATGCAACTTGCATCGGGGACTCGCTTATTTCCGATTCCTACGCATCTGACCGCATTCCAGAACAAACAACGAATAGAAAGAAGGGCGGGATGAAATACGACGACACAAGAGGTTACCAGCACTAAAATCTGCAGCCGGCTCCCCCGAGAAAATCGTGATTGCACGCAATAGACGGCAGCTAACGTCCCCCGTGCAGACTTGTCGACTCACCTCCACATGGTGGGCGTCAGTAAGTCCCCAACACGTGTCTGCGCCCCGATATCAGAACAAGATTACAGCCAGCCATTTCTTCCCTTTGTCAGAGCAGTTCGTGCTTGGTACCGCCAGCGCCGAGCAGGTCGACCTACTTGCTTTCCGGGTCACACGTCACATCAGCCTTTCCCAAGGCATGTGTCGCCTTTTCTACAGAGAAGCAAACGAGCTCGTTTTGCTCGCAATGAACACATTTCACATGTCAAACAATGAGGCTTACGCGACTAGCACGTTACTTTGAGCAAAAGAATGAGATGAAACAGCATTTTCCCATTGCTGTCGCCACTATTCTCATCTCAAAATAGTAACACTTAGACATGTAACTGATAGTGTCTGTCTGTACTATCCCGTAGACTGCCCGTCAGGTAGTAACTGAACATAACTGGGGACCTTACTCTTTCACATTTACCGGATTTTAATCTCAGTACCCGAACTTCAGTACCTTAATGAAGTATGTATGACGCAGCTTCAAAAAAATCGAAAGGTGTCGGTCTTGAAGACTGGTAGTTTTGCGTATAGAGAATTTCGGGCTAGCACCGTCGACTGTAGCAGAACGAGTGGAAAGCACCGCCGTTCTGGCCCTACTTTGTTGTCCGACCGACCGCTTGTCATCTTCAGCTAGTGGCGTCACAGAGGTGCGGTGTGTAGGGTCGTGACGTCAGCACACCGCTATTTATATTTTTGAATTTCCGCTTCCAATTTATGTAATATATTTTGTGAAACGTACGAAGCTGCTAAAACAACCAAAACAAAGATATTTAACAAAGAGACAGAAATCAATAAGCCGTCCTCCACTTGGCGAGACATTGGCGTGATCGAAAGGGGGCGCCGGGCGAGTCTGCTATCCAGCTCAACTCGAGCCCCGTACGCTGGTCGTAGCGGCCAAGGGGCAATGAATGACCAACCGCAAGCATATCTTCATACTACAACCGCAAGCAGTCAGGAGGTGGATCAATACAACTAAACTAACTTAAATGACCTCTCTCCGGTCTTTGTTGAGGTAGGAGGCCCGGTGCCGCCACTACTGGGTCAAGCTGCTCCTCCGTCAGAGAGCAGCCCATTATAGTCCTCGCATCTAGGAGAAATGTCTGGCAGTGGCGGGAATCGAACCCGCGTCCGCGCCATGGAAATCAGCTGCGGTGACCACTTTCTGTTAATCTTCGTCAGTTTTCGTTAGCTGTTGTGAGCGGATGTGAAAAACCACCACCTTTATTCCTTGGGCCAAAGCTTCAGTCACGTTCATTTTTAAATTGAAGAGGGCGTCCAGTCCCCTGACCGAACACGCTGGATCACCGTGCCGGGGAACACAAAGCATCGGAGGCGGAGAGCCGAATGAATGCGTACTTTAAAGGTAATGCAGTCCCAAAGTCGGAGGAACCAGTCTCGCTAGGAGCAACTTCTTTACCTTTTATTTCAGAACCATCTGTGTTAAGAAATAAAAATTCAAATTAAAATATATTTAAACTTAATTTTTTAATAAAAATGACTACTGTCTTTAGAGGTTGTCCTATATTATTAATGTATATAATTTTCTATCATCTAACAAGGCATATTGTATCGAGTTTCGACCGTAATTACCAGTGACGCCGCTTCGCAATTGCTAAATATGGGTGGCAATTAACTACAAACAACAAAAAAAGTTTTGCATCACCTCGGTTCCGAGAGTTCCGGAACCTGTATAGAAAATTGGAATAGAGATGAACATAAGCATAATTTCTGCCCTTTTTATTGCTCATGAAAACCACACATTACATGTTGTACCACCATACAGTGAGACCTTCAGGGGTGGTGGTCCAGATTGCTGTACACACCGGTACCTCTAATATCCAGTAGCACGTCTTCTTGCATTGATCCATGCCCATATCCGTCGTGGCATAACCATAAGTTCATCAAGGCGCTGTTGGTCCAGATTGTCGCACTCCTCAACGGCGATTCGCCGTAGATCACTCAGAGTGGTTGGTGGGTCACGTAGTCCATAAACAGCCCTTTTCAATCTATCTCAGTCATTTTCGACAGGGTTCATGTCTGGAGAACATGCTGGCCATTCTAGTCGACCGATGTCGTCATCCTGAAGGAAGTCATTCACAAGATGTTCACGATGGGGGCGCGAATTGTCGTCCATGAAGACGAATGCCTCGCCAAATATGCTGCCGATGTGGTTGCACTATCGGTCGGAGGATGGCATTCACGTATCGTACAGCCGTTTCGACGCTTTCCATGACCACCAACAGCGGCGTACGTCGGCCCCACATAATGTCACCCCAAAACAGCAGGGTACCTCCACCCTGCTGCACTCGCTTGACAGTGTGTCTGAAGCCGTTCAGCCTGACCGGGTAGCTTCCAAACACATCTCAGACGATTGTCTGGTTGAAGGCATATGCGACACTCATCGTTGAAGAGAACGTGATGCCAATCCTGAGCCGGCCGCGGTGGCCGAGCGGTTCTAGGCGCTTCAGTTCGGAACCGCGCGACTGCTACGGTCGCAGGTTCGAATCCTGCCTTGGGCATGGATGTGTGTGATGTCCTTAGATTAGTTAGGTTTAACTAGCTCTAAGTGTAGGGGACTGATGACCTCAGGTGTTAAGTCCCATAGTGCTCAGAGCCATTTGAACAATATTTTTTTTTTTTTGTGCCGATTCTGAGCGGTCCATTCGGCATGTTGTTGTGCCCATCTGTACCGCGCAGCATGGTCTCGTGGTTGCAAAGATGGACCTCGTCGTGGACGTCAGGAGTGAAGATCCACATCATGCAGCATATTGCGGACAGTTTGAGTCGTAACACGACGTCTTGTGGTTGCACGAAAAGCATTATTCAACATGGTGGTATTGCTGTCAGGGTTCCTCCGAGCTATAATCCGTAGGTAGCGGTCATCCACTGCAGTAGTAGTCCTTGGGCGGCCTGAGCGAGGCATGTCATCGACACTTCCTGTCTCTCTGTATCTCCTCCAAGTCCGAATGACATCGCTTTGGTTCACTCCGAGACGCCTGGACACTTCCCTTCTTGACAGCCCTTCCTGGAACAAAGTAACAATGCGGAGGCGATCGAACCGCGGTATTGACCATCTAGACATGATAGAACTACTGACAACACGACCCGCGTACCTCCTTCCTGGTGGAATCACTGGAACTGATCGGCTGTCGCACCCCTCCGTCAAATAGGCGCTGTTCATGCATGGTTGTTTACATCTTTGGGCGGGTTTCGTGACGTTTCTGAACAGTCAAAGCGACTGTGTCTGTGATACAATATCCACAGGCAACGTATATCTTCAGGAGTTCTTTGAAGTGTGTATATGACCTAATTTCCTTTCCACTCTCTCCATCTCCTCAATCCACCACCCTGTGCTTGTCTCAGTATGTCCCTTTTCCCCTCGCTGTGTCAATCTCCTCTTCCTCCCTCCCCCCTCCCCCCTCTCCCTCTCCCTTCGCCTCACCCCACCCTCCCTCCCTCCTTACTGTGAACCTTTTTATAGTTTTGAAAATTTAGATTCGAGACTTGTGTTCTAATCGTAAGCAAAAAAAAAGAACCATAAATACAACTTTCGTGTTTTCTTTGAAAACCGACTGCGAGGAAGAAAACAAAACAGCACCTAGCTGTGTAAAGAATTTTTGTTATATAGAAGGTGAATCACCCAAAACGTGCACAGCAAATATTGTGGAATTGACGTGCAGTTTTTACAGAATGGAATTGTAGCCAGTCAACAGGTTATAACAGTAATTAGAAAAGTATTTTTGTGCAAACATACATTTTTCAATGGCTCAATGCCTACTGATGTTAATAAGCGACAAGTACAATAAATTATAATGTTTGTCGTGTCTCTTAAGAGGATTCAAGTGAGGGTCGTTGATAAGATATTGTATTTTGAAAAGTTCCCACACCGACACTAGTACACTAAAGAACAACACAAGTGCATATCCTAATTATGTGGATTATAATTAGTAACGAGACAGCTGACCATCACATGTTATACTCGTAATCACCGCCGACAGCGGCAATTTTTCACTCATCCAGTCTGGTACGGAACGATTGCTCTACGCGTGTCAGCATCTGGTGTACATAGTATTTCCTTGTAGACAGCGTCTATCAGCTTCCTGCACAGAGAAAAGTCTGTGGGCATCAAATCCGGGGAATGGGTCGGCCAAGAGACAGGTCGTCTGCGTCCAATCCAAGTGCTCGGAAGCAATTCGTGAAGACATGCTGTAGTACTTACGGGCTCCACAGTCATCACGTTGGTACCACGGGTTCCTCCTAGTCTGCAGAGGAACGGCTTGTAGCAACCGTGGAAGATGGTCTATTAGGATGCTGTGAGACTTGTGCGCGTTCAGTGTTTCGTCTATGAAAAATGGGGCTGTGAGCTGATTGTTCACTATGCCACACCACACGTTTACACTCCACGTACGCTGACGTTCCACCTGACGAATCAAACGGGGATTGTCAAGAGACCACTAGTGCATGTTTCGGCAGTCTACCTGTCCATGATTGGCAAGTGTGGGTTCAGTTAATACAATTCTCGCAATCGTGTCCATGCTGCTTTTGATGGAGAGAGTGGTACGCATGGAACCTATGTTGAAGGAGAATTCGTAGGACACTTGACTGACTCTTGTCACTTCCGCTTCCGATCGCAAGGCAGCTAACGTGCGGATCATTTGCACTAAGAGCACGAACATTAATTTCCCTCTTCCGTCATCACTTGTTTTCTTATGTTACGTTGTCTAGGTGTTACACTACCGCTTTCACGTAATTAGTTTAAGAGGTTGATAAATAATTGCCGAGATTCTATAATTTTCAGTGTGATAGGGTCTGCAGCTGCGATCAATTTTTTGAAAGATTTCATGATGCCTTCAGCTGCCGTTCTCTCAATTTCAAGTACGATTGTACAATTTCGACCTTAGGCAATTTTCAAATATTTTAATGATGATTTTTTAGTAGTGTTTTAAATTTTTTTTTAGTTTTTGAGCATTTTTATTTTATGAGCGTAACATGGAGTCTAGGAGCAACGACATACATTGCATAATTTACTACCAAAAAATCATCCGTAAAATACTTGAAAACGGCCTAAAGCCGCAATTGTACAGCCGTACTTGAAATAAAGACAACGGCAGCTGAAGGCATCATGAAATCTTTTAAGAAATTGGCGAGATGGTTTGGTTGGTGCCTGCTGGGATATTTTACCACATACACAGTACAAGAACGAACGGCATTCTTCCTACACTCTCCATACACCATGAGCATGTCGGCTTTTTCTGTATTGGTGGCCGGTTAGAGGCGCCATGTCACGATCGGGCGGCCACTCCCGCCGGAGGTTCGAGTCCTCCCTCGGGCACGGGTGTATGTGTTGTCCTTAGCGTAAGTTAGTTTAAGTAGTGCGTAAGTCTAGGGAACGATGACCTCAGCAGTTTGGTCCCATAGGAATTCACACACATTTGAATTTTGTGTTGGTGAATGTTGTGACTTGGCGAGACAGCCAAGCCACTATGAGGTAGCCGAAAGGCACGCGTTTAAGCTCACGCAGGCTGGCGTGAGGTCTGGAACAGTTAAAGGAGTTGAGTCTAGTAAAAAAAGTACGGAGCTTATGGAATACTTAACTTTAATCTATAATTGGTGAACATCGGTCTGACGGTACATGCATCACAAGATAAATAGCAAATGATAATGGCGCCTTGCTAGGTCGTAGCAAATAACGTAGCTGAAGGCTATGCTAACTATTGTCTCGGCAAGTGATAGCGTAATTTGTCAGTGACCCATCGCTAGCAAAGTCGGCTGTACAACTGGGGCGAGTGCTAGGAAGTGTCTCTAGACCTGCCGTGTGGCGGCGCTCGGTCTGCAATCACTGATAGTGGCGACACGCGGGTCCGACGTATTCTAGCGGACCGTGGCCGATTTAAAGGCTACCACCTAGCAAGTGTGGTGTCTGGCGGTGACCTCTCATGACCCGCTGCTTGGCCTGTCACACACTGACTGACCAGCAAGTCGCATTGCACTGAAGGAACGCACACGCACACTGTAAGCAAACATAGGAACAACAGGTGTCGGTGTGGAGACTTGGCACAATACGATACCTCGTAGAAGACTCCATCTGGACTCCAGCAACAAACACCACTGAGGTTCTAACGAGGGAATCTCCCCCATCGCACCCCCCTCAGATTTAGTTATAAGTTGGCACAGTGGATAGGCCTTGATAAACTGAACACAGATCAATCGAGAAAACAGGAAGAAGTTGTGTGGAACTATGAAAAAAAGAAGCAAAATATACAAACTGAGTAGTCCATGCGCAACGTAGGCGACATCAAGGATAATATGATCACAGGAGCACCGTGGTCACGTGGTTAGCGTGAGCAGCTGCGGACGAGAGGTCCGTGGTTCAAGTCTTCCCGCTGGTGAAAAATTTATTTTTTTATTTTCAGACAATTATTTTGCAAAGTTGCACAGGTACACAGAGCAGTATTGTTTACGTGATCGTGTGTCAATTATCAAAGTTCAGGTACTCACACATAATCAACTTCGCTCTCCAAAGTTCCAGGACATGTTCAGATTTGCTTGGACATATGCAGGATTTGACGGTCTACACACGGAAAAATTTGAAAACGTTAAAAACATATGTTTTGACAGAGCACAGGGAAAACTGGGCGACTGTGAAACTGTTGCATTCATTTGTTGCAGTTTATGCGACAAACTCTTATGTTTTCATCACTTTTTTGGGAATGATTATCACATCCACAAGAAAACCTAAATCGGGCAAGGTAGAAGAATCTTTTTACCCATTCGCCAAGTGTACAATTTTGGTGGGTCGACAACATATTCCTGTCATGTGAAGCAGATGCAGTCACCAGTGTCGTATAGAATATATCAGACGTGTTTTCCTGTGGAGGAATCGGTTTACCTATGACCTTGCGATCAAATGTTTTCGGTTCCCATTGGATAGGCACGTCCTTTCGTCTACTAATCGCACGGTTTTGCCGTGCGGTCGCAAAACACAGACACTAAACTTATTACAGTGAACAGAGACGTCAATGAGCGAACGGGCAGATCATAACTTTGCGAAAATAAAGAAAGTAAACTTTTCACTCGAGGGAGGATTTGAACCGAGGACCTCTCGTTCCGCAGCTGCTCATGCTAACCACGGGACCACGGCGCTCCTGAGATCACACTCTCCTTGATTTTTGCCTATCTTGCGCGTGGACTACTCAGTTTGTATATTTTGATTATTTTTTTCATAGTTCCACACAACTTCTTCCTGTTTTCTCGATTGATCTGTGTTCAGTTTTTCAAGGCCTATCCACTGTGCCAACTTATAACTAAATCTGAGGGGGGTGCGATGGGGAGGTTCCCTTGTAAGTAATGTCAGTAGACATTGTTCCATGTAAAAAAGTGCACGTCTGTACGAAAGATACACTTTTTAATATTGTCACAATCTGTTTATTGGCTAACAATACGAGCCCCAGAATATCAATCTATTCTGTGAATACCGCACGCCATGAGCACTGCCTATGTGCGCAATATTTCCGGTGCAAGTTTAGGTGACTCACGGAATCCAAAAGGGAGTGACAACTTTGGAATGATGTAGATATGTATTGAGATAACATGCACAATCGGGAGGAGTCTCATTTTGTAGCAAACATCCTCAAGATTAATTCACGTTGTGCTTCAGGACCTCATTCCGGCACCATGAGCGCCACCGCAGTGCACAGTGGAAACGGCGAAGCGCGTCGCTGTGTGTTTTGGTTTCATGAGAAGAACTCTGCAACAACTGTTCGGCATAAATTCCGCACCGAATACGCTAGGTCTGAGGCCTACAGTTCACTCTCGGCTCGTGAAATTTGTTGAGGTGGAGTGTCCACTGCATATGGTAAATCACCAGGTCATCCGCGTGTTGTTGATAGCGTGGAACAGGTTAGACAGAACTTTGCCCGCAGTCCATTAAAATCAAAGGGACGTGCGTCTCGCGAGACTGGCATTCCACAAAAGACTGTTCGCCGAGTACTGCGAAGACGTTGGCACTTGAAACCATACAGATTCACAGTGGTAAAGCACATTAGTGATGCAGATAAGGTTGCTCGTGGGGAAATCTATGCGCATAGAGAACGACGAGGCATTTCTGAACACAATAATCATCATCGATGAGTCAACATTTCACATAGTGGCATGGTGAACGCCAACAACTGCAGAATATGGGGCTACGAAAATCCACATGCAGCCCTGGAACACATTCGTGACAGTCCCATAATTAATGCGTTTTGTGCCTCTCACGTGAGAGGTAAAGTGTTATAATTTTACTGAGATGAAATGATTCATAAGTCATTATTTCACCCTGAACCCAGTTGTTGTATGGAGATCTGTGTTGTAAATTTCCTTTCAGAGACAAAAAGTAACCTCGATGAACTGCTTTTATTATTATTATTATTATTATTATTATTAGTGAATCAAGGAATTAGTTCTTTAGTAGCCAGTCTCTCTAAGGAAAGAGTTTAGGTCTTTAGAATGAACAAATATCCAGACAGATGTCACTAGACGACGAGGTGAAAGAAGAGGTTCAGAACTTTCTGAACAGCATGGCGGCGAGCTGGTATGACACGGACATACAAAAACTGCCACAGCGTCTACAAAAATGCACCGACAGAAATGGTGATTATGTCGAAAAACAGCTAAATGTTCAAGCTGTAAACTGATGTAAACTATTGTAGAAATAAACAGGTCTATGCACTTATAAGGAAATAGGAGACCTTACCTTTGGGATTACCCTCGTATGTCTCGAGGTAGCGTAACTCGTGGCTCGCAAATCAGCCACAGATTCTCACCCACCCACCCGCCTCCGTAGCCGAGATCGCTATTGCACGCTTGGTGGTGGCATTCGACTCGTAGGGAAGCCGGTTCGAATCTTGGTGGTGGGAAATTTTCACTGCCAGTATTTGACCGAGCCGTAAATTTCCTGATAAACAGACTTTGCGCCATTGTTGTGCCTTAGAATTCCAAGTCTCTCCGCAGTGTCTCGGGGAAGTGAGGGCTTGTGAGAATATTGATAGTGATCCGTGCGTGGGACGGGGACGTTCAGCTCGGCGGCCCCACGATGTTACTAGAGAAGGAGTGGGCCTTTTGCCCTCTCCCTTCCTCTCATCCGTAACAACATAAACCCGCACTAAGCTGTGTAAGCTTTCATCGTAGACATCCACACCACAGATACACACTCCACGCTTCATAGCGAGTCGGTGGAAGGCGACTGCAAACAGTCCACCAGGATCTTGGCGTGAGCGGTGGTGCAGGATTCCTGCAATCTGCTCCCATAAGCTTTATCGTCAGTGTAGGACTGTTTATTTATTTCTGTATCCAATAGTTGAGATTGAGAGCATTTACTGACTTCCGACAAACTTTACACGCAGTTTCAAACCTTTTCGAAACTTTTTCTCGCTGGCGCTGCCGTGCCGTCCGAAAACGAGGTGCCGAAGCGAGATCGGTTCTGCACAACGCAACGACAAGAGAAGATAGTCGCTGCAGGCCGCATAGACGAATGGGCGGCCCCGCCATAGCCACGACCAGAAACGTTTCGATGCCGCAGCGCGCATCTACTGGGCGCCGAGCACTGGACCGCGATCAACGAGTAAGGCGGCAGCACCGTCTTCTAGTAGGCCACCTGTATGGTTACTGTATGACACGGAACAGACCGAGTTATTCTTATATGCACTCTGAGAGGGAGACTCGAATTTTGTCTGTATCAGGTGATAAGTCAGTGTTCAGAATACTCATGACATTCCTGGGGATTTCACAGAGTTAAATTATTATTATTATTATTATTATTATTATTATCATCTATGTTGGATTAAAGTGAACTAACATGTTGTGTGTTGGTATATCCACTCTGTCTCCTTGCGGAACAAAGCAAAGAACTCAACGGACAAATTTATTTCTGTCCGGTACAACTGAAACCCCTACAAAATAATAAAAGGAGAAAAGTTTATAGCGTATTAAATTTTCACTGTGCGTGCAGAGAAACTTCATCAACAGGTATGACATTTGAATGTGTTACTTCTTGAATACTAACGCCACTCTTAAAACATATTGCATAACTGTGCACATGTAGCACTGAATGTACCTGCGAAATTACACTGAGGTGACAAACGTCATGGGATACCTCCTGTTATCGTGTCGGAGCTGCTTTTTCCAGCTTATTCCTGCAACTCAATGTGGCATAGACTCCACAAGTCGTCGGAAGTCCCCTGCAGAAATGTTGATCCATGCTGCCTCTATAGCCGTCCGTAAATGCGAAAGTGTCACCGGGGCACGAACTGATCTGTCGATTATGCCCCATGTCGGACGATACGAATGATCAAATAATTTGCTCTAAGTGTCTGGAATGTTCTTTATACCAGTCGCGAACAGTTGTGGCCTGTGACTTGGCGCATTGTCATCCACGAAAATTCCATCGTTGTTTGGTAACACGAAGTCCACGAATGGCTGCAGATGGTATCCACGTAGCCGAACATAACAATTTCCAGTCAATGATCGCTTCCATGTAAAAACAATGGCTCTGAGCACTATGGGACTTAACATCTGAGGTCATCAGTCCCCTAGAACTAACTAACCTAAGGACAACACACATCCATGCCCGAGACAGGATTCGAACCTGCGACCGTAGCGGTCGCGCGGTTCCAGACTGAAGCGCCTAGAACCGCTCGGCCACAACGACCCAGGAGCCCAGAAGAGGCGCTGCAGGCGACGTCCTGCTGTTGCAAAGGCAACCTCGTAGGTTGTCCGGTGCCACAGGCCATTAACGCGAAGTCTGGCCACACTGTCCTAACGGATACGTTCGTCGTACGCCCCACGTTGATTTCTGAAGTTACTCACCCAGCGTTGCTCGTCCTTTAGCATTGTCCGTGGTGGGAGATAATGTCTGATATTTGGTACTCACGGCACACTCCTGACGCTGTGGATCGCGCGCGGAATGTTGAATTCCCTAACGAGTTCTGAAACTGAATGTTCCATGCGTCCCGCTCCAACTACCATTTCGTGTTCAAAGTCTTTTAATTCGCGTCGAGCGGCCATAATCACATCGGAAACGTTTTTAACATGTGACACCTGAGTACGAACGACTGCTCCGCCAATGCACTGCGTTTTTAGAGCTTGTGTACGCGATACTACTGGCATCTGTGTTTGTGCATGTCACTGTCCCGTGACGTATGTCACCTCCGTGTCTATCACTGTACGACACGATGACATTAACACTCAGATCTGTGAAAAGTTAGCTGTTTCACACAGGTAACATAAAATCTTTAAAGAATCTACGTCTAGACGATACTCCGCAAGTGGAGTCTACTTCTGGTGCCAGTAACTGATCCCTTCCCCTTCCCTGAACCAGTCGCAAATGGCGCGTAGGAAGAATGATTGCCGATGACCTTCTGTATTAGCTCTTATTTTTCGAATTTCCTCGTTGTGCTCATTTCGAGAGATGTAGCAGGTATGTGGAGAAGTTACTGTGCAGGAGGATGCAGTGCTAAAAGTTCGATTTATTTAATGTAGTCTTGATGTACACGTCATTACGCCAGTGCGAGGAATCGGAATGGCTTCAGAGCGTTTATGTACACTCTACAAACTACGGTGAGCTGCATGGCAGATGGCACGTCCCATTGTAACAGTTGCTGGGTTTCTTTACCGGGAAGAATGATGGTTTAAATGCCTCTTTGCGTGTAGTAATTATTCTAATCTTATCTTCACGATCCCTATGTTAGTGACACGCAGGAGGTTCTAGTATATACATAGAGGTATCATTTAAATCCGGTTCTTGAAACTTTGTTAGCAGATTTTCTCTGTATCGTTTTCGTCTATGTTCAAGAGTCTGCCAGTTCAGTTTCTATAAAAGAATACTTGGGCACTGGAGTAACAACCCAATCCTGTAAAAAAGCTCTTCGTTACCTGCCTCGGACATGGATGGATACTGCAAAGGGAAAAAGGTGTACGATTTAGAAATTTTAATTTTGGATCGTGGAATGTTCAGAGCCTGTGTAGACCAGCAACCATCCATACTACGGTCTCGGAAATTAACCGATATAAACTGGACCTGGTGGCTGTACACGAGACAAGATGGCTAGGAGAGGGAACTCACAAAGAGGATGGATACACGCTATTCTACGCGGATGTGTAGATAGGCACGAATTCGGCTCTGGTTTTGTAATACATAACAAAGCAACATATTTGGTTAAAGAATTTAAAGCTGTTAACAGGACAATATGCTGCATAGTACTTGGAAACCAAGTGTCAGACATCACATTCATCAATGATCATCCCCGACTGAGGATAAAACAGGTGAGGAAAAGGACGAGTTCTATGACCAACTAGAACAAACAGTTGAGAGCACACCAACTAGAAATATCAGGGTAGTGCCGGGAGATCGTAATGGAAAAGCAGGAAAAGAAGAATTCTACATACCAACTATAGGAAAGCACAGTTTGCATTGAGACCAATGAGAATGGTCAGAGGATGATCACCTTAGCTATCTCAGTGAACCTGAAAATAAGTTCGACTTACTTCGAACACAAGAGAATACATAAGGGAACATGGTGCGCACCGGATGGAACAACCACCAACCAGATAGATCACATTTTGGTGGACCAGCGCTATTCCCATAGTCATGGACGTCAGGTCGTATAGAGGAGCCGACTGTGGGTCAGACCACTTCCTCATGTTCAGCTTCAAGAAGAAGTGGACTCTAGAACCCGCTTTGAGTGTTGAGAAACTACGAGAAAGTGCCATTAAAGAACAATATGCTATTGAAATCGAAAACCGTTTTGAGGTTCTAGAGACCTTGGAAACAAGAGGGAACGTGGAGGAAAAGTGGAAAGAAATAAAATCCACGGTACTAAGTGTAGCAGAGGATATATCGGGAAGAAAGAAGATAATGAAGAAGAGGAAATGGTTCAACCAGACATGCCAGAAGGCTACAGAAAGGAGAAGGAAGATGAGGGAGAAATGACTAGCTGACAGGGAGAATGAGCAGAAAAGGGAACATTTTATCAACGTCAGAAGGGCGACAAAGTGAATCCTAAGAGCAGAGAAGAGAATATGTATAACCAGTTTGCTAGAACAAGAGGAGACAGAGAGCCAAAACAAGAATTCAAGGCAATTCTTCCAATAGATAAAAAAAAATCGGAAACATGGATTTCAGAGCCGAACTTTTTTCATTAGATATAAGAACAGCAACTTGATAAATGACAAGGAAAGAATTATAGAAAGATGGAAGGAATACTTCTCAGAACTGTTGAATCGCCCAGACCCAAATGAGATGTTACCTGCAGGAAAGGAAAGGTGAAGATGAATGGCAAGTTAGTGAAGAAGACGTGAAGTTGGCAATCAAAGGATTCGGAAACAACAAAGCCCCAGGGAAGGACAGAATAACTTAAGAATTAATGAAGGAGGGACGTGAGAGGTTACACTTACAGATATATAAACTGATCCAGTTGATATGGGAGAAGCAGACACTGCCAGAAGGATGGAAATTCGCTGTAATATGCCCAATATACAAGGGAAGCAAATTGGAATGTGGTAACTACAGAGGAATCAGCTTGTTGAATGTAACGTATAAGGTACTGTCCATCATTATCCTCAGAAAATTGCAACTATTCATAGAGAACAACATACTGGAGTACCAAGCTGGCTTTCTAGCAAACCGATCTAAAATAAATTATATTTGCACATTAAGACCACTGTTTGAAAAACACTGGGAGTATGATAAAGATATCTCCAGCCTGTTCGTCGATTTTCAACGTGCATATGACAGCATACACAGTACTAGCCTATACAATGCAATGCGTGACTTCAGAATCCTTGAGAAGCTACTGAGGATGGTACAAGCGTGTATGGAAGGTCAAAGGCAGCAGTACGTTTCCGAGGAGCCACATCAGAAACATTCGAGATTGAGACAGGCAAGGGGATGCTCTTTCATGTGTTCTGTTCAATGTCATATTACAGAAAGTAATAAGAGTGTAGGCAACAGGAGTGGGCTGTAGTACAGATGGACGGTAACTTCATCTGTCTCGCATATGCAGATGACATAATACTAGTAAGTTAATGAAAGCATGAGTTGAAAGGAATGTACCAGAAAATGGACGATTGTGCACAGAAGGTAGGGCTAAAAATGAATCAAGAAAAAATAGAGTTCATACAATTAGGAATAAGACAAGAGCAGGAAGAATTTGTTGAGATAGATGGCAAAAGGTTCAAGAGAGTACACCAGTTCAAATACTTGGGATCTTGGTTTACCACGGACAACATAAAAATGGACATCAAGGAAAGAATAGCAGTGGGAATGAAATGCATGCAGTTCCTCAGAGAGACGCTCGGCTCTAAATCGATCTCAGTGAACACTAAGATTAAGATCTACAACAGAGTGATATGCCCAGCAGTACTGTACGGCTCAGATACATGGAGCATCACTAAGCGAGAAAAGGAAAAAACTATTAATATTCGAAAGAGGAGTAATGAGGAGGATACGGGTACCAGTTTTAGATAACGGAGAATGGAGGAGGAGGAGGAAAAATGAGGAAAGGTACCTTCTGATGCGACAACCAACTATCCTACAGAAGATAAAGAGCAAAAGAATACAATGGGTGGGCCATGTAGCCTGTACGCCAGATGGCAGACAGCACCAAACGCTCCACTAAACGACCCAGGCAGCGCTGGATGGACGACCTGGCGAAGGACCTAGCAGCCCTGGGGATTGAAGACACCTGGGGGAATTGGGCACAAAACGGGAAGGAATGGGGGCAGTTTGTGCAAGCAGCGCGTGGTCTGCAGGGCCTGTGATCGCTGGATCTCTACCTATCTAGCACCTGAATGCCTCGATCCAAAGCTTTCAGTACGTGTGAGAAAAGTGCGAGTCGGGTTTCACGTGACCGATGTCGAAGAGACGAGGCGGCAGTGTAACAATTATCTGGTTAATCCGTTGCGAGCGCCCGAACTCGCCTGGGGAGGGTAATTAAGCAGCGGTTGGCGGCGCAGCTGTGCGGGCTACTCGCGAGTCGGCGTAGCTTGGCGGGACTCCAGCGGCGCGGCGGCCGACACGTGACCCGGGCGGCAGATGGGCGGCGCTGGCGGTGCCAGGGGGCGCCCGCTGGACGCAGCCCGTGCTCATCGATTCTGGTCTCCCTCGTGCCACTCGCTTCCGTCTTGTGCGTCTCATTACCCCTCGTCGGCCCCTCGCATCCGTCTCCAGACATCCACTGGGGTAGTTCCTCCGAAAATCGCACGGCCGATTTTCTTCCCCGTACTCGGTCGGTTCACGCTTGTACCCGGCGGACTAGTAATCTCGACGTCGACAGACCGTTATACCCTGACCTCACTTCCTAGGTACCTCGGCTATCGGGCCGATAAAAACCGAAGAAAACTGTGAGTATACTGTAGGAGTCGCCCTAGCCGGACTGGAAACCCATACCGTTTGGTCGCGATGCAGTAGAGAACCACTGTGTCGTCGTTAGTCGCAGTAAAGCAGTATTCGGGAGTATTCCGTGTATTACTCACAGTAAAAGTTATTGCTGTCTTCTGTGGCGGGTGGCGGCTACGTAATCTGGAGGGGAATCCATTGAATCCACCAGCGGACTCACGGCTGCCGAGGACGGTGCATGATCTCGCAGTGGATGTCGACGACACCCTGGTGCGGCGGTTTGCCGCTCGCTGGCGAGGTACGCACGCCCTGTCGGTAGACGTGCACGGAGAGGGCGGTGGCCGCGACGTGCCTCTTCTATTCACGTCCCGTTTCGGGGGTGCTTAATCCATCGAAGATCACTGCTCGTGTTTTCCGCTCAGCTGGACCTCCATGTCGGATGTTGTCATATCGTGGTGAATGCTGAATCTGGTCCATCAGTACCTTAGGGCGTCAGACCAGTTCGACGGCCGGCCGCCGTGACCGAGCGGTTTTCGGCGCTTCAGCCCGGAACCGCCTTGCTGCTACGGTCGCAGATTCGAATCTTGCCTCGGGCATGGATGTGTGTGATGTCCTTAGGTTAGTTAGGTTTAAGTAGTTCTAAGTTCTAGGGGACTGATGACCTCAGATGAAGTCCCATACTGCTTAGAGCCATATGACCCATTTGAATCAGTTGGACGCTGGACTTTTGGGCATCTTCTGCCCTGGACAGGGGCTGCTGGCTGCCGTGCTGACTAGTACTGTTCATTAACCGTGGCTACAGGTTGGTGATGTTCTCGTAAGGCAGCAAGTGAAAGACAATCTCACACACATGTTATATCGTGTCGTCCAAAGATCGCGGTGCTGTAACAAAGTGAACACCTTTAACGACAGCACAGTTGTTAGCGATGTATGGCTGCGTTCCACAACGACGAATAGGACGCGCTGACGAAGCCACGCCGTCTCTCCCAGCGCCACCGCCCGGAGGCCGCTAAACTGCCGAGCAGAGGAAGGCTCATCCCAGTTCGTGACCTCTGATCAGGCAGCCAACATCGTCTAGTTAGACCAAGTGTTACTCGTGTCTTGGATTCAACTGTCATTCTGAACTTTATACTTCTAGAGGAGAGTTAAGTAAACGTGTGGGTGAAGTGAACCTTTAACATTCAAAGACAAGTTGTAGATATTCGGCACATTCCTGTGCCAGTGGGCTATATAAAGTTAAGTAAATGTTTTTATTATTCTTGTAATAAACTGCACTAATATTTCATGTATTGCACTTCCACTCCACCATCTTCCAGAGCAATCAAAGAAGCCACAGTTACACCGGACGACTGTGGTTTCAGCAGGTCATAACAATTACGCTACCACGACTACAGAATAGAGTGCGAACTGCATGACGCCATCGATCCTGCTGAACGGGTGCTCTAGGCTATTCTGGATGGAGTATATATGTCATTGAGGAGTTACGAAGGCAGTTTGATCTGCAGGCTTCTACCTATTTTCTGCTGAGCTCGCTCGCAGTCTTGCTCAAGAGTGTTGACCGAGTGACGGTGTTGAAATGTTTAACGCTCCCCACTTGGCGGCTGTTATTTCCGCTTGATTAACACCGACTGTTCGACCTTGGAAAATCTTACTCTCCCGTTTCCGTACTAATTTGTCGCGTAACAATACGTTCCGTAGGCGTGGAAAGATCGATGCTATGGCTAAATCGAAGAGATCGCATATGAGCTTGCGGTATTCGTATACTGACCAAGTCATTGATTAAAATGAAAAGAAGCGGGCCATGTTGGCACTTGAAACGATGTAAGGTGGAGGAGGGCAGTTTTCTACTGGAGCTAGAGAGAGAGAGAGAGAGAGAGAGAGAGAGAGAGAGAGAGAGAGAGAGAGCAAGCGCACCAGAATACTGGGATGAAGACATCAGAAAAGTTACTGGCTTCAACTTGCAGAATACTGATCGAGAGTTCCACAGACGGCGTCGACTTGCGAAAACTTTACTGCTTCACTTTAACATGCTACAGCTCACTAGAATTCAAATTCGTACGTATTAATCAGGCGCATATGCAAGGGGATGGGTGGGTCGCGTCGCGTGGTCGCGACATGCGCTGCCGTCACCCATCATTTCCACACTTCCCTACCCACAGTCTGCAGACTTGGTTTGACAGCCGTAGTGCTGAGTGAAATACTGCTAACGGTGAAAACACACTGCGATTTTATATCGCGTAAATTATGACGTTGTGAAAATTGTGTGTGTCTTTTGTTATAAAGCTTAAATCACTTCTTCTCAAATTTTCTGTTGAAGGATTTTCAAATTATGCATTGCTGTGTACTGCAATTTCTTTCAAGTTATGCTGAAGTGACGTACTAAGAACTGATAAAAACATTTTGTTGTGTTTGTTTATGTGTGTATGCAAAGTAAGTCGTGAAATGTGAATCTTTTAGTAGTGTGAGCTCTGATTTCTCTTATTTTATTACATTGATTATTTCTCCCTATGTAGTGTGCTCTGAACAAAATGTTTTCACATTCGGAAGAGGAAGTTGGATACCGAAATTTCATGAAAAGATCTTACTGCAACCAAAAACGCCTTTGTTTTAATGATTGCCACCCCAAATCACTTACCTTATTCGTGACACTCTCGCCTCTGTGTCACGATAATACAAAATTCCCCGCTGGGGGCTCGCCACTCTTTGGCGGGTTCGTGCATGGTTACCACGGGGCCCCGGCCTTTGCAGCGTTTTTTCCCTTCCGTGCTGCATGTCTATCCTCTTGCTACTTTTCCCCTCCCGTGGAGAACGTGTCTGGAATGTTATGGGGAATGTTCTGCATTGTCTGTCCGTGACGTAAGAGCAGTCTCACCTTTGTTTTTTGCTCCGTTTTGCTTTCCTCGTTTCCCTTCTCCTCTCGTTCCTTCACTTCGACGTTCGAAGTTCCTCTTTTTCTTCTTCCTCCCAGTGCGCTTCTGAAGGCTGGCGCACGTGTCTGACACGTAACAGGTGACTGGGTAACGCGTAATTCCCAGCCCTGGGTCGACAGGTAGGGTTTTCACGTACCCCCTGGCACAGGAGGGGTGATTGTCTAAGCTGCAACCTTCTCAAATTGCCGATTGTTCCCCCTGTCAGATGTTCGGGAGATGTGACCTGAGATGTGAACAATCACCTGAGGCGGGTGTGCCCCCCTGTGAAGGGAGCCCCCAGTGGGAAGGAGCACGCCATCGGAGATGCTATCGATCATGGGTGATTTTCTCGCAATGAGTCAATCATTTTCCCAATCAGCGTCTACGAAACGTAAACATAATGCGGCTGATGATTCAAAGACCCTTCCTGCTGCACCACGGTTCCTCGTAGTCTCACGTACTGAAGATGGTCAGTCCTTCGCCACGGTAAATCAGTTTATTACTCAGGAAGGTGCTGATGCAATTGCTGGCTCTGTGAAATCCTGCTCTCGTTTATGGAATGGCACTTTGCTTTTGAAAACTGCTTCTGATTCTCAAGCACAACAACTGCTTGCTGCCTCGTTTCTCCACAGCTACCCTGTTCATATCGAGGCCCATAGAACTTTGAATTCTTCCCCTGGTGTAATTTACACCAGGTTGCTCGACCGTCTGATCAAGGCCAAAATCCAGTCTTACCTCTCTGATCAGGGTGTCATTGCCATCCATTGTGTAATGAAAAAGGTAGATTCCTCCTTAGTGCCTACCTGCACTCTTTTTCTCACCTTTGATAGAGTGGTTCTGCTGTCCAAGATCAAAGCAGTTTCTGAAATTATCACAGTCAGGCCGTACATTCCGAACTCGAAACGCTGCTACTATTGTCGTCCTTTCAACCACACTAGAACGTCTTGTCGACATCCAGCTATATGTGTAACATGTGGTAGGGATGCACACGAGGGCGATTGTCCGCCTTTTTCTCCCCGCTGAATCAACTGCAATGGCGGTCATGTGAAGTCGCCCAGTGTCAAGGTAGCATCGCCATCCCCCCATCCCACTGTGCAACAAACCGTCAAACTCTCGCCTCAAGGGGCGAAGCCACCAGCTCCACAAACAGTAGGCAGGAAAGGACAGAAGGAGTACTCCCTTGAAGACTTCCTCCATCCCTCCAGCCAAACAACACCCGAGTCTTCCTTTAACCGGAAAGGCTCAAAGAAGGCCACCAAAGGCAAACTGACTTCTCCTTTGGCAACTGGAAGATCCTGTTCGATGGTGTCACCATGTGGTACCTTAGCCCAGCCGGCCTCTGTCTCGCCAGTGCGCACCACCAACCGTTTTTCAGCGTTGGACTCCACGGACCGACCACACGAGCAAGCTGATGCTTCTGTGGACCCCGTGGAGCAGGATCCTCCTGCTTCTTTGCCCTGTAGTAACGACTCTACACCGGCTGTCACTCGACGGCTGCCGAGCTGCACATCTCTTCCTCCTCGTGACTGTCTTCAATGGAATGTGCGCGGCATCACCAGGGCAGACTTTCTTCAGCTTTTTGGGCAGCTACCTCCCCCATTTTTGCTACTCAGTGACTTTAATGCGCATAATCACCTTTGGGGTTCTCCCAGGACCTGTCAGTGAGGTGCCCTCTTGGCTGACCTTTTTAACCAACTTAACCTCTTTTGCCTTAACACTGGAGCACCCACTTTCCAACTTCTCGCACAGCTGTTCCGGTTTGCACCTATCCTTCTGCACTGCCCTGGTTGCCCATCGTCTCGAGTGGTCCGTTCTTTCTGACACCTGCTCGAGCGATCATTTCCCGTGTGCTCTCCGTTTGCTGACTCCTACCCCATCCATGTGCATGACAAATGGCAGATTACTAAGACTGCCTGGCAGCTTGACTCCTCCCTGGCGACCTTCGTAAAACAAGATTTACCCAGTTGTGATGACCAGGTGAACTATCTCACCAGCGTTATCCTTACTGCTGCAGAACGTTCCATTCCCCGCACTTCCTGTTTACCATGTCGTGTCCCAGTCCGTTGGTGGAATGAGATATGCCACGATCCAATTAACCGTCATCCTACAATGGCAAATTGCATTCATTATAAACAAAGGTGTGCAAAGTGTCGTCGCGTTGTTCGGGATAGCAAACGAGCTAGCTGAATTTCATTCACTAGTTCTTTTAACAGTTCCACCCCTTCCTCAGTCGTGTGGGCCAACCTCCGATGGCAGTCTGGGTCCAAGATTCTTTCCTCCATTTCCGGCCTCACTGTAGCAGACGATGTTATCGTGGACCCTAGTGCTATCTCCAACACCTTGGGCCACCATTTTGCGGTAGTTTCGAGCCCTTCCCACTATTACCCTTCCTTCCTCCATCGCAAACGAGCGGAGGAGTCTCGGGTGATACCCTTCTCTTCTTCGAATCGTGAGTGCTACAATGCTGGCTTAACTGTGAGGAAGCTCGATCATGCTCCAGTTCATCCCGATCCTCCGCCCCAGGTCCGGACGACATCTACGTTCAGATGTTGCAGCACCTTTCTCTTGTAGGCATGCACTTTCTGCTTAACATGTACAACTGCATCTGGACAGAGAGCACATTTCATGGACGCTGGAGTGAAGCCACTGTCATACCCATACCTAAGCCCAGTAAGGACAAAACCCTTCTTTATAACTACTGCCCCATCTCTTTTTACCAGCTGCGTTTGTAAGGTCATGGAATGTATGATTCATGGCCCGACTGGTACGGTGGCTCGAGTCTCGCAATTTACTGACGAATGCACGGTGTGGATTTCGAACACGGTGTTCCGCAGTTTACCATCTCGTCACCCATGTCATGAATGGTTTTCTGCGGAAATCCCAGACTGTGGCCATGTTTTTCGATTTGGAAGAGGCCTACGACACCTGCTGGAGAACTGGTATCCTCTTTACACGTGGGGCTTCCGTGGCCACCTGCCCTGTTTCCTTGCTCGAGTTTTTAAGGTGCGTGTGGGTTTTGCCTTGTCGGACACCTTTATCTAGGAAAACGGAGTGCCTCAGGGTTCCGTCCTGAGTGTCATCATCTTTGCTATCGCCATTAACCCAATCAAGGCCGGTCTCCCACCAGGTATCTCAGGCTCCCTTTTTGTTGACGATTTTGCAGCTACATATAGTGCCTGAAACCTGTTCGCCAGATAAACCGTAAAGACCTTTCGGTCGCCCTCCAACGTGGAAAGTCTTCCACTGACATCTTGAAACGAGCTCCCACTTGGCCACGGTGAGGGTTCAGCCTCAGTGTAGGCAGTAAATGGGGCATCAACGGGCCAGTTGGGGAGGGGAGGGGTTGGGCACGTGGGACGAGCTAGCCGTCCGGCGGATCCCCACGTCTGGTCCTCCACAGTAATCTCCATTGCAAACAGCCTCAAGTGGCGTGGCCAAAGTCAGCATCGCCCAGAGCTGTGAGCGAAGGGACACCAACTCAGTGTGCATACGAACACAGCAAACACAGCCTCTAACCATACTAAAGGTGGCATAACTGTATACTACATTATTATTAAAACGTTAGGCTGTATCTAGTAAGCACATGAACATGCATTAAATTTAAGAATTAAACTACGAAGTACACAGGTAACTGAAAATAAGTCACACCTGGTTGGAACTGATTCTTATAATTCACAAACGAACGCTGTACTCGCCTGTCTTGTGCGGGAAAGCCTAAGTGCCAAATCTCACATTTGTCAGGAAATAAGAAAACCAATATATCTCCTTTTGTACATAACTTATGTGTACCAAAAAATAGAAAAACATATTTGGAATTTGTTGCTTACCTCATCAAAACTAAAAAATTAGAAAACAAATGGCTCTGAGCACTATGGGACTTCTGAGGTCATCAGTCCCGTAGAACATAGAACTACTTAAACCTAAGTAACCTAAGGACATCACACACATCCATGCCCGATGCACGATTCGAACCTGCGACCATAGCGGTCGGGCGGTTCGAGACTGTAGCGCCTAGAACCGCTCGGCCACTCCGGCCGGCAGAGAAATTAGATAATGAGTTATTAAGAACATCATACACTTTGTGATGAAAAGTATCCGGACACCTGGCTGAAAATGACTTAAGTTTGTGGCACCCTTCCTCGGTAATGCTGGATTTCAATATGGTGTTGGGTAACCCTTAGCCTTGATGACAGCTTCCACTCTCGCAGGCATACGTTCAATAAGGTGCTGGAAGGTTTCTTGGGGAATGGCAGCCCATTCTTCACGGAGGGCTGCACTGAGGAGAGGTATCGACATCAGTCGGTGAGGCCCGGCACGAAGTCGGCGTTCCATAACATCCCAAAGGCATTCTATAGGATTCAGATGAGGACTCTGTGCAGGCCAGTCCATTACAAGGATGTTACTGTCGTGTACACACTCCGCCACAGGCCGTGCATTATGAACAGGTGCTCGATCGTGTTGTAAGATGCAATCTCCATCCCCGAATTGCTCTTCAACAGTGGGAAGGAAGAAGGTGTTTAAAACATCAATGTAGGCCTGTGCTGTGATAGTGCCACGCAAAACAACAAGGGGTGCAAGCCCCCTTCATGAAAAACACGACCACACTATAACACCACCGCCTCCGAATTTTACTGTGGGCACTACACACGCTGGCAGATGATGTTTACCGAGCATTCGCCATACCCACACCCTGCCATCAGATCGCCACATTGTGTACCGTGATTCGTCACTCCACACAACGTTTTTCCACTGTTCAGTCGTCCAATGTTTACGCTCCTTACACCAAGCCAGGCGTCGTTCGGCATTTACTGGCGTGATGTGTGGCTTATGAGCAGCCACTCGACCCTGATATCCCCTTCTCTCCTCCCGCCTAACTGTCATAGTACTTGCAGCGGATCCTGATGCAGTTTGGAATTCCTGTGTGATGGTCTGGATAGATGTCTGCCTATTTCACATTACGACTCTCTTCAACTGTCGACGCTCTCTGTCAGTCAACAGAAGAGGTCGACCTGTACGCTTTTGTGCTGTACGTGTCCCTTCACGTTTCGACTTCACTATCACATAGGAAACAGTGGACCTAGGAATGTTCAGGAGCGTGGAAATCTCGCGTACAGACGTATGACACAAGTGACGCTCAATCACCTGACCACGTTCGAAGTCCGTGAGTTCCGAGGAGCGACCCATTCTGCTCTCGCACAATGTCTAATGACTATTGAGGTCGCTGATATGGAGTACCTGGCAGTAGGTGGCAGAACAATGCACCTAATATGAAAAAGTGTGTTTTTGGGGGTGTCCGGATACTTTTGATCACATAGTGTAGGTACCATACTAGAGAACTGACTGGTTCTAAGTGCAAGAACATTTTTGCACCAGGTGCCATTAACGCTAAGGCACTACGATTAACTTTTCATAATACAAGTACAGATATATGGCAGTAATTTTTCAACGAGTAAACTGTAGTCAGCAAAAACTATTTCGCATTTATTTAAATTCTTACAAGAGAATAACAAAATTATATTCGAGAGAAATTATGCCAGGGAACGGGATACAAGACGTGAGTATGACGCGAGGGTCGTTCGTGCTGTACAGTTGCATGTGAATGTTCTCACTCCAGTATTTGTACGTTCTGGGGTCGCTGTTACTTGCCGTTAGCGAGCATGGCAGCGTCGCTAAATAATTTGCTATCTCCTTGGCAAGAACGCAACTAACATAACGTTATTTGCCACCTTCGCGGATGAATTTTTCCGGCCGAGTCCTGTTTGTTTTGAGCGACTATTGAACACACTAGACAGTCGCATGAGTAGTGTCTCTCAGCTGCCACCACTAGTATACTTGATTCCGTAGTGCACAGAACTACTGTGTGCACTCGGTATTGTCAGACGGCTTGGACGGGCCAGTGGAGTGTCTAAGCAGCCAGTGCGTGGAAATCGGTTTTGGGTAGAGGGAACTCCAAGCGGCTGGCGGTACGATACCGTGCTGTATAGCCACACTGTCTCAGCTTTTGAAGAGGAGAACGAAGATCGCTTTTTGGTTGCGACGTCGTCATCCTGAAGCAGGCTGAGTACGAGAACCCGCAGCTAAGCGAACTTCCTTATCCAGCAATTAAGAGAACTCGTTTCGTAATTTGGAAATAAAACTTTATAATCAATTACTATTTCTACATTATCACCTCAAGGATAGACATTATTTAAAAATATATTATTTCCTTGGTACCATGTCACTCGTACTTTGGGACAAAAACTCAATAACCTCCTAAATTGTGGCTCGGGATAACTGTGCAGCACAACTTATTCACGTTCTCCATGTAGTCTTGCGATCGATAGCTGCTCCTCGAACAAGGCGGAATTCTGCTTATCTCGATGATCACCTCATTACATTAAGCTCTGACTCTGACATCGTTGTGTTGCTAATCAGTATTAAAGCTACCTACTCAGAAAGGGCGCTTAAACCAATACTAGCTATAGTGTGCGTGTGCGTGCGTGCGTGCGTGCGTGCGCCCCCCCCCCCCCCCCTCCACACACACATACACGCCGGCCAGTGAGGCCGAGCGGTTCTAGGCGCTTCAGTCTGGAACCGCGCGACCGCTACGGTCGCAGGTTCGAATCCTGCCTCGGGCATGGATGTGTGTGATGTCCTTAGGTTAGGTTTAAATAGTTCTACCTTCTAGGGGACTGATGACCTTCGATGTTAAGTCCCGTACTGCTCAGAGCCATTTGAACCCCCCCCCCCCCCCCGCCCACACACACACACACACACACACACACACACACACACACACACACACACACACACACACGAAATTGACAACGACGTACTGCAGTCTCCGTAAGTGTGTACTATCTGCAGCCGAGCTGACTGCGACGACAGCAAGGCGGCAGTGTATCTGCTATTCATTGTCACGTACAGTGATACGCCAAAACATTATTACCACTAACCACCGCGACGTTGGATGCCGCCTGGTGGCGTTGCGGGCACGTGACGCGTAACAAAAGTGAGTGAGCGGAACAGACACGGGCGGGCGATCACCATAGCGAAGATACGGGCTGCAGGTGGGGAAATACGTTGAGATAAACGACTTTAAAAAAGGGGGGGATTATTATTACGTAGAGCCTGTGAACGGGTATCCCGAAAACGGCCGAGCTGGCCGAATGTTCACGTGCTAATGTCGTGAACACCTATGGAAAGAGGCAGGACAGTGAAACTACCACTAGTCGCTAAGTACTTGGATGTCCACGACTCTCCGCAGAATGTGGGGTTCGGAGGCTTGTAAAATACAGGGTGATCATTATTGAAATATATGGAATAAAATCGTCTTAGCTTCAGAACGGTTTGTATTAGGACATTCAAACTGCACGGTTGGCCGCGGGGCATGATGGGAATCAGTATGCGCATGCAGACGCGCCTTGCTATCGTCGGCCATTTGCACGTGGAAATGTCACGATGCAGCGTGCCTGAGCGTGTATAGCGCTTGTGAAGGCGTATTATGGGAGCAATGACAGCCCAATCGCTCCTCAAAGGAGTGTTTGCGACCCAGTTCAAGCTGAAGACCACCAATCCAAGTGTGCTAACAATCAAGACTTTGATTCGCAAGTTTGAGAGAACGGGTAGTGCTCGTGATGACAGTGCTGGTAATGTCAGCAGTCCAAGAATGGTGAAAACGGCTGAAAACATCGAGAAGACGCGCTGTGTTTCAAACCAGCCCCAGGACATCGGTCAGACGGGCTGCACAACAGGTGGGAATCAACCGGGAATCACTGCGACTGATTGTTGTTCAAGATCTGCATCTATTCCCATTAAGTCCCAGGGCCATGGAGCAGCGATTGTGTTTCGCCAACACTACTGCCCACAGAATTGACGAAAAGGACTTTGATGTGAATACGGTTTGGTTTAGCGACGAAGCCCACTTTCTTTTGGATGGGTTCGTCAATAAGGAAAATTGTCGCATTTCGGGGGCCGAGAATCCGCATTTCGCGATCGAGAACTCTCTTCCCCTCAACGCGTAACTGTGTGGTGTGCAGTGTCCAGCCACGGAATAATCGGTGCGATATTCCCTGATGGTAGAGTGACTACCGGAAGGTACGTGAACGTTTTGGAAGGTGATTTCATGCTCATCCTAAGTGACCCTGATTTCCATAAGATGTGGTTCATGCAAGACCGACCTTGACCCCTTCGAAGCAGGAGAGTGTTCGATGTCCTGGAGGAGCACTTTGGCGACCACATTCTGGCTCTGGGGTACCCAGAAGCCACTGGCATGAACCTTTATTGGTTGCCATATCCTCCGGATCTGAACACATGCGACTCATTTTTGTGGGACTATGTTAAAGATAAGGTGTACATCAATAACCCCAAAACTGTTGCTGAGCTGAAAACAGCCATTCAGGATGTCATCGACAGCATCGATGTTGTTACGCTTGAACTGGTGATGCAGAATTTAGCTTTTCGTCTGCGCCATATCGTCGCCAATATTACGGATATGGAACATGTCATAACCTAAATCGGAATATCTGTAGCGACGTTTACATTTTCAATAAATTTTGTGCACGCCGTAGTTTGTAAGTAATTTACGTTTTCTTTTTCATATAGTTCAATAACTGTCAACCTGTAGGGTCGATGGTCATCTGTGACATCACTTAGGAAAACGCACAATGCTGGTGCACGCATACATCTTTATCGGACATTGTTGAACACGGTCATCTGCAGCAGACAACACCTACATGTTCACGCAACGAGATCTTCAATTACGATTACAATGGGTACAGGATCATCGGCATTCCGCCTTCGGCTGTTCGCATGGATCGCATTTTTTGTTACACAAGGTCATAAACGCCGACCAAACAGGGTGTGAGTATCATGTCAGTATTAAACGTACGCTGACACATCGAAACGAGAAGAAAACGTGTGCTGCAGTTGGTAATGTGATTCAAGATACATTCTCATGCACTGCGCAATATTCCGTCTCAGCATCCGGAAAACTGCTGCTGACAATGTTCTTGTATTTGCAGCAACCTAATGGAAAATTCGGCCCGCGGGTTTCTCAAGATGAAGCTCCCCAAAGGGAATCTGGAAAAAGTTTTGTCACGTGCTCAAAATCGGGGAAGTTGGCCTCCCAACTGTATCAATCATATCTGGATCACGTTGTGAAACCTGACCTGCAGCAAGGCCAAAGTGACATGACGCGCTACGATAGGATGATAGTGTTCAACCGACCTGCACCGTGAGCGTGATACCATCGAAATGTACGTCTCTTTGTCAACCGTGTGACGTTAACTATTTGCTACAGCTAAAGAATTTCATCGAACGACTTCAAAATGATACTACATCACAGCAGAGCAGAGAATTACAAGATAGGTTAGATGCTATCAAAAAATACGCGTTGGTCTACTGCCAGTTGTCCGTGCCTGCCTTTCAAAATATGCATTTGTACGCATGGTACATAGCCATATTGAAATATGATAGATTTGTGTTCAGCAACGTGATTCAGATATGTTTTCCACGAATATTGTGCCGAAAATAAAAACGTCAATGCACGAGATTTCGTTGGTGTGCCTGTTTCCACGATAAGTTTCGCCCCACTGATGGCAGAAACGCTCACGAATAAACTATCTGTTAGCATTACGCGATAATGTACGTAAGGTGTATTTTGTTCTTTGTATCATGACGGAAATAACTGCAAATACATGATAGATACGTACTTGATTGTTAATCACACCTCCCGATGTTTGCTTGAAAAAACAGTCAAAGAAAAGTATTCCGATTATCAGGATATTATCAGATACATCACAAAAACACAGAATGGAAACAAAAAGCCGCGGACCAATAGTTTGGTAGTCAAGCACCTCGACCGCCGATCTCGCTCTACTAGATGGGTGGGATAACGCTTACCCAAGCTACAGCTGCAATAACTCGAACATGATTAATTTTTAACCTCATATTTTGATCTTAAGATGTGCAGCGTTGGAAATAAGATTTTCCGTAATCAAGTTTGACGTCTATTTTTTGAAAAACTAGGAAATGTCTTGCAAAATGTCGAAACACGTCTGTCTTTATTTTCGATGTAGAGCGTTCTTCCAAAACTTGATCAAAGTCGGTAACTCACATGTGAGACTATAACCCCTTGTTAGTACAAAGAAAATTATAATCTCTTTGAATGCTGTAATTCATCGAAGACCATGTTCCTAGATTTTGGGCTCTTTAGGTAATGTTAGGAGTTTCCGTGTTACATGTGGGCATCGTGTGTGTTTTGCGCAATCCATTGTTTCTGTTACCTAGGAACAGTTGTGGAAAATCGGAACCGCAGTTATTGTAAACTAATGTCGTTTTGTATTTGGCCCATACAGGCCTATGTAGATAAATATACTGATGTTAGAGACTGTGACCTATAGCTGAACTAACGTTCTGTTGACAGGAGTAACAACTTGAAGAGGCACCTGAAGAGTCTCACTTCTCGCTTCCTATCTGATGCCCTTACGCGCTATGTTTATTGACTTAATCGATCTCGCAACAAACACGTACTTACTGACTCACTCTCCCACAATATCTGCAGTAATCAGTGTAATGGACGTTTCTTCCGAAGCGTTTATTTCCGTGTCCTGAAAAGTGCGACGTGTTTCACCGACCTCGTTTTTGTTGTTGTTACGCTAGTCCCACTACGTGCTTGAACGTAGCAAATTTCCGGCAGTATGCCTTGTGTTAACCAGTCTTTCGTGGCATGCGTAACGTGTGACTGAGAGAACCTATTAGTTGATAGCACCACTGAAAGCTGGTCGCGTAATTACATGTACGAGAGCAAGGGAGAGGTACTGAGTATTTCAGTACTGTAAGATGCACTCAGATAACTCGTCTGATACGATCACTGAAGGCAAAAGGAACAGATTTTCGTCAAAGTCCCGTGCTATCCCCTCAGCGAAACTTCCGAACGATGGATGGCAGAAAGGAGAAGATCCTTAAATCTCATTACTTGGGTAAATGTGCAAAGCTCCATTTACGAAGTACGCAATGGTTTCCCGTCTTCTCTCAGGGGTGGCTGACAACTCTTCCGTGAGTACGCGTGTTGCGGACATGGGGCCCGAAGCCATTGCAGTTATTCTTGCTTTCCTTTGTTGCAATTTTACTCTAACGATACATTTTCTCAGACTTATTTTCTAGGTCAGATTTCCTGTTGAGAACCTAGCTGTGACCTAGGGCGTTGACTACAGCTTTACCCACTTTGTTCCCGTTATTTTACACTGCGTGGGCTTTCAGTTACCCATGTGGTACTAGCCGTCTGACCATGCACATGCCAAGGAGTAAGTGTGTGTCCTTAGGACTCCGGGCACTGGCCATCGTATCACATCACGCCGCGCGGTCTTTGCCCTGTGTGCGTGGCGCCCGAGGGGAGAGCCTGCATTCGGTATAGACGGCATCATGGCGGATATTTGGCGTCATGAAACGACCGCAGTTGTTAGCCGCCGCGTACCATGTCCCGGCGGTATCTTTAGACAGCTCGCAATTCAGTGCAGATTGTTACCATCCTGGCAACTTCACGTCCTTCGTCGCGCTATGCGAGGAAAGCAAAACCAAGTGATTTGGAGGCACTCTTCAGATCCTTGTTTGTACCTGAACAAGTGGAGCCTCTTTTCTCTCTACTAAGCCAGGGGTATACTGAAAGCGTTTGTGCCCCTCAGTAATTTATGAAGCTGTTCTATTTTATTTAAAACAGCAAAACCTCCCCAGTCCTGGACGTTACTCCCCTGCACAAAACTTGGTTTTGTAACTGTTACCTTAGATTCTCATAAAAGGGTTTCATTTTTCACTTACTAGACTTAAACGCTGCATACGGGTTAAGAACTATGCGAACACTTGAAGAAATCCATTTGCACGTCGGCGCTCGCCAGACAAGGTTGACGCTCGATAATTAATCCTCGGCCTTGAGGGGGACACTTCCAGAGAAGTTCAAAATCGTGGTTTACCGCTCTGATGATTTGGAACCGTATTTATCATTCCCGATGCGGTGCTTCGAATGCCAACGTTTTGCTCATATATCTTCCCAATGCACATAGGAACAGATCGGTGAAGGCTGACGTCGGCTACCGCATGAAAACGCACCATGTGAGCCGCCACCTCTCTTTCTTAATGGCGGAAACGACAACCTTCCTCAATCCCCGAAAAGTGCTGCCCTAATTAACGGACGAAAAATCCAGAAACTGAAGGTCACTGATTGCGCTTCTCACAGTTTGATGATCGAGAGCCGGCCGCTGTGGAGAACCGGTTCTAGGCGCGTCAGTCCGGAGCCGCGCTGCTGCTACGGTCGCAGGTTCGAATCCTGCCTCGGGCATGAATGTGTGTGATGTCCTTAGGTTAGTTAGGCTTAAGTGGTTCTAAGTTCTAGGGGACTGATGACCTCAGATGTTAAGTCTCATAGTGCTCAGAGCCATTTTTGATGATCGAGAGAAATATGGCCGAGGTGTGCTTTTCCCTCTTGTGGTTCCTATAGCAGCACATTAAGAGACCCAGACTCCCCACACCCGGCCGTGGAAGCAAAGTCCGGCGTCTACTGGTGGCAAGCCTTCCTTTGGGAACACTCTACCTGCAAACCTATAGACCAACGACCCGACGCCAGTCGACGACTGAAGGAGGCAATGCCTCAGGGCTCCCTGTCCCTCTTCCTCTCCTACGTACACAACGGAAGCCATTGCAAGAGTTTCGACCGCTTAAATCAGTTTCAGATAAAATGTTGTCATGGTAGACCAAAGACAATGCGACAGCTATTGACGATCATCTCAGGGCCATGTAACAAGTGAAGCAACCTCTGACATAAAGCAACGTCGTCATTTTTGAGCGGCTACGTGCAAAGGCTCGCTGTCTAATGAAATGCAGCAAGAAGAAATTATGAGAGCGGTACGCCTCGTGCTTGGGAATCATCCCAGGTGTGGGCCGCCAGAGATCAGCTGTCCCTGCGTCTACTCCTCAGTGGTAGTATTTATAGCGATGCATCGGTTCTTGCTCAACAGCGCGCGATCTACTTCGCGACAGAGTCGGGTATTCTTCTTGCCTCGCTGTCTTTCGAACGCGTGGAAGTCATGGTCCGTTGCCTCCCGTCACGTTGTATTATGTAATGAGCCTTTAAGTGACGGAATTGGTTCAGGCTCTTGACTCGTCACACGATACACCCGCGGACCTGAGTCGATTCATAGTTAGTTGCTCCAGTATTTGGCCGGCCGCGGTGGCCGTGCGGTTCTAGGCGCTGCAGTCCGGAACCGCAGGACTGCTACGGTCGCAGGTTCGAATCCTGCCTCGGGCATGGATGTGTGTGATGTCCTTAGGTTAGTTAGGTGTAAGTAGTTCTATGTTCAAGGGGAATGATGACCTAAGATGTTAAGTCCCATAGTGCTCAGAGCCATTTAAACCATTTGAACCAGTATTTGAATACTACTCAAGGACGGCATGTACTTAAGGTCTCCAACCGTTTATGTACATAGTGTTTGTTTTCACGTGGAACAACTAACTACGAGAGAAGATCGGAAAGCAGCACACATTAATATTACTATCAAAAACTTTAATAGGTAACAAAACAAAAAAATCGCAAATGAACTTACATCTTGTACGAACTTTTCTACATAGTCACCAACGTTCTCAACATATTTCTTTCATCGTGGGAGCAGTTTCAATATGCCGTGTTCGTAGAAATCCGTTTGGTTGAAATATAGCCGTCTGCGGACTGCTGATTTCACTTCCGCGTCTGTCGCACAGCATTGGCCGGCCAGGAATTTCTTCATCGGACCAAACTGATGGAAAGGTGACGGTGCAAGGTCCGAAACTGTATGAGGGGTGCCGGATCGCGCACCCAAATCTGGCGATTTTCTCACGAAGTGGAGCAGCAAAAATGAGTCGAGCATTGTCGTGAAGAAGTTTCACATTGTCAACACGTTTTGATGTTTTTCAGGAGGGCATTACGCAATTCAACCAGCGTTTTATTGTGGGCTGCACCATTCACAGTAGTCCCGTGTTCAGTGAAGTCCACCAGTAACACACCATACATGTCCCAGAGCACTGTCACAAGTCCTTTCCCAGCAGACCGAGTCACTTTGAATTTTTTTCGTACTGGGAACCGACATGTTTCCACTCCCTAGAGGCCTGCTTGGTTTCGGGATCGTAGTGGTACTCCCACGACTCATCACCAGTGACGATTCCTTTCGGAAACACTGCCCTCCTGCAGTGTGACGCGTTACGGGACAATCATATCTTACCGCACCATCGGAAATGTGGAACTGCTGTGATAACGCTCGCAGTTGCACTGGCCAGTTGTTCAAAATTGCTGCCCCAATGGGCCGACATCATGCGAGGTTACCGGCCACCCGGAGCGTGGGAGATTACTAAAGTTCACACGGCCCTCTTGGAAGAATGCACACCAAATGGAGACTACCCAGCAACATCAATAATTTCTTGAAGGAAACCTAAGAAAGAAAGCTAGGAAAGGACCAAACTAACTTAATGAGCACAACATAAATAAATAAATAAAAATAGAAAAGGGCAATAGAGAATAAGTTGAAAGTTTTCCTTTCTTTCTAGCGATTTACAAATAAGTGGGGTCCAACCAAAGCTGTGGCTGAAAAGAGCGTTAAGCTCTTAATCAGTCCGCGATCTCACTTGAGGAGAAAGTGATACATTTAAAAGAAGTCGGGTATGGTGAATCTTATGCAGAGTATTTACAGGGTGTCCCAAGGGGAATGGCCAGTATTCAGGACTATGACATAAAAGAACATTCGAAATAAAACATTCTAGTTAACGTGGCCACAAAACTGCATGTCTTAAGAGGTATGAGCACTTCATCATCTGAGGTAAACGTCAAGCTTCGCTTTCCATATTTTGGAACGGCCTAGTATTGACGAAAAAAAGAAAAACATTTCTACATATTTTGGGGTCTTAAGGCATGAACTTGAGCCCATGCTGGCTTGCCATTTTTTCCTTGTTTGGTCGATACTTCTACCTGTCAAAATGTGGGAAGCAAAGAGGTTGTAGCAGAATAAATTTCTTTCACAGTATTGAAGATGAATAAATGTTAATACATCTTAAGAGTAGAAACCTTGAAAATGATAAAAATAATAATTTTTTATTGGTGATTTTGGTGGTTTGAAGTATGCTTGGTACGAATATACATGTCAGAGATGCTGCACATCGAGCATACAAGATACACCCTACACCTGAAAATCACATTGTATACAAGCAGAAGCGAAACAAAGTCAATCAAGCGGTGAGAGACGCTAAGCTCAGGCATGCCCGTACATTAGCTGACAATAGATGTAGACCAGCTATCCTGTGGAAAAATCTCCGTAGGCAAAATAAAAGTCGCAGAAAATCCCATGGTCCCAGCTGAAGAACTAAACCGATTCTTCACATTACCTGCAACCAAAATTGAACCACAAAAAAGCAGAGAATCATTGATTACTTCATGTCGATGAACGACTGTAGCAAAGAAAAATTCTATCTACGACACGTAACTTGCAATACTGTCAAGAAAGCCATAATGCGGATTAGATCAGCATCTACTGGACATGATGGCATCACTATCCAGATGGTAAAACTTATTATTGATCAACTACTGCCCTCTATAACAGACATTTTCAACGACTCATTAATCACAAGTGTTTTCCCTGAGGCCTGGAAACTGGGACAAATTAAGCCACTGCCTAAAAAGGACATCGCCACAGCACCCTCTGACTAACGCCCCATCTGCCTTCTTCCTGCACTATCAAAGGCCTTAGAATATATAGTTCATGACCAGCTCACCAACTACCTAACTACTAACAACCTAGTAGACGAATACCAATCAGGTTTCCGTAAACATCGAAGCACAACATCCGCACTGATAAAGGTGACAGATGACCTGAAACTTGCCATGGGCAGACAAGAAGCGACTATCATTTGCTTCTTAGATTTCAGCAAAGCATTTGATACTGTCGACTTCGATATCTTACTAGCCAAACTTAGAGGTCTAAATTTCTCACCAAGTGCAGTCCAATGGTTTCGCTCATACATGACGTCTCGTCAGTAACTCGTCTTGTCCGGGAATATGAAATCACAATGGCGGCAGGTAGTGTCAGGCGTTCCCCAAGGCTCAGTACTAGGTCCCATACTCTTCTCTCTGTATGTCAATGATGTGTCATCGGTTCTGACTTATTGCAAATATCATATGTATGCTGATGACCTTCAGTTGTATCTAAGTGCGAAACCAAACAATCTTAAGAAAGGTATTGAAAACTTCAATTCTGATCTCGATGCACTATCAAAATGGGCACAGGACATAGGACTAAAACTAAACCCATCTAAAACCCAAGCGGTACTTGTTGGTCACTCTAAGCTCATTAGCCCAAAACATCGGGAATCCGTACCATCTCTTATCCTAAATGGAACAAATATTAACTTCTCTCCCTCAGCAAAGAGTTTGGGAGTTATAATAGATGAAAATCTAAATTGGACAGAGCACGTAACTACAGCGTGCAAAAAAGCATCAGCATCCCTTCATGTCCTACAAAAATATAAAAAAACTCTTCCCTTTCGATCTGAAAAAGAAATTAGTACAAACGCTTATACTCCCAATCATTGATTACAGCGATATTATCCTACAAGGCCTCTCTCAGGAAAACTCGCTACGTCTGGAACTGGTCATGAATGCCTGCGTCCGATATATCTGTGACGTTCGACTTTTTGATCACATTTCACCAGCATATGCAAAATTGTCCTGGCTGCGTGCAGACAAACGCAGAGATTTCCATACACTCTGTCTCATCTACTGCCTTATAAATGTACACTGTCCCTCATATCTCTCCTCGTCCTTAACGCTTATGTCTGAACAACATGACAGAAACACACGTTCCCATCATAATAAAATCCTCTCTGTTCCACTGCATCGCTCAGTCACCTTCTCCAACTCTTTTACAGTAGCGGGAACCCGACTGGAATAACCTCCCTCGGTATGTTAGAGAACTTAAAAACATGTCCAGCTTCAAAAAACAGTTGATGACGTATCTACTTAAGCAACAGTAATGTCTTCCTTTGTACACGAATGCACTTCACCTCATTACTTCCCTCTTTCCCCCTCCTTAAGTCTCCCTCCCCCAAAACTCGCTATACTAGTAAACATATACTTTACACACCAAGATATTAATGTACACCTGCACAAATCTTCATTACTATTGCCCATTTTTCTCATGTTTATCATTATTATTTAATTTTTTTACTGTTACTATTATTACTTTTATCATAACTTGTATGTATAGCACCTGTTGTAAAAATACTGCCAGTACTTACTTTATTAGGCCTTAGTCATTATTCTTTATTCATATTGTGACTAGAGTAATCTAATTTTCTTATTTAAAGTATTGTCATGATGTAACTCTGATGTGTGAAAAGCTGCATGTGTGAAACACTGGTCCGATGTAAGAGAGGGCCTGATGGCCCTAATCTGATCAGGTTAAATAAATAAATAAATAAATGTATTGTATTCCTAATCCTTATTTAAACGTGCTAAATGTCAGTCTAAATGTCAGCTTACGTAGTAAAACACACCCACTTGTTGCTGCTCTGTAACTTCTCTTATTTGAATTCATTAGCCGTTACTTTAGGCATTGGCTGCTTTATTTGTGGTCTTGCATTCAGTTGTTTCTTGTAGTAATACAGGGTGTCCGAAAAGTCTTTCCCTGATTACATAAATTGATAACACCGGCTAGAAATAAGATACAAATATGAAACTGGTGTCTAATTGTTTACAAACTATTAAAGTTTTTTTCACACATCAGTAAACTTCCACATGAGCACACTTGGTAGCACGTAGCACATCTAGCTGATATTCAGTTTCCGTCCACACATTAGCCAACATCACTGGTGGGATCGATTGAACGACTGTGGTTATCCGTTGCTGCAGGGTTTCAAGATCTGGTACACGTGTTCGGTAGACCTCGTACTTGACATCACCCCATAAAAAGACGTCTTATGGGGTTACGTCAGGAGAGTGTGGAGGCCAAACCGTTGGCCCATCACGACCATTCCATCGCCCAGGAAAGGTCATATCGAGATAGGCACGGACGTCCAAACCTCAATGAGGCGGTGCACCGTCTTGCTGAAACAAGACATCGGGGTGATACTTAAGCAGCTGAGGAACAGCATACAGTTGCAACAGGTCCAGATACACTGCAGATGTGATGGTAGCCTCAGCGAAGAAGAATGGCCCGATAATTCGATCGTGCAATAGCGCGCACC
The DNA here is from genome assembly GCF_021461395.2 of Schistocerca americana. Taxonomy (NCBI): domain Eukaryota; kingdom Metazoa; phylum Arthropoda; class Insecta; order Orthoptera; family Acrididae; genus Schistocerca; species Schistocerca americana. The sequence continues at coordinate 50,028,582 of NC_060121.1, read as the reverse complement.
AAACATTCACCTTTGGACTGCCTCTGGTGCACTCCATGACTTCGCCAGTGGGATGTGAACCCCAAATACGCATATAATGGCAATTCACTACTCCACTGACAAAAAAGGTCGCTTCGTCGGAAAAGGCAATTCGTCTGAGATAACCATCATCGTCCTCAATACGTGATAGCATTTCGACCGCAAAGTCATATCGACGTGTACTGTCATTGGGCAACAAGGCCTGAGCGATTTGCCGGCCGGAGTGGCCGAGCGGTTCTAGGCGCTACAGTCCGGAACCGCGCGACCGCTACGGTCGCAGGTTCGAATCCTGCCTCGGGCATGGATGTGTGTGATGTCCTTAGGTTAGTTAGGTTTAAGTAGTTCTAAGTTCTAGGGGACTGATGACCTCAGATGTTAAGTCCCATAGTGCTCAGAGCCATTTGAGCCTGAACGATTTGCACTTTGTATGCACGAAACAATAAACGTTTGTGTAAAATGTCATGGAGAGAGCTTTTTGGCATCTGTAATGAGACCCGGCGCACCGATTTCTTCGGACTTCGCAGAAAAGACTGCCTTACAGCTTCCACCCTGTCTGCTGAGGTTCTTGGTCGACCAGACCTCGGAAGGTCAGCAACCGATCCTGTGTTCTTGATCTTCTCATACCAGGCTTTAATGCTCTTGACATCAGCTGGCTTCCTTCCAAATGTTGACTGGAAGTGTCTCAGCACTGTCATTGGTGATCGTGTCTCATGGTACCAAGGGACACACTGTACCTTCTCCTGATTGGTTAACATGGCTTCTTGGGCACTGTACCTCATCCTCTACTTATGTACTGCCAACCTAAAACAGAAAAAAAACTTTGATAGTTGTAAACAATTCGACACAAGTTTCATATTTGTATCTTATTTCTAGCCGGAGTTATCAATTTATGTAATCAGGGAAAGTCTTTTCGGACACCCTCTATAACTCGTGGAGGTTTTTTATTTCTGAGCAAAGGATTGCCGAGATGGACCTCGAAAGTTTCCAAGAAAATATCTGGAGGACCGGGATGAAAGAAAACAGCGAATATAATGAAAGCGGTATTACGTTTGTATATGCATTGTGTTAGGAGTTAACAGCAGAGAAAATTTTATTTGCCGTTGTGAACTTCGCAAGCCCTCCTACAAAATTTCAGGAATATAATTCTTTACTGCAAGCTGTTCCCAAAGCAGTGGCAGATGCAGTGAAAGAAGCTGTGAATGTAAATGACGAGGTGTATAGCGGGAATGTATTATAAGACATTGTGTGTGAAATGAAACTTAACATTCAGTTTCCTGTAACACTCGATTTTTCTAGCCTAATGTACCTTTTCTCTGGAACTACGTATTCCAGAGCAATCAAATTATAACAAACGTGTTAGTAGACGTGCCTGAAGCGACATTTTATTAACTTTATAGCTATATTATAAAGAATTCTATTTCTTGGCCTTTGTAATCTTAAAAATTTGCCTGAAAAGCCGTTCATTGTTAAAACATTTTTCAAAATTACAATTTCAGTATGATATTCAGAAAAAAGTCAGCTTGTCAGCAAATAGTGTAATGTTTGTGAAACATAGTTCGGTATTGTACTGTTACTACTTCCTAAGAAAAGGCACATTGAAAATGGTCAGTTTAGCACAGCGGAGACAGAAGATATCTTCGTCCCTTAATGTATTTATTTTGGAGCCCAAGTTTGCCAAACTTCCTCGATTCGCATGATCATTCCTGTCATAGCCCTGAATATTGACCATTTCTCCTGCTACACGTATAATATACCCACTCTTATGTCCTGCAGCAATGTCACTTGGCGTGCTGTTAAACCGTCCTGTAGCAACTGAGGATTACTGTAGCGCTAAAAACGTCTGTGTGCCAAGTTCCAACAGCACACAACTTTCCGCATTTACATGTGACGCTTCTGTTAAAAGGAAATATCTGTAAAACTCTAGGGCCCAGAAATACGTGAAGAAAATTCATATATTAAATGAATGAAGTTAGTTGAATATATACTATTTTCAGAGTAAAAACGAAAACCCAGTGTTGTACTACTAGAAGCGAAGCATTTTTTGGATAATTTCCGACGTTGTTATTGCCGCGATAAATTTTAGCACAGATGTTCAGCGATTTCGCACTTTTGGGCCAAAAGGGAGTGCTATGTCCAAATGTGACAGAAGGCATTTTTATCCTTTGTCTGAACGATATATGTGTGTACGTTAAACCCAAATAAAAAGAAAAGAGATTGGAGCATTGAAAACAGACTTACACGCTTTCGCTCTGCTAAAGTTATGACTGTTCTCTGGAAGTGTACATACATCTCATTTTTTCCTGTTTCTGGTGTTGGACCGTCTAGCGCGAAAATGTGAGATTTGTCGTAGAAGGAAACCAGTACCTTTCCTGGTAATTACCCTGGCTTATTGGCATTGAAATGTTCAGAATTGTCCATTGGTCTTCACACCTTTCTAGTATTGCTGATTATAATTTACAATAATGACCACATTTACATCAACATCAATACAGCGGAAGTCACTTTACAGTGTATGGCGGTGGGTACTTCTTTTTCTGTTCCAGTCATGGAAATACGTTTGGAAAGGTTAAGCCGCAGTATGAGGTCTGATTTCTGCGACTATCCGGTCCTGCTCATTTCGCGAGATTATTGTGGGAGGAAATACTTTGCTTGGAACGCAGACGCTAGGAATTTTAAAATTGAACCACTCCGTGATGCAAACGTTTCAGTTTTAGCGTCCGCTGCGGCATTCCGATGAACTGCTGCGCGGCGCTCTCGCGCCCGCTGAACGAATGGGTGACGAAACGTGACGCTATTCTTTGTATCCTTTGCATCTCCTGCATCAATCCTACCTAGTACTGGTCCCAGACTGTCGAAATTAAAGAAACATTCGACCAAGGGTCAATTACATTTCTTGGTTAATTATACCTTGCAGTCTGGAACCGCGCGACCGCTACGGTCGCAGGTTCGAATCCTACCGCGGGCATGGATGTGTGTGACGTCCTTAGGTTAGTTAGGTTTAAGTAGTTCTAAGTTTTAGGGTTCAAATGGTTCAAATGGCTCTGAGCACTATGGGACTCAACTGCTGAGGTCATTAGTCCCCTAGAACTTAGAACTAGTTAAACCTAACTAACCTAAGGACATCACAAACAGCCATGCCCTAGGCAGGATTCGAACCTGCGACCGTAGCGGTCTTGCGGTTCCAGACTGCAGCGCCTTTAACCGCACGGCCACTTCTAAGTTTTAGGGGACTGATGACCTCAGAAGTTAAGTCCCATAGTGCTCAGAGCCATTTGAACCATTAATTATACCTCTTTAGGATTCTTCCAATGTATCTTAGTGTAGAATCTACTTCCCGACAACCAGTTCTTTGTAGTCGTCGGTCTTCGGACTGATACTATTCGATATTTTACTGTCGCTGCTGTTACCAGTGATAAATTGGCTATAGCGTAATTGCGCATTAATGTCATTTTTCGGCTGTTTATACATAGTATGTTATGTTTGCTTATGTTGGGAGTCAGACGTTAGTCCCTGTACGAAGGTTCGATTCAAGAAGATCTTTGTTTTGTTGGATTGCGAGTTCACTGAGTGTAACAGCATCGTCCCCAATCAACCTGACGGGCCTTTCGACGTGGTCCGCCAGTCAGTCACGTGTATCATTGAAAGCAGCGGTCCTGTATCACTTCATTGGGGAGTCCGTCCCGATAAAAAATTTCATCCATAATGGATGCTGCTGAACTCGATGAATGTTCCATTAAAGGAAGAAAATTCGCCACCAGTTACAATTGAAAGCGGTTCATTTAAAACATGACTGATCGTTTATTATCAGTTGTGAGTGGAAGCAGATTTTCTTCAAAATGACCCCCTGTTGGACTCAACCTGCTGAGAAGTCCTGAATCTAATTAAAGAACAGGTCCTATATTCCTCAGGCTAGTATTTTATTCACTTAACGGTATTTCAGATCAGCATCAGACGCCTATAGAAAGGAACACATCAACCTTGGCGTTTTGCATCAGACGCCTATAGAAAGGAACACATCAACCTTGGCGTTTTATCGTCATGTGCCCCCTTCCGGGTCTCACGATCGAACACTTCTGGATGAGCGAAATTCCTGTCGATTCCTACAGCGGAGATTCGCCTGCTGTCGCTTGTTGAACGTTGTCCCACGTTGATACGATATACCAGCGGCTGACCTCAGTAACAGTGCGGTGTGCTGCTTCGTGGCTAGGGGCAGGGGAACAGGCGAGAGGCCGGTCACTGGGAGCTGGCGGTGGCCATCCGCGCCGGGGTCGCCAGCCTGTTTACCTGCTGCCTACCGGATCGATACAACTCCGCTCTCGTTAAATTTCCACGGCAGGGAAAGCCGTCACCACCTCGTTTTGCGAAAATTCGTGATCGTTAGTATTCGCTATGCCAAGAGATTTTTTTTGTTGGGGCAGAATTATGTAGCAGCTATTAGTTTTTTCGTGTGTAGGATATTGACTAATGGGTTCCAGTGTGAGAAAGCTCCGCGGCGCCCGCCCACATTCGCTCCATGATGATCGCTGTCTTTCACAAACTTTGTGTTACATGGTTGAGAAATCAAGGATGCGTAGTAGCTCGGTGCGTATTACGTGCACATGTCGTGCATAGAATAGAAAAAAATACAAGGGATATTCAAAACAGTGTCACGGTCAATTGTTTGAGTACTGTACCCATAAGCAGAAAAGATAGATGGTGATCACTTTTCGAAAGTGTAAAATACTAACTGGAAGCAGCCGATTGGTGTCGACCAACGTAGATATATTCAAAGTGTAGAAATGCCATGCGATACCTTAACTTGCTGTTCGATTTATTCTTTATTGTGCGACCGGTTTTTTGTGAAAAACGATTATCCAGCACTGATTTTTGTTACGCACCACATAAAAAACGCAATGTCACAATTGTAATATTTATAAAAAAAATTAATCATTCAGAAGTAGATGAATGGCGAGTTAGTTACAACCAACTTACCGAGGATACCATCTCGCAACTGTGACTGAAACAAATAACTGGTTGAAAACCAGTTGAATATTCGTCTGCCCTTTTGTAAGCCATAGGGATGATAACGTACCACTATCGAGCCTTCTAAATTTGCCAGTGACGCAAGGACTACAAAATGTTAACATGTTGGGCCAGACCAGTGTGTGTGTGTGTGTGTGTGTGTGTGTGTTATAAGGTAAAGAAGTAGGAATGTGTCGGATAATTCTTTCTTCAGGGATAATGCTTTCTGCTACAGTCAGAAGAAACCAGGAAGAGATGTAAACCACTTGCTGTTTTCCTACGGCATATTCGAATGTCAGCAGAATAGCTGACTGCAAAACCTGACGAAATAACAGAGTGCCGCTTCAGAGGAGCGCTCCTCTTTTACGTGTAAAAGGAGTTACTCTGATATTTCGATATAGCAACGCTTGTTTGTGAAAACTAGTGTACTGTCTGTGGTTACATAAACACACTAATCACCAGGCGTATGTTCCCCAATCTCTTTTGAGTTGTTTTTTACATTCTATTTATCTATAATTGGTATTACGTCAAGATTCTTTGGCAAGAAGTATTATGCCTCTGTAGACACTGTAAAATAATCACAAAACATCGTTCAAACTCTTTTTTCGTATTTTTTATTTCTTCGTATATATATTTTAATATTTGTAGCGAACTATTGGTAGTACGGTTCAACAAACAAACAAAAGGAATTTGCTGGTACAGCGGAAGACTACACACGATTCCGACCGCATCTGTGGGACCGTTTCTCAAGTTGTATCCATTCACTGTCATTTGTAGTCTATTATTTTTTTTCGAATGAAACCTTGCGCATACTTATTCGACAACTAAGGCAACTTCGTAAAGTAATGGCAGTTTTGCAGACCTAGTTCTGAAATTACATTTAATTAAATAAAATTTCTGTAGTTGATTGCAAAATGTAAATAGAACAGCGTGTAAAGTAGGAGAAATTACGATTCACAATTCCTTCCAGACTCTCAACCGAAGTAAACGGCTGTCAAAAAATAAATAAATAAAAAATAAACTACTCAAGATTCGAAAAATTTATCATCAAACTCAGATAGCGGTGGTTGAAAATGAGATTTCTTTTCTTAGCTGCAAACTCATCGGTAACAGAGATGCGTAGTTGAACTAACTGGGACCCTTATTAGAAATTGATATACTTGTATCAGCTTTATCATGTATATATTACAGACATTGTTTTACAGTCTTTCACAAAACGCGTTTCATAGTAAAATAGATAAGTGCTTAGAAGCCAGTCTTGTATTCAACTCGTTGCCTCAGTTCGTGTTTTGGCTTCCCGAAGGATCAGCTTCGGAGTCGCTCCGTGGACAAGAGTTTGTCTTTTTCTCTCTTGCAAGGGCAACTAAGTAAAATAGGGAATCCAATTTGAGAGCGACAAAATATTCAAACTAATTACACTGTTACTAGGTGACTTTTCATGACATGCAAGATGACATATTTGTTACATCGCTTCTTAACCATCGACCCTAAATCCAGTAATTCGTAAAGGACAAAATGGTAACAATTTCTGTATCATTAATACCGTGTAAGTAGTCGAAACCCAGAACTACCAGATCCCGGCCTCTTTGACCAAAAATAAATAATATGTACTGACTCGGTGTGGTATTTATGTTTTTCTGGTTTAGCTGACCGGCGATCAGTCATTTTATTTCACACGCCATTACACATAACGCCATGGAAGTGGCCAGACGCCACATAGGAATAGAGAGAATATCGCAGCGCTGTGTGGACCAAATGAGAAGTGGCAGTGTTGTGGGTTGGCAGGAGAGCCAACACCGGGATACAAGAGGAAGCCGAAAGGCACGCGTTTTAGCTCACGCAGGCTGGCGTGAGGTCTGGAACAGGTCAAGGAAATTAGAATTTAGAAAAAACGGACATAGCTGGTGGAATACTTAACTTTAATCCATAGATGGTGAACGTCGCTCTTGACGATACATTATTACAGTATCAATAGTAACTGGTAATGACGCCTTGCTAGGTCGTAGCAATTGACGTAGCTGAAGGCTATGCTAACTATCGTCTCGGCAAATGAGAGCGTATTTTGTCAGTGAACCATCGCTAGCAAAGTCGGTTGTACAACTGGGGCGAGTGCTAGGAAGTCTCTCTAGACCTGCCGTGTGGCGGCGCTCGGTCTGCAATCACTGATAGTGGCGACACGCGGGTCCGACGTATACTAACGGACCGCGGCCGATTTAAAGGCCACCACCTAGCAAGTGTGGTGTCTGGCGGTGACACGACAGGCAGAGCACAGCATCAACGCTGGGCGCACGTCTCAGTATGAGCAGACAAGCTGTAAGGTGCAGAGGCGTGAGGGTGGGTGCTGGGAGGCGTGGTAGTAGGAGGAAAAGACGGTTTTGTTGGCCGGGACATCGATTTCCAGAGAAGTTGCAGAAGCTGGTCGGTGCACTAATGTGTAGAACTTCGGTGAACTTTCTGTGGACCGTAGTGAACCCTGGAGATCAAGGAGGTGAGTACGTGGGTCACCTCGCGGCACAACGGGCACTTTTTTATCCACGAACCCAGTGCATCAGGCACAGTTCTAATGAACCCGAGGGCTTGGCAAAAGCAGCGAGACGCCACAGACGCGACCAGTGCTGTAACCTTTAACCTGTTCCCCTCAGATGACCGCCGTCCACCAGCGCGGCGGCTATGACGGTTGCAGCAGGGCGTTCCGAGCCTCATGGCCGCCTCCCACTGCCGAGAACGCCAGTCACCCCGTGGTCAGTGCCCCGCTGGTATCGTACATCTGTTTGTAGAGCTGTCACTTTTTTCCCCTGCTCTTGTTTTCGAAGATGCTAATTGCAAATTTGAAATGGGAAGGTGGTTCATATGGGAAAGAAGGTGACAGCATCATATAAAAATGGACGGTTTTATGCTCGTCCATGACGGGGTGGGGGGGGGGGGGGCGCGGGGGGGGGGGGGGGGGGGGGAGTGCTAGTGTAATATTTAGAGACGAACCCTCTAAACTTTGAATGCATGTGATGAAATTGTGTTAACAAAAACGATTCATACGCAGACAAAAAAATGTTCAAACGTGTGTGAAACCTTATTGGACTTAACTGCTAAGGTCATCAGTCCCTAAGCTTACACACTATTTAACCTAAATTATCCTAAGGACAAACACACACACACACACACACACACACACACACACATACACATACACACACACACACCCATGCCACTCGAACCTCCGGCGGAACCAGCCGCGCAGTCCATGACTGCATCGCCTTAGACCGCTCGGCTGCCATACGCAGACAACAGAAATTGATTAGTAGAAATTCGTTTCCGAAACTGGTTGGAGAAGATGTAACTGCTCTCACCTCAGCAAAAAGATGCAGGTACAACGCGAGAATTGGAACTGGTCGGAGACTACCTCTGGGAGAAACGACTAGCTGGCGAATGGAGAAATCCTTCGTGACAAAGAATTAGTTAAAGATAGCTTACAGTACTAATCGGCCAATTGAGCATATTTGTGAAGTGGCAGAGCAATTAGCGCCGCCCCCCCCCCCCTCCCCGCCCCCCCCCCCCCCCAGTTCTACTTTAGTTCCATTAAGGGCGACATCGATTCCATTTCGTATATTTAAGGTAACAGTAATGTTGCAGATAGGTGCAGGAAAGCTGCTTTGGAAGTCTGAATGCGAGAAAAAGGGCGGCAGTTGTGGCCACTAGGCGTAGGGGTAGGTACCGGGTTTCCCGACAGTCCCTGAAGGTGGGAGGTGCAGCAGTCGGGGGTGGCTCCTTCAGCCAGGTGTCCGGAGAGCCGCAGTTGAGCTGCTCGCTCGCTCTCAGCCTGCTTCGGTCGACGCCGGTCCGAGCGGTCTAGGGCGCTGCAGTCATGGACTGTGCGGCTGGTACCGGCAGAGGTTCGAGTCCTCCCTCGTGCATGGGTGCGTGTGTTTGTCCTTAGGACAATTTAGGTTAAGTTGTGTGTAAGCTTAGGGACTGATGACCTTAGCAGTAAAGTGCCATAAGATTTCACGCACATTTGGACATTTTTCGACGCCGGCGAGCCGACATGCGAGCAGCCTCTCGCGCCGTATCGTCATTGCTCCCTTTGCGGCGTGCTCTGGCCTCTCAGTTGTAGTTGTTCCTAGCTGGAGTGACTAGCTGTACGACAGCAATGTGCTCTGTGTAGCTTATACAGCTAGCTGATAACATAATCGACACTGTTGTGATAGGCCAACTCTGTGCTCATTTGTTTGATAAATATGTTGAAGAACTACTAAAAGATTGAGATCCATAATCATCAAAAGTTTAGAACACGAACCGCATCTGCTAGCAGGCAAACAAGTCCGAATTGCATGAGCAAGACATAAATGATTTCCATTCCCATTGCATGTGGAATGACGGTGTTCGATTCGATATCAGAAGGTAATTCCTACGAACAGTGTCGAGGTCAGCATGCTCAAAGAAAGGGCGCAGCAGAGCAGCATGCGTGCGTATATTGAGCCACACTCTGAGATAAAGTGATTTTCTTTTTCTAGAATGCTTTAGTACGTTTGTTCTGTGTAACTACGTGTAGAAAATTGGTTTCAACACCGTGCGCCGACTGGAACATGTCCATTTATGTCTCCATCTCTTACACCCTGACGGATATAGAACGTGTGACACCATGAAGCAACGGTCCGATATTTGTCGAACTTTCTGGAGATCTTCGTGACGTGAAGGGTATTACACGATTAAAGCATCATGCCATTAGGAAACGAAGTCCATCATAACCATTAGTTTGATGTTTGTCGCTACGAGGACGAATGCGCTGTTGCATTCGTTGTGGCAATGGAAGCGAACTGCTTCTGAATATTATCTTGACGATTTCCTTGCCGCCGCGCGGGATTAGCCGAGCGGTCTGGGGCGCTGCAGTCATGGACTGTGCAGCTGGTCCCGGCGGAGGTTCGAGTCCTCCCTCTGGCATGGGTGTGTGTGTTTGTCCTTAGGATAATTTAGGTGAAGTAGTGTATAAGTTTAGGGACTGATGACCGCCGGCCGAAGTGGCCGTGCGGTTAAAGGCGCTGCAGTCTGGAACCGCAAGACCGCTACGGTCGCAGGTTCGAATCCTGCCTCGGGCATGGATGTTTGTGATGTCCTTAGGTTAGTTAGGTTTAATTAGTTCTAAGTTCTAGGGGACTAATGACCTCAGCAGTTGAGTCCCATAGTGCTCAGAGCCATTTGAACCATTTTGACTGATGACCTTAGCAGTTAAGTCCCATAAGATTTCACATACATTTCCTTGCCATGCCTAAACCACACGCTGTCTCAGTCGTTGCAAATTGCTGGCTGAAAGCGGATATGAAGATATGTCTCCTCGTAGAATCTCACACTTGGTCAGTGAGTGAGAAATCTGGGTACCAAGCATACCAGTCGTGGATCAGAACATTCTCAAAGGGTTTGTAGTATGAACTGCAGTGCGACGTCTCGCGGTATCGTGCTGGAATATGCCATTTAGTACCTGCTCAAAAAGGATATGACAACAGGATTTGGCACTAATGCCACATAACTTCCGTTAGCTACCAGCCTCCCTTCAACAATTACTAAATCAGTGCTGTTGTCATATCTGACAGCTCCGCCACACCATGGTTCCACGAGGTGGAGAGCGCAGTCGATCTCGAGAACCGCTGGTTCCCCTCGCCTTCCGGCAAGTCGCTTGCGGACCCGTCGACGTCCAACTGACCGCCAAAAATAAAAGCCATACTCACCGCCGACCACCACAGACTGCTGCTGAATATCGCAGTTGACTCTCGCTGCTGTATAGAGGCAGTGGTAAAGGACGCATCACAACTCCTCAGCTCAACACAGCTCTTCCTATTCGTCTGTTCCCAATGTTCCGTGGTGATAAAGTGTGTAACCTCTTCCAACATTCCAGCTGTTGACAATCGTCTACTAATCAGATACTATGAACTTCTTGTGGTACAGTGCCTGTGGATAGATCCGTGTCTCCTCTCCTTGTCACGCTGTTGAACTGACAAGGACACCACGTAGCAATCGGATTTTTGTAACATTTTTTATGTTTATGATACATGAAATACTGAACTCAAAAGTGTCTCCCAGACCGAGCGATGTAACTTAAAAATTGTAGAGAAAATCGATTTGTAAGTTTTCCGAAAATTCGTGCTATTTTTCACTACGGGTCTTGTGGTTCGCTCGGCAGCTTTGGAGAACAGTATTCCTGTAATCAGTGGTTTGGAATCTCGCTATGGCCTCGATTTTATTTCTCCGAATACCTACATCATGTAAATATTGAATTTGTCAGATATATAACACACCTAATCATTTTCTATGAAAAATGTACGTTTTTTGTTTCTAATAGCATATTGCACGCAGAATTACAGTTTTAGTTCCAAACATAAATTTTTAATTATAGATATTATATAAACATTGTTAATAAAGATTATTTAAATAAAAAAATAACAGTCGTTTTTATACAGTACAAATACTTAAGGATTTGTGTTTGCAATGAAAAGTGGAACTACAAACAATAAAATGTGCATTTTTCTCTTGAAAAATGATGCTTAGATACCGGTATCTGCCAGTTAGCATGTATTTCATAAGTTTTATATTTAAATTATGTAGATATTGGAACTGAACGAAGAAAAAAACGGAAAATAAAATACTGAGATTCGAACTAGCGAACCATTGGTTACCCAAGTAGCTTTCTCCAAGTGAACCACGTGGTCGGCCGCGAAAACAGCCTAAATTTTAGTAAATAAAAGTGCCTCGGAAAACTTCAAAGGAGATTTTCTCGGGATCTTTTGGGCGTTACATCGAACTGCTTTTGGGGATTGATATTAGAGTTCTGAACTTCACGTACCGTAAATATAAAACAGTGCTACTGTCGGGGGTCCATCTCGTCACCATTTGTCTCTGTTACGTGTCGTTAAGATGCCGTGCCCCTTACGCCAGTGTTTCGACCTTTCTAAAAGTCCGAAAGATGGCTGTAAACTTCTACATACACATTTCCTGTGCATACTGTGTTGTTATGTTTGCCTAAGAAGTTTGCAGTAGCTTTAGATGTACCAAATAGCCATCGTGTAATTACACCACTCTTCACCTATAGGAATGGCTTATTTCTGTACTGAAAGTGAGGACGAAATTTTAATCAGCACCTCACAAAGGCATTGAAATACTGAACTATTAGTTCTGTAGCGATAGCTCAAGGTGTAACAGTTTCCATTTCCATCTTTTTGCGGTGCTACATTTTCGGAAATGAACTGCGTGACCTTTGTTTCCGTTCCAGCGGTCTTCTATCTATGAACATTATAGTCGAATTCATATTGAAACATCGATGACTGTTTTGATAATACTCTTCTGCGCAGTCAATAATTCCACGAGCCCGCCATCCGCAATAAACTTAAAAAAACTTCCTTGTAACTGCCTTCGTCAAGCGCGAGCATTCATCTCTTTGCTTCTACAGGATTGGGCAAATAAAATGGCCCGGACGAGTGGATACATTTCGACGTGAAAGTATGCATATAACCACACCTCGTAACGCGCTCACCAAGTCTACGCTCGCCACGTGCCCCGCACCGGCTCAGAGCGTACTGCGGGCTCTGACAGTGTGAGTGGGGCAGTGCAAAGGGGACGTTGGTTCTGTCAGTGGAGCAGCCAGAGTTCGCTGTGGAAAGTTACGTGACAACAAAGTCGTGGAAACGGCGTGGTCAGTTATTTATTGAAAAGTTTAATGGTGTCAAACTGCCAGCAATGAGTGCCGTGCACGGCTTAGTCAGACAGGATCTCTCCTGAACAAGTCAGAAAACATTCCGAAATGTGGCTGCGCTTCACCAGGGTATGTTTGTGAGTCCTATCAAATGAGCCCGACGCCTGTCGCAAGAGATGGGTGTATCACGTCGATCATGCATCCACCTGGACCTGCACGTGCGACCTTCCGAGTATCTGTTGCTCCTCAGTGCCTCCAGTTTTGCGAGTGGCTGTTTACTGAGATAACTTTCACGAAACACCATTGCATGATTAGAAGGTTGGAATTTGGTGTGCAGTGTCTACACGCTGCATTATTGGTCCCATCCTCTTTCATCAGACGGTGAGTTACGGACATTACATAGCCAACATTTTGAAACCATTAGTGGCAGCATTGACGGAGGAGGAAAAGACCTACGGTTACTTCCAGCATGATGGAGCAGCTGCCTATACAGCCGGTCGAACCTTGGAGCACATTTACACAACCTTCAAGAGTTGTTTGAAGAGGTCAGTCTGGTCGCAGCCCTACCTGGCTAACCAGGTCACGTAGTCTTGTCACTTTGTGTGGGGATCCCTCAGGTCTAAGGAGTATCGCAACAACTCTCATAGGCTTCAAGACCTGCAGCCAAACATTTCGGATGAGATTGCAGCAATTCCAGCAGGCCCAGCTTCGATCCGCCTTCAGCAACTCACCGACCAGGGCCCAAAAGAGGCAAAAGATGAATGATGGTATCACTACAAGGTTGAAGACGTTCGTGCTAATTTAAGACGCTCACCACGCCTTATGTGTTTTTATTTCAAGACATACGTCAAACTGTTTTTGTGTGTTACTTCTTGTGTGTGCTGGGACGGTGACTAAACAGGCATACGGGTTGCAATTTTTTAATTTATTTTATTTATTTATTGTTCCGTGGGACCAAATTAAGAAGAAGTCTCCATGGTCATGGAACGAGTCAATACATGAAATTATAACACGATAGTAGCAACAGATAAAATGAAATACAAGAAACGTATTCAGGCGACAGTTCTTAAGTTTAAATAAAGAAAATCAACAATGTAACACTGGAATTTGCTTAATTTTTCAGCTCTCCCAGGAGCTCCTCGACAGAATAGAAGGAGTGAGCCATCAGGAAACTCTTCAGTTTAGACTTAAAAGCGTTTGGGCTACTGCTAAGATTTTTGAGTTCTTGCGGTAGCTTATTGAAAATGAATGCAGCAGAATAGTGCACTCCTTTCTGCAGAAGGTCAAGGAAGTGCATTCCACATGCAGATTTGATTTCTGCCTAGTATTAACTGATTGAAAGCTGCTAACTCTTGGGAACAAGCTAATAGTGCTAACAACAAACGGCATTAAAGAAAATATATACTGTGAGGGCAGTGTCAGAATTCCCAGACTATTGAATAGGGGTTGACAAGAGGTTCTCGAACTTACACCGCATATAGCTCGAACCGCCCGTTTTTGAGCCAAAATCACCCTTTTTGAATCAGAAGAATTACCCCAAAAAATAATACCATACGACATAAGCGTATGGAAATATGCGAAGTAGACTAATTTTCGTGTTAAAGTGTCACTTATTTCAGATACTGTTCTAATGGTAAATAAAGCAACATTTAGTTTCTGAACAAGATCCTGAACATGGGCTTTCCACAACAGCTTACTATCTATCCGAACGCCTAGGATCTTACAATATGCCCATTCTGTCTGATCAAAATATCAGTTCTTGTTGAATTGTGAGTTAGAAACTGTAAAAACTGAGTCTTACTGTGATTTAGCATCAAATTATTTTCCACAAGCCACGAACTTATTTCATGAACTACATTATTTGATAATGTTTCATTATTACACACAAGATCCTTCACTACCAAGCTGGTGTCATCAGCAAACAGAAATATTTTTGAATCACCTGTGCTACTAGAAGGCATTTCATTTATATAAATAAGAAACAGCAGTGGCCCCAGCACCGACCCTTGGGGAACGCCCCACTTAACAGTGCCCCATTGGGACTGAACATCACTACCACTGTCAATATTGCGGAGAATTACCTTCTGCTTGCTGTTCTTAAAGTAAGAGGCGAACCAATTGTAAGCTACTCCCCTTACTACATAATGGTCCAACTTCTTCAGTAATATTTCGTGGTCAACACAGTCAAAAGCCTTCGTTAAATCAAAGAAAACACCTAGCGTTCGCAACCTTTTATTTAATCCGTCCAAAACCTCACAGAGAAAAGAGAATGCAGCATTTTCAGTTGTTAAACCATCTCTAGAACCAAACTGTACATTTGACAGCCAATTATGTGAATTTAAATGCTCCAGTAACCTTGTATATACAACCTTCTCGATAACTTTAGCAAACACCGATGGCATAGAAATAGGTCTATAATTGTCAACATTATCCCTGTCTCCCTTTTTATATAGTGGCTTCACTACTGAATACTTTAATCGGTCAGGAAACGGACCACTCCTAAAGGAAAAGTTACAGATATGGCTAAGTACTGGGCTAACATACATAGAACAATACTTCAGTATCCTGCTAGATACCCCGTCTTATCCATGAGAGTTCTTGGTCTTTAGTGATTTAATTATTAATTCAATCTCCCTCTTGTCAGTATCACGGAGGATTATTTCAGGTAACAGTCTCGGAACACTTTTTTCTACGAGCGCTATATGATTCCCAGTTGGGACTAGGTTTCTATTTAGTTCACCTGCTATATTCAGAAAGTGATTATTAAATACTGTACATATATGCGACTTATCAGTAACACGGACATTCCCACTACGCACAGATTCTATATCCTCGACCTGTCTTTGCAGACCTGCCACTTCCTTTACGACTGGCCAGATGGTTTTAATTTTATACTGAGACTTAGCTATTCTATCTGCATACCACATACTTTTTGCCTTCCTAATAACTTTTTTAAGCACCTTACAATACTGTTTGTAATGGTTCAAATGGCTCTGAGCACTATGGGACTTAACTACTGTGGTCATCAGTCCCCTAGAACTTAGAATTACTTAAACCTAACTAACCGAAGAACATCACACACATCCATGCCCGAGGCAGGATTCGAACCTGCGACCGTAGCAGTCGCGCGGTTCCGGACTGCGCGCCTAGAACCGCTAGACCACCGCGGCCGGCCTGCTGCATTTAGATTTTGACTGTTTCTAACGTTTTGATATAATTGCCTCTTTGTTCTACAGGATACTCTTATCCCTCTGGTCAGCCACCCAGGCTGCCTGTTTGTGCTAGTACCCTGTTTTGAACGTTCTAACGGAAAGCAACTTTCAAAGAGCACGAGAAAAGTCTTGAGGAAAGCATTATATTTATCGTCTTTTGTATCAGCACTATAAACATCTTGCCACTCTTGTTCCTTGATAAGGTTTACAAAGGTCTCTGCAGCAACTGGATCAGCTTTCCTAAAAAGTTGATAACTATATTTAATATGTGTTGCAGCACAAAAATCTTTTATAGTTAAAACTTGTGCATCATGATCTGAAAGGCCATTCACTTTTTTGCTAACAGAATGCCCTTCTAGTAATGAGGAATGAACAAAAATGTTGTGTATAGTTGTTCTACTGTTCCCTTGCACTCTCGTTGGAAAGAATACGGTTTGCATAAGATTATATGAATTAAGGTGGTCTACCAGCATCCTTTTCCTTGCACAATCACTTATACAATTAATATTGAAGTCACCACATATAACTAACTTTTTGTATTTCCTATAAAGTGAACCAAGAACCTGCTGTAGCTTTAGCAAAAATGTTGTGAAATCGGAGTCTGGGGATCTATAAATAACAACAGTTAGAAGTTTAACTCCACTAAATTTAACCACACCTGCACAACATTCAAACACCTTTTCAGTGCAGTACTTTGAAACATCAGTCGATTCAAATGGGATACCGTTTTTCACGTACATGGCTACTCCCCCACACCGCAAAGAGCTCCTGGAAAAGCTGCCAGCCAACCTGTATCCTGGTAAAGGAAGCCTCTGAATTATCTCCTTATTTATGAAGTGTTCAGATATACCAATAATTTCAGAGTCAACATCTATAAGCAGTTCACTAACTTTATCTCTAACACCTTGTATATTTTGATGAAATATACTAATTCCCTCATTACTCGAATACCTAAGCTTTGTCGAAAGTGGTTTCTTTGTTAGAGAGACTTCCCTTAAGCAGGAATACCTATCAGCTGACTTCAGTCTAAAAAAGGTGCAGCTCTGACACCCACTAGTACAGAAATTTTCCCATGA
The DNA here is from genome assembly GCF_021461395.2 of Schistocerca americana. Lineage (NCBI taxonomy): Eukaryota > Metazoa > Arthropoda > Insecta > Orthoptera > Acrididae > Schistocerca > Schistocerca americana. The sequence continues at coordinate 50,011,600 of NC_060121.1, read as the reverse complement.
GTGATGCCACCACAGTTGGATCTTATCTCTGTGTGCGTCAGATATTACACCATTCGACGGGAATATGAAACTCAATTACATATTGACATATTGACAAAAACTTGAAACGGGAGGTACGTAGTACTAAGCTACTCAAAGAATATAGTTTAATTAATTTTGGTCTGTGGAAAATTACTAGCTTTGAAAACAAACGAATAAACGTCCTGATACATTTGCAGAGTTCCACTCAATAATAATGTTATAGAATAATTTTCTGGGAAAGCCCATCGCTTAGAAAGGAAGTATTGATTATACCAAGTCAAGCAGTCACCTCGTTGGTACGTCCTCAAGGTGTTAGCCATTTTAAATGCACCTTCACAGTGTTTATATTCGCTAATGAAACTCGTCATAAATAGCCTATCACAATTCGAGAACAATAGTGGAGTCTATACCTACGGAACAGAAGGAAAAAGAGACATTTATTACTCGTTATTAAAAGCTGCCAGTGGCTCAGAAAGTTCAGTATGCAACAACAAAAATGTTTGATCATTGTCCGAATAGTATTAAAGTCCGACAGGTAGCAAAGCAATTTTAAACCAGATTTGAAGTCGTTCCATTTGGTCAAATTTTTATTCCAGTCAACGTCTCGGAAAAGCGCTTATTAACTCGTTCATATGACTGGAAAGATTGGAAAACCATGTTTTACCAACAAAATTTATGTTGACTAAACTTTCTATAGTCAAAACACTTTTTAAAAGTTTCGGACGTTTTTCAGTTTTTAAAAAAATATCTCCATTTCTTGTGTGTTACTGCGCTTTGGTATCTATTTCCTTTTTAAAAGATCACAATGTCTAGAGATTTGATTACTATAACTTTTTCTGCACCCAACGCCATTATACGCAATGCTAGAGTTCGTCAAAAAAATAATGATTTTTCAAACATTGTGCAAAATAGCAAAATACCAAGTGTTTGAGGATTTTTATTTCAGTTTCTGTGTATATAGTAGAATTATATATGTTATGTTATACATAGTAATTGGACATCTCACTCTGCAGCCTGGTTAGCGTATATAGTATCGCTGACATGACATGACATGACATGACATGACATTCAGTACCTAACATAGTCAGGCGATAGTGGAAAACATGAAACTGTCGTTGGTCACTTTTCAGAATCTTGCACGTTTTCAACGTAACTAAAGATCGCCGCCCGTTGGTTTCCTCGACCGATCATACCCATTCAAAAAAACTAGCATAACTGAGGCAGCATCGGATATTTTGAAGCCGTTTGAGGCCAATCCAGACAACTAGCACGGCCGAGTTGTCACGATGGGATGAGTTGTGAGTGTGTCTCTCAATCCCGAGAGGAAAGAGCAAAGCCAGCAGTGAAGACTCAGTGTGGTGCTGCCGTGGTGATTCCGACTCTTCCGCTGTGCTTTAGTTCCAGTAGTCTTGCAGCTCCAGCTCAGTTCGGTTGGGTTCATATTGTAATGGTACGATAGCAAATGTAAAAATGTCTGATGTGCTAGATACTGTGAAAATGATGTCCTTAGGTTTAAGTAGTTCTGGTAAGAGGAGCGTACTACAAAAGTGTCCTGACGATGTTACATGATGATGACGATGATTTATGGCGGAGATCATCAGCGTCCTGAGGTTACGAAAACCGCAACACGTCATCGTTTCTAGCTAACGTACTATTGTAATGTTCTAGGGGACTGTTTTTCATGTTTCTACGATAATTATGTACCTCTGTGGTATAAAACGATGGACATAGTCCTAATAAGCTTATATTTTCTTAATTTAAACAACTTTTATGAACAGTCTTTCATAAAACATCGATAATTAAGAATTTGTATTTGAAATGGAATAATTAAGAACTTGTATTTGAAATAGAAAGAGAAGTAACTAGATTTTTAAGGCGCCCAATATGTAATTAGAAACAAGAAGACGTGCATTATTCATAAAAAATGATGATGAGTTTTATAATTATGAGATGTAGATATTTCAGATTGAACGAGGAAAAAAAATATTACTGTGGAGATTGGAACCAACGTACGAATAATCGCATTTGGTTCACATTCCATTACGCTTCAGACTACACCAAATGTTCAGTGAGGGGTTTCAGTGTCGACTGCATGTATACGTCACAGGGAAAACTTCAAAGGCGATTATCCCCGTAAATATATGAAAAATATTAAGAGCAGCCTATTTCTCGGCACTTTTTAACTTTGTTCCACGCGCGTGTTTCACTACGGAACAGAAAGCAACCTCAGTCATTTTCATACTGCACATTAACAGCGCGACAGTCAGAGCACAACGCTGCAGAGGCTGTTACTGTACACGATATTTGAAATAAAAACTACGTAGCTGAAGCGTGATTAAGAAAAACGTTGATGGCTGTTAATACATTTGAAAGTCTTAAAGTATCATCTAACGTAGCTTACTAATAAGATGTTTAATACATAAGTAGGACCTGCCTCCAAGAGGCAACACCAGTGTACGTGTGCTACGGCTTCTGACCGATCAACGCTTTTGTGTTTGTTTACACCAGGGATATTCTTATGATGAACGGATTATAGTACGTGGTGTAGCCTCCACGTGCGGCAGTGCAGGCGCTGACTCCGGCATCCAGTGGAGCGTTCAGAGGGCGAATACTGTTCTGGAATACTCCTACGTTATGCCACGCCTGCTCGATCTGTTCACGTAGTTCTGAAAGCGCTGTTGGCTGACGAGTGGCATGAGCCACGTCTCATCCCATCACATCCCTCACGTGCTAGACTGGACCCAAGTCTGGAGCCGGTCGGAGTGGCGGAGCGGTTCTAGGCGCTAAGGTCTGGAGCCGCGCGACCGCTACGGTCGCAGGTTCGAATCCTGCTTCGGGCATGGATGTGTGTGATGTCCTTAGGTTAGTTAGGTTTAAGTAATTCTAAGTTCTAGGGGACTGATGACCTGAGATGTTAAGTCCCATAGTGCTCAGAGCCATTTTGAACAAGTCTGGAGTAGGGCTGCCCGTCTTGCAGAGCACGGTGAGTTTTACGGGCAGTGTGTGGGCAGGCATTATCCTGTTGGAATAACACGTCACCTTCCTGTTATAAGAACAACAAAAGAACGGGTCTGGCAACGTTTTACACGTACCGACCACTGATTAGCGTCCCTTCCAGAAATACGAAAGGTGAACGAGTGTTGTAGCTTATCGCACCCCAGACTATAAGGCGTAGTTCTGAGCAGACGATCAGCACTTGCGTATAGGCATAATCTGCTTTCATTGCTGAAGACCAGGGGGCGACGTTCCATCTTGCAGGTGGTCATCCGACCGCAGTGCACTTCGATGCCGTGGGGTGATTGGAAGACGGACCAGAGGTGTGCGCGCCCGCAGCGCCGCTGCTAATAAGCGGCTCACTACAGTTCGTTTTGACACATGTGGGCTCGCAAGCCCTCCTATATGTGCTGTCGTGGCTGTACGATCTGGCACCGCCACCCTTACGATACGACGATCCTGGCCGGTGTCTGTGCTGCGCGAACGTCCAGAACCTCGTCTACAGGTGTGAGAATGATCACGTGACCACTGGTGCCACCATTGTCGCACAAGTGACGCACCACTTCTAACTTCTGTGGCAGTTCTCCGAAAGAACCATTCCGCGACTCAGAAGGCCTTTATTTGGTCTCTTTCAAACTCGCTCAGTCGGCTGCAGGAAGCATGAGTACGTCTCGGTGGCGTGGTTGCCTGCCTGCTTCAAACCGCGCTGAGGCTTCTGGCCGTAAGCGTTCCCTGTTAACGGGTAGACGCAGGTGGTGGTCTGGTAGCTATGCCACTACGCGTTCTCTTGGTGGACGACTTCAAAACGATTATTGTCAGTACGTCTACTATCCTCCGGGCGACGTATGTCGTCATCGGATCAAAATCGACGTCTTTCCTGGTGTACTAATTTCTTTCCGGCAGTGATTATACATATACTGGGTGATCGTTGTTAGTGTTTAAAAACCACTGAAGCGTCGTAGGTAACGCTGAGACAAGTAACTTAATATAAGACACATGGGGCCGCAAATGTCACAATTACACAAAAATTGAACATGTGGTTGGGCTCGTTGATCCCCGGTAGGGGCAGTGCTACACATCGCTCCGTTAGGGTACTCTGTTTTCGTTTCCACATTATCCTATGTGATCTGGTAGTGCTCGCGATAGTGGTAATGAGAGACTACGATGAATCTGTTTACATTTACGAAAGCAGAGTAGCGTAGCGAAGTGGTGTGTAGCACTGCCCCCTACCAGCGAGATTAGGATCTACAAACCCAACTGCTGCAGTGCGGCAAGGTACATCATCTTGTGACTTCACATCTTCCACATTTTCCATCGGCTTTTGGGGTATATCCCAACGTTTGCGGCCCCCATGTGCCTTACATTACGTTACTTGTCTCAGCGTCATCTACATCGCTTCGGGCTTTTTCTCTCTGAGTTATCGTCACTGGTCAGCAGTTATGTTTTCCCGCTCACTGTGCAAGCTGTTACCGTTCAAACCTCTTCCCAGTTTACTAGCAGCTGTGTTCCGTCCTCCAGCACTAGTTAAATTTTACATGAGAGCCTAAAGGACCACTCTCAAGTGATTTCCATTGGCACTCACACACCACATGCCCTCTTACAGGAAACAAGTTTTCAAGCAACATAACACTGCAGGGATATGCAACAGGTGTTGCGACCGTTGCTGGCAGCAGTGTGTCGTAGGATTCTGCAGGTATCGAGGGATACATTTAAGCGGAAGATGACTTAATGATTGCTTTGTGGAATTATTATTGACAGACAGGCACTACATACATCTGGAGAGGATTTATGGCTGCTCTTGTGGAATGGCTGTAATGCTGGCGCGGAAAAAGTATTTCGTGACCTACGGATGGAGAAACTCTTCGCGGCAAAAGAGAAATCTTGGTTGAGTTAACCGATCACTACGAGCAATTGTACTCAACTGCAGGTTTTCTGAAATGCAAATTTCTCCACTTTGAATAACTTCTTCGATGTTCAGTTCTCAAAATACTTTGGCTTTGCTGTTCTTCTCGTTATAACCACAAGTTTCACCAACTTCCGAGGTTCTTGTCTACGAAGCATCATAAATGAATTTGTGTATATAGTCGAAATACCTGTCTTACTTACCATTTTCCCATAATGGCTGCCGGCCGCGGTGGTCATGCGGTTCTAGGCGCTCAGTCCGGAACCGCGCGACTGCTACGGTCGCAGGTTCGAATCCTGCCTCGGGCATGGATGTGTGTGATGTCCTTAGGTTAGTTAGGTTTAAGTAGTTCTAAGTTCTAGGGGACTGTTGACCACAGATGTTAAGTCCCATAGTGTTCAGAGCCATTTGAACCATAGTGGCTTGTTTCTTTCAATAGCATGTTTTGAGAGGACGCCTTATTTGCAATTTACTCGCTACCAGAACGAAATCACGTCAGGCAAATCACGGAATGGTTTCTTCTACGGTCCTAATCCTGGAGGGAAATTCTCAGTCCTTAAAGAAGTCGATGTCTATGGAGAGTGTAACTGTCATCTTTCCTCCATTACTTCACCAACCCTTAACGCAATATTTCCTCACGAGGACTTAAATACTGTGATTTATTCCTTTTCCAATTCTGTTTGTTGTAAACTCTAAGCGAGGTAGTTTTTAAAGTTTATTCTCATCCCATACTACATTTCTACTCATATTTGAAACAGTAGCACACCTTTGAATCGTAGAGACTAATTTCACTGTTGACGTTTGACAAGTATGAATGCGATCAGGATAACCTGATCCAGCTTTTTCTGTCATCATCTCATTCGAACGCCGGTGTGGTCTCTTCGGGAAACACACAGCGGATGGTGTCCCGTATTCTTGCAAAATTAAGTTGGTGCTCAGATTCTAATGATCTTTGTCTTATAATAAAGTCTAAATGTAATATCTTCCACGATTTTCTTATGTGATTATGGTATATAATGTATATATGTATGTATGTATGTATGTATTAATCCGAGGACCTAGAAACGACGGAGAGGCTTCGTCCCCGCCGTACCCCTCAGTGGTTCACAACCCCACAACAGGCGACAGCAGTGCACCCATCCCTCCGCCGCCCCACACTGAAACCAGGTTTGTTGTGCCGTTCGGCCCCCAGTGGATCCTTCCTCCCCCCGGGAACGTCTCATACTAGACGACTGTAACCCAAAATGTTTGCGTGTTAGAGTAGTTATGGTGTAGGCGTACGTGGAAACGGTGTTTGCGCAGCAATTGCTGATACAGTGTAACTGAGGCGGCGTAAGGGGAACCAGCCCGTATTTGCGAAGGTAAATGGAAAACCGATTTAAGGGTAGCCGGAGGTGCCTATCCTGCCCATGTTAAAATCACTAAGTTTGAGGAACATTTATGAATAAACTACCAAATAGAAAAATTTGATTTTTTTTACATATAGAGTGGTTTAGTATTGCAGTTATGACAGAGGGATTTTGGAGTATCTTTTCCAGTTTCCTTCCAATTATTTTTTTTATTAATGACCCAATTTTTTTTACAAATAATTGCTTTATAATTAAACTGAAATGAAACTACTGAACATATTGCCAAATGGCTGTGTTACAATGTAAGTTTGACCACTAGGAGTGCTGTATAAAAATTTCGTCTCTCTAGCTTGAGTGGATTTTGAGAAAATGTTCCTTATATTCGAAAAATTCTAATTTACAGGAAATGGCTATCAAAGTTTCTCAATACATTCCTGCACTATAGGATGGATTATCAGGGTCTTCTTCTTCATCCTCCAAATGCTTCCGCTTCTGTCTTCCTTTCTGGCCCGTTGTTCCATCATACTTCATATGCCTTTCTCTTCTTTCTGCTCCTCTTATCCTTTCTCTGTCAATATTTCTTAGTGCTCGTACAGTGTTCACCACAGCTGTAAATCCTAATGCTCAAATGGTTCAAATGGCTCTGAGCACTATGGGACTCAACTGCTGTGGTCATAAGTCCCCTAGAACTTAGAACTACTTAAACCTAACTAACCTAAGGACAGCACACAACACCCAGCCATCACGAGGCAGAGAAAATCCCTGACCCCGCCGGGAATCGAACCCGGGAACCCGGGCGTGGGAAGCGAGAACGCTACCGCACGACCACGAGATGCGGGCAAATCCTAATGCCTTCAGAACTTAACACTTCACACTGTTCCCTTGGTTGTAGGTTGGTATTGCATCATAAATTCCAAAGTGCAGTGTTTTTATGCTTACAAACACCCTTTTAGGAATCACTTTCCAAATCAAATTGTTTACGCTCTCATTAGGATTCTGCGTCTTTCCGTGTAGACATTTGTGTAACAATTCTGGCTGTGCTAAGTCATGAAAAATTGGTTTTATTGCATTTATCACAGCTGCTGGCAAACCATGTTTGTGATCATAGTCCTTTTTTGCATTATATTTGCACCAGGAATCTTTTGGGCACAGGCTGTGTTGAGGGTATTCATTGGAAGAGGCAGTATGAAGGAACAATGCCCACACTGCTTTTCGCATGTCACTAACATTACTAGTATTTTGCCTTATAGCATGCCCATAGTATCTCTGTAGACGTTCAATCACCTCATCAGTAAGCCCAAGCAGTTCGCCAGGAAGTCACGAGAGGGTGTTAGATGCATTCAGAGGCCGCCCATTTCCTCTGCAGGCGTGGGGGAAAATGGTAATAACTTCACTTCTAGGGCGAGTAGAACAATAATTCAAAGTTTACACTAAAGAGGAATGTTCCAATTAATTTTCGGTAGCAAAAAAAATCGTAATTTTTTGGATTTGACCACCTCCGGCTCCCCTTAAAAACCATCCATAGGCTGGCCGCCACACCGGATCTCGACACCAATCGGCCGGGCGGCTACCCGGGCGGAAATGGTATATGACAGAGCATAGCACTTAATAATAATTCCCTTTTTGTTGATCCCGATTATGTGTGCGGATTACGCTACAAAGTGATGTGTGTGCATGTTTGAGTCAAGATTTGTCTCTCTCATTTCTTCCGAATGACAATAGTCGAATTTCTCTCGGCGCGAATAGCTTTTTTAGTGTTCTGAATCTGACGTATTAGTCTGGCTCAAATGTCAAGAGTAAATAACGGAATGTTCAGGCAACCGAAACAAGCTCTTTGAATGATTGACTATTTCTGCTCGTCCAAGTAGGGCGGGAGTGGTAGATCAGGGCGTTTTGCTGCCCACGGGCGTATGCCTCTCATTTTCTTCCTACGTGACTGATTACCTTGTGCCGTTTCCCGCACCTTCCCTTGCCTCCCCTTCTCCCACCTCTCCGTCCACTCCCCCTGCGTAATCTGGTTTTCCTACCGGTTCTCTCCACCCCAGTTTTCGATATCTTGTCCTAAGTTAGTCCTTTAATACAGAACGATATTCAAACCATTAATCCCAACTGATTGGCTCTGAGCACTATGGGACTTGACATCTGTGGTCATCAGTCCCCTAGAACTTAGAACTACTAAAACCTAACTAACCTAAGGACATCACACACATCCATGCCCGAGGCAGGATCCGAACCTGCGACCGAAGCAGTCCGGCGGTTCCGGACTGAAGCGCCTAGAACCGCACGGCCACCACGGCCGGCCCCAACTGATTCATCGGAGAAACTAACGTATTAAAACCAACATCCTCTGGTTGGCTGAAACCCCCCCAAAAAACTGGATGGGTGTAATACTTTATCAAAAGGCCCTCCCTGGTTGACGTTTGACAGTAATTTTCGTAAACTTGCTAGAGGGCGGATTTACCGGCGCGGCGGAGTGAAGCTCTCGGTTAGGGGCCGTATCGATCACTGCCATTAGGTGCGACTTAATTTGCGGCCCCCGGCAGAAACACGCTGTCAGCCAGCGATAGCCACCTCTACTGAATTACTTCCTGCCGTAATTGGAAAGGCGGCGAGCCAACCTTCTGACGTTACATCGCCACACCACGACCTCGGGGCGCTTGTTTGTCACTCCGGATCACGTTCGGTCAGCGCCCGACCCACTGGCTCTGCCAAGGCGATTAGCCCTACAAATTCAAAAGCCTACGAACAACTATAAAATTAGGCATTTAGAGTGCACCGGACAATCTGGTAGGAGCACTGACATTACGGGAAATGCGATACGATAGCAGTTAACCAGTGAGGGTGAGACGTAAACAGGATGTAATCGGTAGATGATGTTGGCATATTCTTATAGCGTACACCCCGCCGGTAGCTAGTTCAATTGACGGTGTTGCTTCAAATCAAAACCGAAACGTGCTAAGGAAATCAAAATATTGAGACCAGCATTTTGAAAGTGTTCTGTCAGCACCACTACTGGAACGTTTTTACTTAACACCTGCTTTGTTTAACCTTTAAATCTAAAGGGAGTGGAAGGGCTGACCCAATAAAGTGAACATTTTAATTCCAATGTGTTTATTAACTACCAAAAGCAATCTCACATAAAAATTGACAGGCGCCACTCAGGCAAGATTATTTACGAAATTTACATAAAATCATAAGCAAGTTAATAAATCATTAGCCAACAATCTCCCATAGACATTGAGGAACGCCACTAAGGCTGAATTTGACCATAACTTTAACAAAACAACTCTAGTTAAGACACGTTATTAAAGACCCTTTCAATTCTAATACTTTAACATTACATTTAAAATAACAGTGGACACACAAACTTGGGCAATCTTGCAAATTACTAAACTAGAGAACCTTGCAGAGCGAACCACGAAATTATTCATCTGCTCATTGCCTTGTAAGATGGGCTTTTAGGGCATAGAAAGTTACATCTTTGTACAATCATAAATGTGTAACAACAGAAGTAAGGCCCAAGCTTGTAAGACCGAAGTTTAACCACGAACGGTGGAGCCGACTGAGGGAAGTAATATTTAACTTCGAACCAAGACGGGCTCCGTTTGTAACCCCACATCGAGTAGGCCACCGGAATGTGAACCCAGCAAACGCTACCGAAGAGGAACATACGAGCTCAGGCGAAGTCTACCGCCCGTAAGCCAAACTTGTAATCTACAGGGAAGCCCTGTGCTTCGGTTGCCCGCTGCCTCAGCTCCCTGAAACACAGACCACACCCGACAACAGGAGGCCAAAAAACTTTCCTTAACTTTAACATTCAAGATTGACTAGTAAATAACACTATAAAATCAAGGCTAAACAACTAATTTCACTCGTAAGTCCTTTCTTTTACTGAAACAGTACCTAATAAACAAAAGCTAAGAATGGAAAATGAATTGGCTCACGAGAACCGACACTCACTAGAACTTAATGACACATATTGGCAACCTTAAGTGGGCCTGCAAAGCTCAACACGGTAACCTTTAGAAATAAAAACTCAGATCGCCCGCAGAGGACATATTGACATGGATTAACCTATATCGTAAGCAAATTAAACACTTGCTAATAGTAGCTAATGAACTAACATTCTGCAAGTACATCAATATTATGGGCCGGCCGGTGTGGCCGGGCGGTTCTAGGCTCTTCAGTGTGGAACCGCGCGACCGCTACGGTCGCAGGTTTGAATCCTGCCTCGGGCATGGATGTGTGCGATGTCCTTAGGTTAGTTAGGTTTTAGTAGTTGTAAGTTCTAGGCGACTGATTACCTCAGAAGTTAAGTCCTATAGTGCTCAGAGCCATTTGAACCATTTTTTTTGCCCCTTTTAATACGTACATATTGATAAAGCAGATATCACACTGGACTAATCTGCCACCGCTCTATCGAATGGGCACGTGAAATACCGCTATAAAAATCATCTTGTTTATAACGGAAAACAAAGCAGCGCTTTCCGTCGGCATCGGGCGTCGCATGAAGGACGTCAGGAGCACTATTTGTGTGCGCTGCCACAGTGCGAAAACGAAATTGTAGTATCTGCTGAAACACCAGATTCTTTGGAGAGACGCTCTTATAGATGTGGGACTGTAGTGCTCGGAGATGTATGGCGCTTGTTCCTGCAGAATGTTTCTCGTCGCAAAGACGCCCGGAGAGAAATTGGTGTCTGATACAGTCTCAGGGACGTGAGTTTGGGGAGGTGGAGTTTTCTTCATAACTTCGTTAATTGACGGAGCAGCAGTGGTAACGCAGTCACTGAATATGACTTCTGTAGAACTTGACTGCCGTTCGTTAGGGAGATGAGTTACAGGGTGTCGGCTCTCTTCCACCTCTCACGGTACTCCGATGCACTGCCAATACAACCTTTGAGCAGTTTCATCTCAGATAGAGATTCCTTCCCCACAGCTGAGCATGGGTGGTAGCTAGTTGTAATCATGTCTCCTGAAAGTTGTTATTGAAGCGATTTTTCGCGTTCTCACACTTCTTTTGAAGTGTGTGTGTTTTAGGTTACAGTGCTTCTTTTGGAGACCGTCAGTGCAAAATGTCGTTGGATAAATAAACCTCTGAAGTCATTTTCAGTATACATTCTCTCATATATTCATTATGTTTAGTTTTATTGCAACATAGTTTCTAGTGACTGCAGTTTTTCTTCTTTTATTTTTGTAGGTACGTACGGAGTTTACCTTGAAGAAATTACAATCAAGACCTGTTAGTAGTAAGTACGTAAAATTTAAGGCGAAAACATTATCAAATTCATTAGCTTTTGCCAACAAATATAGTCTACTACACTGATAAGGAATACGTTGTTGATGTGTATCACGCATTTTGATGTATGTGTAGAGATGTATCTAAAAGGCATTAAGCTTTGTGAAAGGGTCAAGAAGCGTAAATAACTCGACAAATGTTATAAAATATAATTCATGTTTTTAAATCCTTTATTCAAAAAATGTTCTTGTTGTGTTCAAATATTATGAAGACTTTTTAAATTATTTTCTGCATCTATTCCATTTTGAAAATGAACCCGAAACAAAAATTTTAGGCTTCGGCATTTGATATTTTCGTGACGAAGAGTGGATAAGGAACCTACTCACTTGACAGCTACGGTAAGTAGCCGATTTTAGCTTACTGCCGTATTTTTCTTTTTAGTGTTTAGCATCCTTTTAGCAGGATGACCCGCTTTCGTTATTCCTTCAGTCCGGATCGGAATCACAAAAGGTTTGTGATATGTACAGTACATAATACAGAAAAGTGTCTTTTATAGCAAGAACTGTGCTAGAAAGATGCAAAAATAACTATTGAAGGGGTTTCGAGAACGACTATTAACGATTATTCCTTACATCAACAGGTTCACGTATAAACTGATACTGTTTGTAAAATTCATCGTGTGGTATTATTCGTGCTGTGCGTTGCAGATCGTTACAGCTGACAAGCACGCGTTCTCTGCTGTTTGATTTATCACCATCAGATAACATCTTTTTCGTGAAAAAGATAAGGGCTCTGCAGTCACATTTCATTGGAATTGTTACATGTCAGGTACGGCTCGCACCGCCCAAATAGGAGAAAGCACACGTAAAAACGTACGAGCACACGCCGGAACGTATCGTGATCACTGTCATAATGTGCAATTCCGGTCTGTAACTAGCTCCATACTTGCTTTTGTAATAGCCAGTTGCGTAGTAAGTTAAAGAACTGCGGCAAATTTAAGCAGTATTTATTATGGAATTTCCTGGCTGGTTAAGAATGTGTGCCGGACCGGTACTTTTTTTCTTCTCGCGGGCTAGTGCCCTACAGACTGAGCCATCCAAGCGTGCGTCGCGACCCGCACTCACAGCTTAGCTCCCGCCAATATATTCTCTCTTATTACGGTATATTGATAGTTTTTACCTATGGACCGTCTGACAGCAACTGAATAAAACACAATTTTAGTGCCATACACGTTTCGCCTTTTATTTTCTGCAAGGCATCATCAGTGACAGGTTGCGTGGACAATTTCTTACATATTACGCTCCTGTTGCATTTTGGTGTTGTTCTTCTTCTTAGGAATGCCGATTTCCGGTTTTTTTCCCACATTCCATAGCACTATGAACTGAACGCTTGTTTCAATGCAGTGTTTTGGTTTCTGTTACACGCAACTGAGGAAGACAGGACTACAAAAGTTGAAGATATTCTCTCTTTCCTTCCAAACTTCACACAAGCCTCATTCTAGAAATAGTCCCTTACTAGGCTGCAGCCTAGACATTTCTCCGCAGTATCCTTTCTTTCAGGAGTACTACCCCCGCAAGACATGCAGACTTGTACGGAGTTTGGGAGGTAGGAGAGGACCTACCGACGTAAGTAAAGCTCTGCTGGGCCTTCTGTCTGCTAAACTCGGCATCGTTCCAACCCAGACAAGTCCTCGCCACACAAATGGAAACAAAAATGCGCCACGGAGAGAAAAGTGGGAGCAATAGAATCCTTCGAAGAGCTGAGAAACCATATACACCAAAATAGTCCATACAGTTTTTTGCCGTCTGCTGCAAAGTTTTCTCGATGAAATATACACCTGTCGCTCACTCCGTCCAAGATTCACTGCGACTTGAGATACACATTGCGACGAGCTTAACCACCAGTGACGAGTGCTTTTGCGATGGACAGGCACTGTACGTTTGAACGCAACGATAACAGCGAAGAAAACCAAGGAAGGAGACGACTGTTTAAAACTCCACGGTGTCTTGGGTTGTTTGAGACGCAGATCTAGCTCAGTTGGGCGATCAACCATTTGACTGTATGGCTGGTCCCGGCGGAGGTTCGAGTCCTCCCTTGGGCATGGGTGTGTGTGTGTTTGTCCTTAGGATAATTTAGGTTAAGTAGCGTGTAAGCTTAGGGACTGATGACCTTAGCAGTTAAGTCCCATAAGATTTCACACACATTTGAACATTTTTTGAACCATTTGTGTCCTATTTAAAAAATCAACTTTGAATCGCCCTGCCTGAAGAAAACACAACGAACTTGGGCTTAAAATTGTGTTCCACCTAAATACCGGAAAGAGACTTGAACACCTCGGTAGGTATGGTGAAAACAGTAGCCTCCCTTCTCTCTTGATGTACTGGATATTCAGTACGGTGACGGGGCCAAGCAGTTTTTCCGCGAGGTCAGGAAATGCGACGCACTGCGCACGAATAGGCGGAACTCTCCACTGCTGTTCTGTTACATTTCTCGGTGTCGGTCACTCTCAAGAGTGATCACAGCTTCATAGATGGCCGCATTGTATCAAAGTGAGATCACGGCAGAGGACAACTTTGAGGTGGTGTCACTATTATTTATCATTTATTCTTGCGTGGCTGTGTGTACACCTTTGTTTTCATAATAGAGTACATTTCTCCTCCATGTACGACGTGAAATTCTCCTCAACTTTGCTGGCGTTATGGCAGGAAATTGACGCCGAACAGTGACCCTCAAGTCCGCCAACTGTCGCGTAACGTGTGGCGGAAACCTTCTCTTTTTAACGGATCGCAATAACGCGTTATTGCAAGATGACAGATCAGGATTTCAGGGAGGCCACTGCCATGGACAGAAACACGTATGTATCAGGGAAACAGTCCCCGATATTGCAGATGTGGAATAAACCGGTCACTTAACTTGGTGCTATAGCCAACATGATTCTCAGCATCGTCAGAGAAATATATACCTACCGAGAGCGTTGCAGACATTGCAGCCCAGATCGTGACATGTGATGGATTGTGTTCAAGTTCTTTATAAAAATGTGGGTTTTCTTTAATCCGGAAATAAATGTTTCTCGCTTTTGTACTGCGATATATTTCCCACTCGTGCGAGAAAATCACTTTCCCCCTCAGAGAAAGAGATGTAAAGACATCGAGTATTCGCCCACAGGCCTGATATTTGTATGTTATTATCAATCAGTTCGTTTACTAACGAAGGTTGAAATGCCTTTAACTTCAAATCATTCTTGATATATTTGTGTAACGACCAATACGGGACTCCCAATTCGTGTGCCCGCTGACGAATGGACATTTTTGGCGAACGTTCGACAGACGCCACAGCCTCCACACACGTTTCCGGCCGTGTTGGTGGTCGTCCTGAGAGGGGATTATCTTTTATGCAACCAGTTGCAGAGAGCTTTTTTCTCACCGTAAAGTTGTTCTGTAGAACATCTGACTGTAATCGTCTGGAGTGGAATAACAGCATAAAATCTCTCGGTTGATCTCAGTTTGAGCTTTACTCGAAGAATACTAATGAAGTGTAAAATATCGAGCAAACAAGTGGCTTAAAAACACGGCGGCGCTCACCAAACTCCAGTGGCAGAGGCGTTGTGGCTCCAGGAGGTGTTCCACATTCATGATTCCGAGCGAACATTGCAGGACGAGTGGGGCCGATGTACTGTTTCCCCGTGCATACCTTTTACAAAGTGGACTTTGCTCGTGTCAGAGCTAGATGCGCCGCTTGATGCGGTACCTGCAACGAGGGAGCTCGGTCGCTGTGACGTGTTCACCGAGGACGACGAGCGGAGGCTCGATGTTCCGCCTTTGCTGGTTGCGGCGCTCGTCCTTCCCTTCACCGCTATTCGTATTGCAGCAACATTCTGCGTAACTATTTGTGACGACGGCAAATTTAGTCATCAGTAGCTAATGCTAGTACAGTGACTGCATTTGATTCCGCGGCAACTCAAGTCTTTTGGTTTAAAAAAAAAAAAAAAAAAATGGCTCTGAGCACTATGGGACTCAACTGCTGAGGTCATTAGTCCCCTAGAACTTAGAACTACTTAAACCTAACTAACCTAAGGACAGCACAAACATCCATGCCCGAGGCAGGATTCGAACCTGCGACCGTAGCGGTCTTGCGGTTCCAGACTGCAGCGCCTTTAACCGCACGGCCACTTCGGCCGGCATCAAGCAACAGATGACCTATTTTGACTGTGTGGTGCTTTGTGCAGGAGTTGCGAGGAACCAGAGGGAAACGGTGTAGACACTGTTACTGGTGTACTTCGTACACTCGAGTTGTCGGGCCTAGGAATATCAGTTAAAGCAGTTAGACTGACACAGGCCATTAAACTTCGATATTAGAGAGGTGACAATTTAAAGCTTGTCTCACAAATCATTAGTAAAATTGTCTTGTAAGTTCCACTGCATAAATTTGATTCAAGTAAACTCAAACGTCTCCGTGTTAACCAATACGTCGCACGGTTTGCCTCGCACTGCATGTCACTGACAAGAACAGTGTTCATGGTACGTCAAGTTCAGAACTCTAAACATCAATTTATCATAACTGTTCGATACAACTCTCAAAAATTTTCGAAACAATCGACTTCGAAATTTTCAGACTATCTTCAAATCATTAAATCTAGGACGATTTTACGATGAGCCACGTGGGTCTGTGGTAAAATACTGGCATGTCATGCGAAGGGCTTGCGTTTGATTACCAATTGAAAGAAATTTGTAAGCAAATGTACACGCTCTACTAGCATTTCCATAAAGCGCGAAATCATAACGATAAAACAACAGTAGCATTCGATGTTGGTTATCGCTAGATTGCACTTTCGAGTCTCATTTCGGCCATTACATTTTTTCGTTTCTTTTTCTCGTTCAGCTCCAATATCTGCGTCATTTAAATACAAAAATCATCAATTATACGCTAATTAACATAAATCAGATTCTAATTTATTATGAAAAATGCGCGTCGTTTTATTTCTAATTACATATTGCACACAAAATTCCAGTTTTCATTGCAATTATAAATTTTTAATTAGGGATTTTTCATCAAAGATTGTTGAAATTAAAAAAACTATAACAAATTATTTTTCTCATCTTTGTGTATGTTACGTTTATCGGAAATGCCGGTAGAGCATGTCACTTTCTTCAAAAATTTGCGTCATCCGACCATCTAATACTGTCTGACCACCTGATAGGCGAGCAACGTCCCACGCCACCATGGAGCCCATCAAAGAATCGCCCTAGGTTTAGCAATTAAAGACATTCTCAAAACTCCAAAGTCGATTTTCTGAAGAACTCTGTAGAGATGCATCTAACGTCTTTGACATATTGATATTTGAGTCCTGAATTTCAAGTTCCGTAAATAAAAAAAATAAAAAATTATTAAAATCCCGTTCCCGTGTAAGAAGAGGATGGGCGCGCATTTCATCTCATGCGAAACGTGGAGAGAATTTTGCAATTTAATTGCTCGTGAGTGTCATAGCCATATTCTTGACATTACGAAAACACACCGTTTTCCGCGGCAAGCGGAGATCTTTGCTACTTCAACTTCGTTCCACACCACTTTTCGTCTGAGACAAAAAATTGACAGTCGAATACTAAGTAGCGGATGCCATCCGGTACCACGTAACCCAGTGCGGCAGAGATTTTGTGTGTCCTGTTGCTGACCTTGCGGAAAATCCATTTCCATTACTAGGCAGGGTAATTTCATCCGAATAACCGTTCGATACAGCATTAAAATCCCATTCATATTCCACGGTTACGTGTCTCACGAATCAGGCTGCTATCTGCTTTACCCGAGCCCACTTTTTTTTGTGGGCAATCGGTGCGCGACATGTGCGTTTAATATTTTATCTCCAATATATTATCTCCTTTCAGAAAGAAAATTAAACCGGGTGTTCAGAAACAAAAATAGTAGCGAATATCCGTCTGTTCCGTACTATTGAAGGAGTCTTTCATTTACGTATCAAATTCTGAAATAATCTGATAAACTAATTACTTTTGAATACATAATGGGAGTGGCAGTTATCAATTTGTTACAAATATTTACTATTAAAAACAGTCTTGATCACGATTTATTTATCAAGGTGACCTGTTTCGACCACTACTGTGGTCATCTTCAGACCATTTAGTAGGAACCTCTTTCTGTTGGACAATCACTACTCTGTTTTTAATAGTAAAAATCCGATAAACGTTTGGATGAATTGTATGTCTTAGACAAGTGGCCGGCCGGAGTGGCCGAGCGGTTCTAGGCGCTTCAGTCTGGAACCGCGCGACCGCTACGGTCGCTGGTTCGAGACCTGCCTCGGGCATGGAGGTGTGTGATGTCCTTAGGTTAGTTAGGTTTAAGTAGTTCTAAGTTCTAGGGGACTTATGACCTCAGATGTTAACTCCCATAGTGCTCAGAGCCATTTGAACCATTTTTCATTGGACAAGTCATTGTTTAGCTTTTGAGATTTTTCTTTTTGAGGGCCTGCAGTATAGTACATGTCAGATCATGACATGATTACTAGAAAGATATATCAGAATAGCTGCTTACAATAACTAATCACAGCAGACGGTTTCGGCATTTTTCGCCATTGGCAAGTAGCTGGGAATACAGTTACGGTGACAAGGTACATAAATCTGAATGTCATTTATATTGAGGTGACTAGATCGTACTAACGTCCAGAATGATGTGACATCCACATTAGGTCGTAGTGAACTGTCTTATAACAGTCGCTATTTTGATAAGATGGTAAATGACGTATACATATTGAAAATAATACTCTAATTATGGTTTGACAGTAGTTTGACAGTTCAACTCTTACGACGCTATATGCAGATGAACAGTGATAGTATTTTATTAACTAAAATTTATCACAATTATCTTTGGTTGTTCCGTATAGTATTTCCAATTTATAGATTTGGTATTTTAAAAATTCAGTAAAATATTTGCGATAGTACTTGGTTCTAAATTCTGTATGCTCGTTTAATATTTCTTGTGGGTATTTTCTCGTGTGTATATAGATTTCCCACGCTGAAAGCATTTTTATTGGCTAAACAGGGAGAAATTTTAATTCTGCACGGAATATCAAAATGTTTGGCAATGAAGGTTCTTGAAGAATGGGAACTCTACACTGATCAGCCAAACCTGTATGACCACTGCCGCCGTGACGTCGGATAACGCGTGGTGGCGTTGCGGGCTCGTGACGCGTTACCAAGTGAGCAGACACGGACAGGAGATCATCCTAGTGAAGATCAGGGATGCTAAGCGACTTTGGAAAAGGGCAGATTATTATTACGCAGAGCCTGTGAACGAATATCTCGAAAACGGCCAGACTGGTCGAATGTTCACGTGCTACTGTCGTGAGCATCTACGGAGAGAGGTAGGACAGCGAAACTACCATTAGGCGCTAAATGGTTGGATGTGTACGACTCTCCACAGGCTCTCAAGAGGCTTGTCTGCTCTGTTAAGTATGATAGTGATCTGTGGCTCCTCTGCCCAAAGAGCACACCGCTGGTGGACGCACAAGTGTTTCGGAGCACACCGTTTATCGTACATTGTTGAACATGGACCTCCGCAGCAGACCAAACCTACGTATTCACGTGTTGACGCAACGACATAGTCAATTACCATCATCCAATGATGCTTTCTAACGTTTCCCAAGCTTCATTACCTTCCCCAGATTTTTTTACGGTTATTCTCATTGACTGGCATTTATGCATTAATTAGTGTATGCTTTATTTGTATATTTAAGAGAATCTTTAGGCTATATTAATGGGTTTTACCTCCGTTATTGAATTTAAAATATTGCTGGGGACTGTAAAAGCGACTCCCAGATGTGGTGTTTTTTAATTATTGTTTTATCAGTATTACTTTTAAAAAGACGACAACTGCCGAAATCCATGATGTTCCTGTCCGTCATTCGTGTTTCTCGAAGTGCCAAAATTTGAATCTCCTGTTCTTTCAATGCATCTCCCAATGTATGAAGTTTACTTGGTTGCAAAAGTATTTGTATGTTAAATGTTGCAAAAAAGTATTTGTTTTGATTTTAATTTGGCCAGAGGACTCCGACTTCCTCTGTTGAATCACGCTGCATTTTTAACCTGGCCGCCCCAGAATCCAATAGACTTGTTGCGCCAGTAATACCGGCGGTTGATTGACCATCTGGGGCAGTATTGTAATTATCAAAATGCCCCATGGTGATTGTATCTAGAATCAGATAGGGCTGAGTATACTCACTGAGTGAACTCAAGAGCTCCTGAACATAAATTTCAGCCGCACCACTGGTGAACAGACGCTGACCACTTGGCTGCTTGCTACAAGAAAGACGCGAAGTGTATTTGGTTTTGTTTTGCCTTGGTCGTGGACTGCTTATTCTGTTCTCGCAGCTGTTCACGATATCTAATGGCACGTTCACTGTCCGCCACGTGTGTCCTGTCCAATACGCTAAGCGAGTTCGGCTTCTTAGACGGTTAATTACAAAGTCTTAAAGCATGAAATTAGTATTATTATTGTTACTATTATCGCATTAAGCTGAAAAAGATGATAAATTTCTAAAAATACTAGAGTTTTCATCGTATATAAGATGTGTTTATAAGACGGATTGTAGGCAACTAGGGAAACGGGTATATAAATAAATATCCTCAGTATACACTGGTATGCAAAACATAAGGACGAAAGTAACTTTCGCATGATGTGTCACTACTAACAAGGTTCAAATGGTTCTGAGCACTATGGGACTTAACTTCTGAGGTCATCAGTCCCCTAGAACTTAGAACTACTTAAACCTAACTAACCTAAGGACATCACACACATCCATGCCCGAGGCAGGATTCGAACCTGCAACCGTAGCGGTCGCGCGGTTACAGGCTGTAGCGCTTGGAACCGCTCGGCCACTCCGGCCGGCAAAGAAATACTCCACGAGACAATCACAAACAACACATTTACTCAAAGAAATGATGACACCGAAGTCACCGCAATTTTTGATGGTTCCCGGGACATTACAAAAGGCGGAACAGGGTTGTGAATAGGACGTGTAATCACCACGGACGGAAATGAATGCTCCCATGCTGACCACGGGGCTGGTGAGATAATGTTGTGGCAGGGGGTGGCATTTTTCGACCAGCGCGATTGACAAATGGTGCCTTGTGGACGTAGTGCAGTACGTGTGCCCAACGCTTCGCACACATGCTCGTTTGGGGTGGTGGGAGGGGGGGGGGGAGGCAGTCCATTCGCCGAGTGACATCTCGTTCTAAGAAGTCCTCCACCTGCACAGTTAGATGCGGTCGCGCACTGTCATCAATAAAAATGGAAGCCAAGAGCGAATGCACCCCTGAAAAGGCGCACGCGGCGACGGAGTATAGTGTGACTATAAAGTTGATCGGTGAATGTACCATGTTCAAAGATTTACCCTCCTCAAAGACTTGGAGGTCAGTATGCCCATGCGACGTTATGCCTCCCAACACAGTGGCACCTGGTGCGACCGCACGAACAGTGCAGCTGGAGGAGCTCTTCGAACGAGAAGATATTCGGCGAGTCGACTGACCTGCTCGTTCCTTCCACTGAAATCCTTATGAGCACGTGGGGATGCGTTAGGGGGACGTGTTGCAGCACGCCCACAGCTGTGTACCGGACGTGCTGAGGAATGGAAATCTCAACCACAACAACTCCTGGCCAACCTCGAGGACAGCGTGGGAGTACGTTGCATCGCCGTCCGTGCCGATCACGTTCTGGGGATAATAGATGGCAGATCACTTTAAGTGGCGATAGATAATCGCCCATAAGAAATAGAGAAATTCGATTTAATCTGATTAAAAAATTGGCTGCGAACTTGGTCACGCCGTTACAGCATTTAAATATTCAGACGTCATACTAAGAAACGGTGGAAAATGAAAGACTTCGTAAAATCTGAATTAGTCATGACGAATGGAGGACTTTACATTTGTTGCAATGCTGCTGGGAATGTGGAGTGCGTCTGTACAGCAAATCGCATACAAGACAGTAAGTGCGACGAATTACAGACCGTTGTTGTAACATTTCGAATTCTTACCGAATAGACATGGCAGCAGAAATGGCACGGATTTAGAAACGCGCTGTTGGAGTCGTAACGGGTTGGTATAGCCCTTACGAAAGTGTAAGAGATGTGGTCGGAAAACGTAAGTGGCAATGTATCCATGTGAGGCAACGTTTTTTCTCGTGCAACCTGGTTGGGAGAATTTAAAATCTGGGGATCGGTGAGGACTCTGCTACAGTTTTGCTGCCACTATAGTATACACTGATGTTGTTGTTGTTGTTGCTGTGGTCTTCAGTCCTGAGTCTCGTTTGATGCAGCTCTCTATACTACTCTCTCCTGTGCAAGCTTCTTCATCTCCCAGTACCTACGGCAACCCACATCCTTCTGTATCTGTTTAATGTATTCATCTCTTGGCCTCCCTCTACGATTTTTACCCTCCACGCTGCCCTCCAATACTAAATTGGTGATCCCTTGATGACTCAGAACATGTCCTACCAACCGATCCCTTTTTCTAGTCACGTTGTGCCACAAACTTCTCTTCTCCCCAATGTTATTCAATACCTCATTAGTTATTTGATCTACCCATCTAATCTTCAGCATTCGTCGGTAGCACCACATTTCGAAAGCTTCTATTCTCTTCTTGTCCAAACTATTTATCGTCCATGTTACACTTCCATACATGGCTACACTCCATACAAATACTTTCAGAAACGACTTCCTGACACTTAAATCTATACTCGACGTTAACAAATTTCTCTTCTTCAGAAACGCTTTCCTTGCCATTACCGGTCTACATTTTATATCCTTTCTACTTCGACCATCATCAGTTATTTTGCTCCCAAAATAGCAAAACTCCTTTACTACTTTAAGTGTCTCATTTCCTAATCTAATTCCCTCAGCATCACCCGACTTAATTCGACTACATTCCATTATCCTCGTTTTGCTTTTATTGATGTTCATCTTATATCCTCCTTTCAAGACACTGTCCATTGCGTTCAACTGCTCTTCCAAGTCCTTTGCTGCCTCTGACAGAATTACAATGTCATCGGCAAACCTCAAAGTTTTTATTTCTTCTCCATGGATTTTAATACCTACTCCAATTTTTTCTTTTGTTTCCTTCACTGCTTGCTCAATATACAGATTGAATAACATCGGGGAGAGGCTACAACCCTGTCTCACTCCCTTCCCAACCACTGCTTCCCTTTCATGCCCCTCGACTCTTATAACTGCCATCTGATTTCTGTACAAATTGTAAATAGCCTTTCGCTCCCTGTATTTTAGCCCTGCCACCTTCAGAATTTGAAAGAGAGTATTCCAGTCAACATTGTCAAAAGCTTTCTCTAGGTATACAAATGCTAGAAACGTAGGTTTGCCTTTCCTTAATCTTTCTTCTAAGTCGTAGGGTCAGTATTGCCTCACGTGTTCCAATAATTCTACGGAATCCAAACTGATCTTCCCCGAGGTTGGCTTCTACTAATTTCCCCATTCGTCTGTAAAGAATTCGCGTTAGTATTTTGCATCCGTGACTTATTAAACTGATTGTTCGGTAATCGCATCTGTCAGCACCTGCTTTCTTTGGGATTGGAATTATTATATTCTTCTTCAAGTCTGAGGGTATTTCGTCTGTTTCATACATCTTGCTCATCAGATGGTAGAGTTTTGTCAGGACTGGATCTACCAAGGCCGTCAGTAGTTCCAAAGGAATGTTGTCTACTCCCGGGGCCTTGTTTCGAATCAGGTCTTTCAGTGCTCTGTCAAACTCTTCACGCAGTATCATATCTCCCATTTCATCTTCATCTACATCCTCTTCCATTTCCATAATATTGTCCTCAAGTACATGGCCCTTGTATGGAGCCTCTATATACTCCTTCCACCTTTCTGCTTTCTCTTCTTTGCTTAGAACTGGGTTCCCATTTGAGCTCTTGATATACACTGATATGCCAAAGAATTGTCAGCACTGCACACCGCAAGAAGCCACGCTGCCCGGTGGCGTTGCGGGTGCGTGACGTGGTAAGGAGGGTGTGACACTCGAATGCAAAGGAATTGGGAACAGGTGGTGAAGTCAGCTGACATAAGGACCTTTGACGGAGGGTAGGTTTCTAGAGCTCAGCTCCTGGGAAATAGCTTCTCGGAGACGGCGACACTGGTCGACTGTTCACGTGCTACAGTTGTTACCGTTTTATGGAAAGTGGTCGAAGAACGTTGAAACTACGAATAGGTTACTACGTGTTGGACGTCCTCTCTCCACGGCAGAGGGTGGAACTCGAAAACTTGCACCCTCCGTAGGTAGGGATAGGCTGCTGTCAGTGGCAGATCTGACGGCAGGGCACAGTGCCGGTGCAGGCCCAAGTATTTCGGGGCACACTGTTCAGAAAGATATTGCTGAACATAAGAGCCCCGTAGCAGGCGACTCCTCCGTGTTCCCATGTTGACCCAACGACATCTGCAGTCACGATTTCAGTGGCCCCGCGTTCACGGGGATCAGTGCAAACTTGTCACCTGTTCGGACTAGTCACGTATTTTGTTGCACCAGGTCGGCGGTCGTGTCCGGATGCGCCATACTCAAAACATGCACCACCGTGGTAGTAATGGAAGGCACCGTGACAGCTGTGGATTACAAGAACATTACTGTGAACCATCTGCATTCCTTCATGTCTGATGGCATCGTGCTGCAGTGTAACCGTCGGTGTCACAAAACAAGAATCGTGATTCATTGGTTTGAGGATCACGATAGTGAACTCGCGTTGATGTATTGCCTGCCAAATTCGACCGATGTGAACCTGATGTAACACGTCCGTATCGCTACGGGGAGCCTGTCCCAGCTCACAAACCGCTGTCCCATAATTACTTCTGGAAACCTACTAAGGCCTTGCGAATCCTTACCACGCAGAACCGCTGTTGCATTGCACGCTGTTAAGAAGGTGGTGAGAATGACGTAAGACAGTGTTTTGCTCTCGCTGAATACGAGAACGTAGTTGGACAGAAAATCGCAAATATTGGAATTAAATAATGGTCGTCACTCATTGTACAATTACTTCGGGAGTCTGTCGTATTGTAGGCCAATATACAAACTTCAAGAGGCTGTACAGAGAGGCGGAGGGCGACCTTGTGGAACACATTGAGGATAGAAGCCACGGCCCGAACGCTGGCTGACAGCAGTTCAGCAGCTTAGGTGGCGTCAAATGTATCCACGCCTCTCACAGAGTCAGAACTGCTAAGTGCTCTTAGGCCACTAGGATAAAACAAAAACGTAGAAGAATCGGAAATAATTACTACAAAAATTTTAGTGTTTTCATTGCTTCATTTGTGGCCCAGTACGACTATCCTCGATTCCCCCCTCCTTCCACCGGCGTTGTGCATAAGTGTTGGGCGTAAAAATGTATTCACATAATTTGTGTTTTTGGCATTTTACGGTTATATCTCGTGAAGGAAATACCGAAAACACGGTCGTATTAAAAGTTGTAGGGCATTACATTCGGCATTGAATGAGAGAAGACCCAAATTTTTTGGACCACCCGTTCCCATACTACTGCCCACAAAGATGGACCAATTTTACATATTTATTACAAATTTTCGTTTTAACTTCTGTTTTTTCGTAATATCACCTAAACTAACCCATCTATCAATACAAGAGTCCATACAAAAGCTGTAGAGGAGTAAATTCTGAGTTCTATGAGACCAAAAGTGAATTTTTTTGACCATCCGTTTCTGTAGAGCTCCATCTTAAACTTCAACCAATTCTCATCGTCAGTGAAGACTAAACTGCAGTTCTGCAATAAGTGTTACTTAGGCTATATGAAACATGGTACTACACCACTCCATTGTGCTAGTCTTGTACTTAGCAAACATAGTAACATAATAAAATAGTAAAGTTGTGGAATATATATAAAAAATACAAAAATATACTTTCATGTAGAATATGATGAGATCCATTCAACTGACATGAAGATGGAGGCAGGGTAAGAAATACAGTTCTTGAAATGAATTAGCGATGATTATATTCCATAATAACTAAAGATTAGATGGGTAGTTCACGTAACTAATGAGGGGGTATTGAAGAGAATTGGGGAGAAGTTAGTGGCACAACATGACTAGAAGAAGGGATCAGTTGGTAGGACATGTTCTGAGACATCAAGGGATCACCAGTTTAGTATTGGAGGGCAGCGTGGAGGGTAAAAATTGTAGAGGGAGACCAAGAGATGAATACACTAAGCAGATTCAGAAGGATGTAGGCTGCAGTAGGTACTGGGAGATGAAGAAGCTTGCACAGGATAGAGTAGCATGGAGAGCTGCATCAAACCAGTCTCAGGACTGAAGACCACAACAACAACAATAACAAAAACTGTAGTTAAAGATATGAAGATAAAAAGGGGAAAAATAGGGGAGTATACAAATTTCAGAGACGCCGACGTTTGACCGTCGTTGGGTCACTTGGCTCCTCAAAGGCTGTAATTTACGACTTAGAATCCGTCGCCACATCACTCGGCTTCTGAAATTTTTGTCCCTCCATGTATGGAGTTCAGATTCCCATCAGCATCTGGTTCGTCAATTTCATCTGGTTGCAGGGAGAGAGTGCAGGAGTTCTCCTTGCAGTTGACACAAATCAGTGACCACTTAATTCAACCCTTCCACCATCCAAAAACCTCCTGCATAACACTTGCTGCATTTGCAGGAAATTGTGCGGACAAAAGACTGTGGAGCCTTTTCCTTGGAGGTAGGAGCGGGGTAAAATGGAAATGCCGTGTGGGTAGGGCCCCCCATTTGGTAGACCGTTCGCCTGGTGCAACTCTTTCTAGTTGACGCCACTTCGGCGAGTTGCGTGTCGATGGGGATGAAATGATGATGATAAGGACAACATCACACCCAGTCCCTGAGCGGAGAAAATTTCCGTCCCAACCGGGAATCGAACCCGGGCCGCTAGGTATGACATTCCGTCGCGCTGACTACTCAGCTACCAGGGTCGGACAGGAGCGGGGTTAAAGACAAACTTTGAAGCCTATCATCCCCAGAGAAGTGTATCCATTTCGTGTCCTAACCGCATTTGTACATTTCGGTAAGTTATCAAGTAATGTTGACGGGCTGCTTCGGATGTTGGTGGTAGGGTTGCCATGTTGAATTTGGATTTCACGAGGGCATTGGAAAACTAATCCAATCGGAAATGATGTAAAATATCTCTTGCCCTACCTCCACAGAAGGTTGTAGGCCACCTTCGGCAGTAGCTTCAGCTTGAGTGTCATGCTCAAAAAAAGGTTTTATTTTCGAGCAGCAACTTAACCATTTTCTTATTGCCGTGCTTGAAGAGCGCTGCAGTTCTGTCACACACACATATGTCGTGAAGCGGGCTTCTAGTGTTGTCTGCTAGTTTCAGATGGACCAAGTACTTTTGACGAGGTCGTTCCAACGTTTTGAGAAATATATGTTTGCTGATGGAGTGGCAAGGGCATTGAGCATGATGAGAAGATCCGTATCTTCACTAACTACGACAGTCTTCTCATGCTCTTGGAATACTTAAAGGGCCGTGGCAACAGTCACGTGGTGTGCGTCTACATTGGCTTGCTTCACTCAGAGGCCTTCACCTCCAAACCCGTCAGCAAGCTAATAAGACGGACTTTATTTCTATCGTTGGAAAGGAATTGCTCCTGAGTCACCGTCACCACCATTATCTCGGTAAAGAAGACCTCAGGAGTGGTGTGTCTTTCGCTTTGGCGGGGGCGCGCAGCATGTTTGCTGTTCTTGGCGGCAAGTCTTCTGAGCAGCCATCAAACACCATAAATGTCGCACTTCGATTGTGATGTCTCTTTAGGTAGTCAACGTATTTGGTTAGGATTAATTGGAATGTTTCGCCATTCTTCCATGCAACCCAGTGGAGAAGAACCTCATTCAGTGGTGTGAACAAGTCATGTAGCACTAACTTAGGAATGTTCCTCAAACTAAGTGCGTCGAACAGAGAGAGGGTATACTATGCCATCTCGTAATGGAAGAATTATTGAAACAGTTCATCAGATGTATTGAGAAGTGCTGTCTGGTGAAATTTATTGTCAGGGTTCACTGCTACACAATCAGTAGTCACCCTACAGTTGAACCTTTGTATACTATTATTCTTTTTTTTTCTGTCAATCTTGATGTTGTCAAAGGTTTGAGCAACCGGGGCGAGCATTGAGGAATTAAAAGGCTCTGTGGCAGTTGACTGAGCCGTCTCCAACGATTCCTGTGTTGATGGACATAAAAAAATTAGCGATAGGGAAAGAATTATGGGACTGAAACCACTCGATAGACTTTGGAAGGTCTGCATTGTCTCGCTGCACTCGTATCCCTCGCATCAACGTGTTGCTCCGAGGTAATGAGTGATATCCCACAAAACTCTTCAACCTGCGCAGTCACTGTAGTAACAGTTGGCATGGTCAGAATCCACCTACTCAGAGAACTGCCTGAAATGACTCGACCATGACTGAGCCCTCCGATTCTTCTCAATTAGCTCATTAGTTTCTGCTTAATCGTCATGTCAGATTATAGCCTATTCCAAAAGTCATCAGGCCTTCTGATCGTAAACCACTCAAAAAACGGTTCAAATGGCTCTGAGCACTATGGGACTCAACAGCTGAGGTCATGAGTCCCCTAGAACTTAGATCTACTTAAACCTAACAAATCTAGGGACATCACACACATCCATACCCGAGGCAGGTTTCGAACCTGCGACCGTAGCGGTCGCGCGGTTCCAGACTGAAGCGTCTAGAACCTCTCGGCCACTGCGGCCGGCGTTAACCCATCATTAACCGCAAACCGTGTATAGTCTTCTTGGGATTTTTTTCCTTTTCAAGGCCAATCATGCCCTGTAAATAGAGCTGCAGTGATTTGGTTCAAATGGTTCAAAGGGCTCTGAGCACTATGGGACTTAACATCTATGGTCATCAGTCCCCTAGTACTTAGAACTACTTAAACCTAACTAACCTAAGGACATCACACAACACCCAGTCATCAGCACTGATTTGCCATACGTGAAATGCCCACTGGCATGGAAACAAGACATCTTCTTAACAGTCCGGACAGCAATTCCCAGTCGCTCGGATGAATTGCTTCGTCAGTAGGACCATACTTTCGATATTTTGAGTCCTTTACTAGCTATAACCGTAAAACCGCAAAAATATACTTGTTGGGTGTACCGTCACGACTTAAGCACAACACCACCGGACAGGGGAGAGCGTTGGAGAGGGGGAGAACCTAGTATAATCATATTGGGCCACAAATGAAGCTATTTAAACAATAAAACCTTTTTTCAGCAATTATTTCGGATTTGGGTTTTCAAGCCTACAGGGTGTCAGCGTACAAACTCCCGTTCGCTGCTGCGAACGGCTTAACGTGAACCCCAAACTACTGCGTGATTTGGCATTTTCGAACACAAATCGTTGCCAGAGGAGAAAGAAACTGTAAGTGACAGAAAAAAATCCTGAGATCGAAAATTGTACCGTGAATCTCTGGACTTGTAATGTGTCGTGTACGCGGGCTTGCAATCAAGCCACACTACTTTAATATCAGAGGAATATTACACATTCTTGTGTTTCGGTATTACTGTTGTTTTGAAGGTGTAGCGGACTGTTAACCATCACGTTGTCGCATTTAATCATTGAGGTACTGGGAAACGTTCTTTGATTGCAAGTGCACAAAACACGACTGAATAAAATCATTAGCAAAAAAGCAGAAAAATTATATATTTGAGGGAAAAATATTCTAGATGTTTACTTACAGTTCTATTAATTCGTGCGTGCTGCACTGATAGTCACGGCGAATTTCCGTGTAGGAATGTTTCAGTGCAGCAATGTTTCAGAACTACATAGTAACATGCACAAATTTGATTTCAGGACGGAATTAATTGGCGCTAGTCTCAGCAGCCTGTCTCTGGAGCTCACAAAACAACTAATTAACGTGTGTGTGTGTGTGTGTGCGTGTGTGTTTGTGGTCAACATGAGGTAGGGAACGTGTTTTAAAGAGCCAGTTAGGTAATTGCAAGAGCGAGCTGCTGTTATATTTGGCAGCGTTCCGAAGGTCATCCAGAAACCCCACACGACTTTCCTACGGCTTCACCTCTCGGGGGGGAAAACTCTGGAAAGTGGCTCAAAACGCTGCTGAGCTTTTTAACTGCGTCTCACATGTATTTCAACGCTTTCCTTCTGCGTAGACATCCAACTCCACACTGACTAGACGATTTTGCGTCTTTTTCACGCTGTTGCTATGCTAGAACGGTACGCTGGTGAGCAAGATTCAACTTTTGTCTTTAATTATTACACTGTGTTCTCTACACCCAGTAGGAAAGAAAGATACTACAAAAAACGCAACGGAAGGAAGAAGACGGAAACGAAGATAGATATCTGGAGAACAAGATCCGCCATGAAACACTCTAAAGCTTCCTACGATTGATGCTCGGGCATCATCGTTTGTTAGTGTTTAGTACGGGTTATTTCATTGTAAATTTATTCTGAAGTTGTACTTTTTTCTCTGTTAAGGTGTAGGAGCGACTTGTACGCTGCAGGTGACCAGTTGGTTGATGATGTAAAGGAACCATATTGATGCTAATCCTAAATTCAGCCCATATTTTTTTGCTGTTCACATTTAGTCCGTTCTTTTTATAAGAAACTATCTGTATGTTGCACATAAAATAGATAACACTTAATAATTTACATAAAAAGTTAGTTTATTTCACCAGAGTTATTATTTTTAGACAGAAATGTTAAAGATAATATACGAAAACGATTTTTGTATTGGAACATATTGGGACACTATAAATATCAAGCTAGATTGTAAGCAAAAGTAATGATCATCAGTGTACTGAGTACGACGCTTGCGAGAGGTCAGGAAACACGTATTTACGAGTGGACTATTCCGCATAGTCGCTTTCATCAAGGTGTGTGCGGAAATTATTTTTGACCACATAACTTGCTTTTTTTTTTTAATCATTATCCACTAGCGTTTATAAGTGAAACATCGGAGAAACAACGAAATGTAAACAAGAGGAAGCGAGGTATCACTGTAAATGACCATTAGTATTGGATTGTCTTAAGACTGGAATTCTGTTACCTGTGTAGAAGAGTAGTTTTGTCTGCTGCAAACAGGCACATGATTCACAATTCACGAAATCCTTTACACTAGATACACAGTGTGAGCGGAGAGCAGGCTTTTATATACATGACGAACGAATGGCCCAAAGTCCTCAGTTGGTACCTGTTTCACAGATGCAGACTCAATTTCGCCTTGAATTAGATCACACACAGCCCACACCGGCGTTAGCGTTGTCTATGCGGCAGACGGTCATCTTAAGCCTGTGGCGACTGCTAAGAGACACACGAGGCGTTGTTTTGTGAGCC
Organism: Schistocerca americana; assembly: GCF_021461395.2. Taxonomy (NCBI): domain Eukaryota; kingdom Metazoa; phylum Arthropoda; class Insecta; order Orthoptera; family Acrididae; genus Schistocerca; species Schistocerca americana. Next base: position 49,980,741 of record NC_060121.1, on the reverse strand, counting down.
TTGACAAGGTCGGCCAAGAGTAACCACTCCCCATCGTAATCGATATCGCGCCTACACTGCATGACGATATCGATCGATGACTCAAAGACAATTACCTTCAGGTTCATTAGTACCTCAGGTGTTGCAGTTTCCCGATTGACTGTACAGGGTGTAAGAAAACGATAGCGACCAACTTCGAGGTGTGTCAGAGGGTGTCTTTGGGGAATGAGGTGGGAGTAGGAATCCATTTCTAGAAACGACACTAAAGCATTCTGTGAGACCAACCTCTCCGCAACAAACGCGAGCTTGTACCTTGGCAGACTGCGAAATTCTGCGGTAACATTGGAAGTTACTTGGTGTTACATTATGCGTGTCCTGGCCCGTTAATACATTTAAACCTCTGTGTCTATACTTGATGTAGCATGTCATGTGCAACACAGACAAAATCTGCACCGAAAATTTAGGCCTATATTGTTACTAGAAAAATTATATAGTCAAGTGATAAAAGTGGCGTAAGTCAGTTTGGAAGCTTAAAGTTGCTGTGGAGCTAGTAGGTGGGCGTTAGCTGTCTACGAACTGTTATTACTGTTTGCTTGTGTTTCTACGCCAGTAGGGTAGCGATTCTGTTACCTGAGGTGATTTGCAAAGGCGGCGTATGTTTTTTTTTCACTTTTCAGTGTTTCAGATGTCCATAGTGTCGTATTTTAACGTGTGTTTGTCTTTGACTGGTACACTGAATGAATGACAGTTATTCAGGGTTAATTAACTTGTCCGTTTTGCTGAATTTATTTGAAGTTGTGCAGAGAGTTCGTACTCTCTCTGTTCAGTGTGATCACGAATCATCTCGAGTATGAATTCCTGTAACGGAGGAAAGTGGGTACAGTACTCGCCATTCTTTTAAAGAGACAGACATGATTTCAGCGTCATTTTAATAGCAAAATCCGCTATTCTGGACTAGTTTCTAAGAATAAAACCGTCGTGGCATTCATGGCGCTAAAAACTGACGTAGGACATACGACGCACTGTGACCAAGCCGGCGGGCGACCTCTGGAACGGTGCGCAACTGGGACCCCATCCACAGCGGAAATCCTCGCAGGTGCCGGGGGCTGACGGCAGAAGGCGTAACCACCTGTCAGCAGAGCACCACTGTGCAGACCGCCAGGCGTCACTTACGTGTACAAACTCATAGATGGCCTGTATAGGCTCTCCACAACTCACATCCTACCAGCCGAAGGCGACCATTGGCGCTTAAAAATGCGACGCTCCCTAGCGTCGTTGGATGACGTTTCCAGAGATGAATTCCCGTCCTCAGTTTGTCCCTGGAGACACAGTCTCCAAGTTTATTGGTGTAATTTTGTAACACCTCTTATGTTCGAGGCTCAGAGCTGTTGGTCTCTGTGTTAAACCTTCGGCCTTTTGCGTTCCGCTCACTGCAGACAGAGTCGGAGATATAGAGGGCGTTACAAAACTTTAGGTCCACAATAATACACGTGGTAAACGACGTTAAATTGAGTACTTCGCAATAAGAAACACGTATTTAGTTTTATGTTTACGTAAACAACCATCTCTATGCATGAAGTTAAGCTCAGAGCAGTTGTACAATGTGACGACAACCAGCCATTACGACGGCTCATAAAATGTTGCCGCTGGCTCTCAAATATCGCTGTCGGTCGTTGTGCAGTGAGCCAGGCAGAGAGGAGCCTACGAAGTACTTTCTGCTGATGACGTTTCGTACAGCACCGTCTTCGTGCGAACGTATCCAACCCTTCCCTTACACACATAGAAAATACTCCAGGGCCACGTCCCAGGAGAATGTGAATTGTTTTTAACGTATCACCACCAGTGTTGATGTAGAAACATAATCAGCTTGCTAACAAGTCTTTGACACGCATTGCTCGTCCAAGACGTTGCACCAACTGAAACATTCATTTGTAGCCTTTAGTTTCTGGTCTCAAGACAGTGAGTTTCGGAGCGTGTACGTCAACTGTTTAGGTGCCCCTGTACAGATTTGACTCGATCATAGGCCGTAAATGTTTTTGCTGTATATTAATGGATCTATAATTTCCTTTGAATCAGCAGATAGGAGTACTCCTTTCCGTAGATGGTGCTGTCAAACTGAGCATCGAAGCACCCACAAGGAAGTATTACTTTATCCATTCTTGGTCTCGTGCACTCCACAGCAGCGAAGTATTGTAAATGGCGATCTTGTTATTGTAAGTTGTGACTTGGTTTAATTATTTACTGAATTTATAGTAGTTGACTAGTTTCAGACTTGGAAAAACACATTTCCTGCTATTTTTCTGCGATTGACGTACTCTGTATGGACCGCTGTCGGTGGACAATAGTATCGGGTGTGTCTACCGTTCCCCGTTTTGACGGCTTCGCCTCTGCTGGGGGCACTCTGTGAGTTGTCTCAATGTCGGTGTGGAGGATTGGCGCACCATGCTCCCTTACGGACTGAAACCAGAGAAAATAGCCGGCATCGGGACGGAATTAGAGGTTATAACTCAGTCCAAAGTTGTTACATTAGGTCCAGTTCAGGGGTATGAGAAGGCCAGCCAATTTCATGAATGTTATTGTCCACAAACTATTGCCTCAACATGCTCCTTTGTGATTGGTTACATTTTCGTGTTGATACGAAGTCGTCGTCTTGGATTTGTTCCTCTAGTGTTTGCAGCACACAGTGCTGTACAATGTGGTCATGTCGTTGTGCATTTGGGAACCACATTCTAACCGCGAAAAAAACAAGCCGGCACCACACATGATTGCAGGTAACTGTCTCCAGGCTTTCGCTAAACTCAGACAGTTTCACGGGATTTCCACACTGTGCAGCGTGATTCGCCAGTCCAGATGGCTCATTTCCAGTCACCCACTCTCCAGAGGCGTTGCCCTTTACACCACCCAAAGCACTTACGTTCTGCTGCTCGATCGCTGCAGCCCCTTCCGTTCAGCTCCCTACGCACGTCGTGCTGGTACCACTTTGGAACTCACGAGGGGTTTTTTGCAACCGCCCCCCGCAGTGCTAGACGGTCCCCGGCCGTCAGTAAATAAGGTCTGCCTACTCTTGTTTCTGCTGTTGCCGTTCCTTAGCGTTTCCATTTCATAACCACATCACCAGCACTTGACTTGAGCAGCTTTGGAAGAGTTGAAATGGCCCTGCCGTTATTTGTTACTAGGGTGACATCCAGTGACTAGCCCACATTCGAAACCACTGAGCTATGCTGACAACACAGTACACCCCACCTCCTTGTATACTGGTGCGTGCGCCTCTCGCGACACGCAGTTGTTAATTCCGCGTTAGGTAGGGGTGTCCGGTTACTTTTGAGTAAATAATACAGTGGACCAACAAAACGTAATAAACTGAGTAGAAAGCTCCGAGTGTTTGGTCGTGCCCATTGATGGGAACAACTTGAGTAACTGAATAGTAAGTCTGCTAAAACGTTTAGGTTCGGCTACTTTTGCCGTGAGAATAATTGTCTTATTTGGGGTCAAATACATCAAGAATTTAATACATTTTGCATATTTTGGTTCACTTAGCACCTGCATGCTGTTGTTATGAGGTACCTTGCAATTTAGGGCAAGAAGTATTCTTCGCACAAGTGATGAAAATTAAAATTAGGTGGAGTTCACATGTTGCAGGCATATGTTGTAAAAGCTGGGCATATTAGCCACAGCCTCACGGTACTTTCATTCTGTGATGAGGGACAGCGCGCGCGGGAGTGGTGGGGTGGGAGAAGGGGGGGGGGGGGGGAGACACCGCGAAACTTAAAACACTGTGGCTCACCGGAGGTAAGCTGTAGGGCGCCTGGAGCTCCACGAGCGGCCTGTTCAGCGCTAGACTCAGCAATACGGAGGTGTTGCGGCTACTCGTGTTAAACATCTGATATGGAAATGCGCTACTTCCTGGGAAACGACTGCCGTGCAGCGAATATCACGATCTGCACTCGACTTTGAGGAGCCCTGCACATACCTTTCGGAAGTATTGATGCGTGTTTGAATTTTACACTTTATATAGTTGTGCAAGATGAGTCTTTGAATCTATAGACCTTCATCAGTCACGAAAATTAGTGAATTGTTGACGTTAGTGGCAGGCAAATTAATGAAGCTGTCCAAAAGGGCGATATAATGTTGTTATTCGTTTTTTCGCATTCCTTTTGCTAAACAACTTTTTGTCGGCAAAGGCTACGATCACTCCAAGAAATTTTCGACATGCACAAGAAACTGCTGGCATGTCACGAACAATATGTAATAGAAATGAAAGTAAATCTAGGCATCGATCTGAATATGAAACAGTTAGTTTGAAACAGACGACGGCCCTATTTTTTCTTCTGCGTGTCCACCTTTTCCTTCTCCTCCTGTTCAACGTTCTAGAATACCGCCTCACACGTATGTACTGCGTTTTCTTCCATGTCGTCCTTGAGCTTTCCACATACCACAGCACATCGGAATTATTCCTCTCGTCATACTGCGTCTATTCTGGATGAACAAGAGTAGCTTTGATTCTGTTCTTATTTTGACTAAAAAATTGTCTACAATTATAGGCTTCTTCGGTAGAAGATTAACAATAGTAAATGGGGCATGTCTTGCCACCAGCAAGAAACTATTATTATTCTTACAAGCTGTCATGAATTCGTCATATATGTTCGTAGGGTTTGGCGAACGAAGTTCTAGGCGGCGTTATTTTATAAAATGTTAAACCAACGTTTCCGCCAGTGTTGCAAGTAGCTTGCATCAGGGTACGTAATGCTACTGGAACAGTGAACTTAACTCGTTATGATATTCCTCTTATTTTGCGCCAAAAATAAGTTTTTGCTAAGTTAACGTTATAGTGGGACTTTGCAGTTAACAGCATAACTAGTTTTCTTCATCAGCAGTGTAGATTGCACCGGGGTCCACTAACATTTAGACGTGAAGTTAAATATTAAAAGAGACCTTTGAAAGGCACCTTGAGCGTATTAAATGCTAGGAGGAGCCTGCATGTCATTGAAGCTTTCGTACTCTCATGACAATATGCAGTAAATTATTTTTATTTATTTATTTGTGCTTCACAAGACAACCTGTGGTATGGAAAGCTAACGTAGACCATACAATCACACTTTTGGGGGTAGTAATAATGCATGTATTAATTATTTGTTGCCGCGCGGGATTAGCCGAGCGGTCAAGGCGCTGCAGTCATGGACTGTGCGGCTGGTCCCGGCGGAGGTTCGAGTCCTCCCTCGGGCATGGGTGTGTGTGTGTTTGTCCTTAGGATAATTTAGGTTAAGTAGTGTGTAAGCTTAGGGGCTGATGACCTTAGCAGTTAAGTCCCATAAGATTACACACATATTTGAACATTTTTGAATTATTTGTTTCATAAATATTTTTAAAAAATGTTTGTTCTACGGGAAAGTGGTGCTGCTACGAAAATTCTCCACCGCTACAAAACTATAATTTAAAAAAATTAACCAATTACCCAACTATTAATACTGCTTTAGTGATATAGATTCTGTTGTGTTTGTGCTCTTTTATTGAGGTTCATCTTTACTGTTCGTATTTGTTTCCGCTGCTGGATCCGCTCGTTTACTGCCCCGGTCAGCCGCGTTGTCCGCTGGCTTAGGGCAGCGTCAGCAGCGTTTCCGCTTTACGAGCGATCCCACGTTTCGCTGCATTTCGCGGCATTTTCTAGTAGCCGTTAGAGGCGCTGCATTGAAACTATTCCGGTCTGCCGTGGTGTGATCTCTGAATCTACTCGTAGTTTGCTGCAGGACTTTTTATTATCGAATTTTGAGTTGTGAAGTATAACGCTGTATCGCGGGTCAGAGTGAGGCTGGCGACCCTTACTTAGAACGCTTGGTAGTGTAGCAGAGCAGAGCATTACGTCGGGTCTGCCAATAAACGTTTCCGACTGGACCTGTGCGTGCAGCAGTGCGACGCGTCACCCGTTCCGCGCCAACGGTGCGTGCATTCTGGCCGCGGACGCGAATTTGATATCGGGCGACCCACGAACCGCTCAGCAGCGTAAACGAAATCCGCGATATGAACGCATGGCGGGGATGGAGGTAGGGGAACTGGTTTTTCCTTATTGGCCAGTAGTTGAAGACAGATTTTCATCTGCGAGCTGTGGTGAACCTGGAAACAGCTGCACTTGTGTCTTAGTGCTGTTATCACGTTGTTCGGCGGTGGATAGCGCAGATCAATGTCATGCTGTTACGCACGGCTGGAACGTATTCGTTTTTCTGGCAGCAGTTAACAAGGGCTTGCCACTGCCGTGTGGTCACTGCTCCGAGTGTGTTGTGCGTTCTGATCATTGTAGTATGACGAGTGCTGAAAACTATTGGCTCCGAATTTTTTATGTGAAAGCTCTTAACGCTTTTTAAATAAAACGCACGTTATTAACATTCTACATCTTTATTCTTCACGTCTACATATTTACAGTTGCATGAGAGATCCGAATTGTAACATGTAACGCGGCAGTGTATAAAGTAACTACACCGAAGAGCCAAAGAAACTGGCACACCTGTCTAGTATCTTGTAGGGGCGCTGCGAGCATACAGAAGTGCCGTGACACAACGTGGCATGGACTCGACTGATGTGTGAAGTAGTGCTGGGAGGAACTGAAACCACGAATCCTGCTGGGCTGTCCATAAATCCGTAAGAGTACATCTCTTCTGAGCAGCACGTTGCAAGGCATCCCAGGTATGCTCAGTAATGTTAATGTCTGCGGAGCTTGGTGACCAGCGGAAGTGTTTAAACTCAGAAGAGTGTTCCTAGAGCCACTCTGTAGCAATTCCGGACGCGTGGGGTGTCGCATTGTCCTCCTGGAATTGTCCAAGTCCGTCGAAATGCACAGTGGATACGAATCGATGCAGGTGACGAGACGGGGCGCTTGCGTGCGTGTCACGTGTCAGAGTCGTATCTACATCTATCTACATCTACATCCATACTCCGCAAGCCACCTGACGGTGTGTGGCGGAGGGAACGTATCAGGGGTTACATATCGCTCCAACTGCACACGCCCCACACCATTACAGAGCCTTCACCAGCTTGAACAGTCCCCTGCTGACACGCAGGGTCCATTGATTCGTGGGGTTGTCTCCATACCCGTACGCGTCCATCGTCCATCCACTTGGAACCTGTTAGTTAATTAGTAAGTCCCTGTAAGCTGTTAGCCAGTACGAACTGAAACGTCGTCATGTATTACTCGTGATTATTAGTTTAGTCCGTACCGAGTCTATAGATTTATTGCCTTCAGCGGAAGTGTCTACTTACGGCCGCGTAGCCTTCTGATCTCTGTCGGTCGGTATACTGACCACCGTCAGTCGAGGTAGTCGGGCAGGCACCAACACGAACTGCGACGGTCGCCAGTTTACCAGTGTCTTGCCCGCCAGCATGTGGACCGACTATGCTTCCTTGTTACCAGCTGCTCTCATCCGCCGAAGTTGTCATATGAGGAATTCTCTCTGCACCGCTTCTACGGAATTATACAACCAGGAATAAAGACAATATACCTCCATGTACATACATACTCTGCAGAACGACTGTGAAGTACTCTCCGTAGGATACGTAGCGCAGTACCACATGTAAGGGTTTCTTCCCAATTCAGTTGCGTACGATTTGTACGTAAGGAGTTCGCCTCCGTAGCGTAGCGGTAGCGTTACCGCCTGTCACGCAGGGGGCCCGGGTTCGATTCCCGGCAGGGGACTGGGTGTTGTGTGTTCATCATCATCATTTTCATCGTCATTGACTCGCAAGTCGCCGAAGTGGCGTCAACTAAAAATGGCGGCCGAACTCCCCCGAATGGGGCCTCCTGGCCAACAATGCCATACGATCATTTCATTTTGTACGTACAGAGTTCCACTACATACACAGGTTACTCATTTAAAACTCGTACTTGAAACTTTGAAACTATGCTTGGGATAGTGTCCGTCTATGTTCGAGCCTATGCCAGTTGAGATTTTTCCATACCTCTGTGACACTCCCCCCTGGGTCAGACAAACTTGTTACCATTCTTACTACCGATCTTTGAATTGGTTCTATATCTTCAGTCTGTTATGTATGGTACAGTCTCCACACACTGGAACAATATTGTAAGATGGAACACGCAGGCGATTTGTAAGTAGTCCTCTGCCTGATTACATTTTCCTGTTGTACTTCCAGTGAACCGAAGTCTGCCACATGCTTTACCTAGTGCTGAAACTATGAAGCGATTACATTTAATATCACTATAATTGAGACGCATTGATGCTATAGGCCGGGGATAATACTTTTCTGCATTTTTCTGAACTTCACACTTTTGCATTTAAAGCACTTTGCGAATCTTAGCACCATTTTGAAATCTTGTCAAGATGTGATTGATATTTGTGCAATTTTTTCAGAGAGTACTTCACCATAGGTAACTAAATTATAAGTTTTACATTACTATTGGTATTGTCTGCTATGTATGACGTAAACAATAAAGAGTCCCAACACACTCTCGAGAGCCGTGACTAGGGCTACTTCTACTTCTGTCGATGACTCCCAATCAGAGGACCTCTTTCCCTGCGTCGTCCCTGCAGTTTGTTGGTTTCATTAATGTTCACCATGTATATGTTTCAAGCCAGATTACGAAATCGTATGTAGACAGTAATCATTGTGTTGGGAAAGAACCAGAACTCCCAACCGTAATACAAAGCACTGAAGCTCAAATAGTTATAGGTACAGAAAGCTGGCTAAAGACGGAAATAGGTTCGGCCAAAATTTTTTTGAACGATCTAACAGTGTTCAGAAAGGACAGATTAAATACAGTTGGTGGTGGAGTATTTATTGCTATCAGAAGTAGTTCGCCTTGTCGTGAAATTGAAGTAGATACTTCCTACGAAATAGTACGAGTATGGTTAACTTGACAATCGGACTGAACTATTAATTGCATCGTTATACCGACCCCGACTCAAAAGATACAGATGCTGAACAGTTCAAAAAAACTTTGAGTCTCATGTCAAATAGGTACCCCCACTCATACAATTATAGTCGGTGGCGACTTCCGTCTAACCTCTATACGCTGGAAAAATTATACGTTTAAAGCCGGCGACCGGCATAAAACATCATCCGAAATTGTACTGAATGCTTTCTCAGAAAATTATTTGTAACAATTAGTTCGTGAGCCCACTCGAAGTGTAAATGGTTGCGAAAGCATACTTGACCTCTTAGCAACAAATACTCCTGGACAAATAGGGGCGTATCATGACGAATACAGGGATTAGCGACCACAAGGCAGTTGCTGCTAGGCTGAATACCATAACACCTACAACCATCAAAAAGAAACGCAACGTACACCTATTCAAAAACCGATGAAAATCCTCTTAACGCCTTTTTAAGAGACAGCCTACACTCGTTCCGATCTGCTCACGTAAGCGTGGAAAAGATGTGTAATGATTTCAAAGAGATAGTAGCGACTGCAGTTGAGAGATGTATACCACATAAATTAATAAGTGATGGCACTGATCCCCCATGGTACACAAAAGAGTCAGATCGCTGTTGCAGAAGCAACGAAAAAAGCATGCCAAATTCAAAAAAATGCAAAATCCCCAAGATTGACAAAGTTTTGCAGAAGTTCGAAGTATATGAGAGATGCTTTTAATAATTCTGGTCACACATAAAGCCCACCAGTGGCAAGACGCAATCAATGCCTTCACTGCGCGGTAACAACGGTTAAGTCACTGATGACAGTGCCACTAAAGCAGAGTTATTAAACGCGGTTTTCCGAAACTCCTTCACCAAAGAAGACAAAGTAAATATTCCTGAATTCCAATCAAGAACAACTGCCAAGATGAGAAACATGGAAGTAGATACCCTCGAAGTAACGAAGCAGCTTAAATCATTTAATAAAGACAAGGCCTCCGGTCCAGGTTGTATACCAGTCAGGTTCCTCTCAGAGTATGCTGACAAAATAGCTCCATATTTAGCAATTATACACAACCGCTCGCTCACAGAAAATCCCATACCTACAAGACTGGAGAATTGCTCAGGTCACACCAATACCCAAAAAGGGAAATAGGAGTAATCGGGAAATAGGAGTAATCCGCTGAACTACAGGCCCATATCACAAACGTCGATTTGCAGTAGGGATTTGAAACATGTACTGTGTTCGAACATCATGAAGCACCTCGAAGAAAACGATTTATTGACACATAGTCAACACGGATTCAGAAAACATCGTTCTTGTGAAACACAACTAGCTCTTTATACTCACGAAGTGGTGAGTGCTATCGACAGGGGATGTCAGATTGGTTCCATGTTTTTAGACTTCCAGAAGGCTTTCGACACCGTTCCTCACAAGCGTCCTCTAAACAAACTGCGTGCCTACGGAGTATCGCCTCAGTTGTGCGACTGGATTCGTGATTTCCTGTCAGAAAGGTCACAGTTCGTAATAATAGACGGAAAGTCATCGAGTAAAGCAGAACATTATATCCGGTTTCCCCAAGGAAGTGTTATAGGTCCTCTATTTTTCCTGATCTGAGTAGCCCTATTCGATTGTTTGCAGATGAAGCTGTCATTTACCGTCCTGCAATGTCATCAGATGACCAAAAGTAATTGCAAAATGATTTAGATAAGATATCTGTTTGGTGCGAAAAGTGGCTGTTGACTCTGAATAAAGGAAAGCGTGAAGTTATTCACATGAATACTGAGAAAAAAATGGTTCAAATGGCTCTGAGCACTATGGGACTTAACTTCTCAGGTCATCAGTCCCGTAGAACTTAGAAGTACTTAAACCTAACTAACCTAAGGACATCACAAACGTCCATGCCCGAAGCAGGATTCGAACCTGCGACCGTAGCGGTCGCGCAGTTCCAGACTGTAGCGCCAAGAACCGCTCGGCCACCTCGGCCGGCTGAATACTGAAAGAAATCCGCTAAATTTCGATTCCGCGATAAGTCACACAAATCTTAAGGCTGTAAATTCAACTTAATACTTAGAGATTACAATTAAAAGTAACCTAAATTGGAACGATGACATAGATCATGTTGTGGCTAGAGGAAACCAAAGACTGCGATTCATTGGCAGAACACTTAGAAGGTGCAACAGGTCTACTAAATAGACTGCTTACACCACGCTTGTCCGCCCTATTTTGGAGTATTGCTGCTCTGTGTGGGATCCGCATCGGGTGGGACCGACGGATGACATCGAAAAAGTTCAAAGAAAGGCGGCTCGTTGTGTAGAATCGCGAATTAGGGGACATAGTGCCACAGACATGATACGTGAATTGGAGTGGCAATCATTAAAACAAAGGCGTTTTTCTTTGCGACGGGGTCTTCTCATGAAAGTTCCATCACCAATTTTCTCCTCCGATTGCGAAAACATTCATTGGCACCCACCTGCATAGGGAGAAATGATCATCACGATAAAATAAGAGAGATCAGCTCCCGCACAGAAAAATTTAAGTGCTCGTTTTTTTCCGCGCGCCGTTAGAGAGTGGAAGGGTAGAGAGACAGCTTGAAGGTGGTCCATTGAACCCTCTGCGAGGCACTTTATTGTGAACAGCAGCGTAATCGCGTAAATGTAGATGGAGATGTAGTGTCTTGAAGGTAAAATGTGCATAATTTCATCAAGGTCGAAATAAAACTGTAGATTTGTGTTAATTGCAAACAAACAAACGGACCTTACACGACACGTTTTGGAGAGAAGCTCAGTGTCTGCTTATACCTTGTGCGCTTCAGTACAAAAACCACAAAATACCGGGTTTAACCTCATGCTATACGGCGTCTCCTAAGTTAACGCTTGTTACGTACAAGTGATGCCGGATGTCATTGGGTACGTCGTTCCTGTCAACAGGCGAGAATCTGGAATGCCGGACTCTTCCTTTCGAGCTTAACACTGTAGTAGAACGTGGAATTCCACGCTGCGACGTCCGCCCCCGGTAGCTGAGTGGTCAGCGCGATAGAATGTCAGTCCTAGGGTCCCGGGTTCGATTCCCGGCTGGCTCGGAGATTTTCTCCGATCAGGGACTGACTGTTGTGTCGTCCTAATCAACATCATTTCATTCCCATCGACGCGCAGGTCGCCGAAGTGGCGTCAACTCTTAAAGACCTGCTTCCGGCAAACGGTCTACCCTACGGGAGGCCCTAGCCACACTACATTTTTTCCTCGCTGCGGCGTGGCCAGTTCCTCGTCCACGTACGTTTACACGTCCCGTGAGAGGACGGGCTATAGAGAGCCTTATCTTTTGCTGTTGTACGATCGCCTCGGGTGTAGAGAAGGCCGGAGTACGACCATGTGGGGCACGGGGTGCACGGCGACACGCGCCGAGGCGCGGCCGCGCGCATGCCCCGCGGCGGGCGGGCGGCAGCGAAGCGCGCGCACCGCGTGTTGATATTTGGCGGGCCGGGCGCTCGCCCCGGGAGAGAGAGAGAGAGAGAGAGAGAGAGAGAGAGAGAGAGGGGCGGCTAAAATCGTTATGGCGGGCGCGGTGGCGGCGGCGGCGGCGGCGGCGGCGGCGCGCGGGCAGTCGCGACGCTGGCCGGCCGCCAGGCGCCAGCCATGGGCATCATCATCGGCTCGTGCGTGCCCGACCCGCAGGCGCAGGGCACGGCCGCCTCCGCCGCCGCCGCCGCCCACCACGAGCTCGTGGCCGCCGCCGCCGCCGCAGCCGCCGCCGGCGCCGCCTCCGCCTCGCCGGGGGTAGCCGGCGTGCGCGGCATCCGCAGGGTGCTCTACGGTGCGTCGCCGCCCGCACCGCCCAGTTGCTGGCTCACCACTCACTCTGCACTTTAAAAGCTGCTGCCGAGTGCGGTGGCACGGGCAGGGGACTCTGTGGTGTGGCCCTGCCGCAAAGTAGATTAAGACCGGCTAGTGCACGGGGTACGAAAGTCGTATGACGCTCACATACAGTGCTCGCTAGCTACGCCCCTTAATTCTCACTCTCGCTAAACATTTTCGTAAGTACTACATTTGCTTGTTATGCTTGTGCATTCACAAATATGGTGCTTTCGGCACCACAGATTTTGCAGATGTGTGCAGTTTCGCGTATGTGGTAACCGTCTGTCCCGTATTCGCGTCAGGAAACCGTCGCCGAACTACCAGACGGATGTACCGTCTAATAGCAACCCACCATCATCACGCTCGTAATCGCGCAGCCGCGCTCCGCGCGTCGTAGTTGACCCTGACTGTGTACAACCGGTCGTTCCATCCCAAACACTGAGTTCCTGTGAAGGGCCTCTGTTATTTTCACGTCTTCGGATATTCCGCGTAAGGTTTTGCCTACTGGGCGGTCGAAAAGTAGCTGAAAAGGTCAAAAATCAGTAGCTCCGAAAGTTTCGATAGTAGTGCGTATTTCATAGAACGCGCGCACACACACACACACACACACACACACACACACGAGAGCGAGAGAGAGAGAGAGAGAGAGAGAGAGAGAGAGAGAGAGAGAGAGAGAGAGGGGGGGGGGGGGCGAGGACGGCACGCATTTATTGCGAAAGTAGATACATTTGTTCGCCGTCACGTGAAGTTGTATCCGCACCTTGCTAGGTGCTTCGAATAGTAACAGAAGCAGACCGGCTGCTGAATTTTCCTTGCACATTCGAGGCACATTTACCTATTAACGGGAGTTCAAATCTACGCAAGTATGAACTGTGCAACTTTCCCAGCTGCTGGCGCACATGAAACGTCACGTATCGACGAAATAGTAAATACTTCTTCGTTAGATACTCGTAAAAGTATGCCTCTCTCTGTGCATATAATTGAAATCCGCACACTCTGCTGTTGAAGCGTACTCATCCATACAGTTGCTAAAGTTCGGCACTGCACATGTTTGCAACGGAATGTAGCGTAAAGCGTGGTAAAACTCGGACTCGTATTACGAAAATGCTGGACTCAAATCCTTCGTTGATTTTTTTTTCTGATGAGTCGTTTTTTAGGTCACGGTTAGTTTCTTCCGTTGTCCTTGGGTAATTGAGCTAGTCCCTAGTTTCTTATGGGCTCGCTCTCGCGGCGACATTTAACACGCGCAGCAAAAATGCCGAACGTTTGTTGCAGTTGTCACTCGCGGAACACGGGATGTGTGACACCGGGCTGAAGAGATTGCAGTCAAATGACATGACGTTGCGTTGTAACGCTGTATGTCCTGTTCTCTGTACTTTTCGATTTGTACAGCAATCCTAGTAAGGCACAAAGATCAACTCTCTGCTGTGCAGATAAGTGTCGCCTTGTGCTTTAACCCTTTTTGTTGTGGTCCTTAGGTACGGTGGCCATATAATTTTATTTTCGTAATCTTTGGGATTTGGACTCACCCCTTAAAACGAGAAGTTGACCTGCCCGGTACAGTCAACAGTGTGCTTTCCTACAAATGGCGTGTTAGGTTTCATTATTGCACTGTGTCCCAGAAAGAAGGAGATTACATTCAGCAGATTTCGTCACTACTAGACCTCTCAATGTAGTTTCCAAAGCTCGTGCATAACAACAATTCAGAACCACAATTAATTAAAATACTTACTCGGCGTGTGTACCGTATTGTAGGTACCGTAATAGTTAGCTCATTTGAGTTATTGAATGTTGTAGGATTGTAAGGGGGGAATGTCCGGTAGTGGTGTGTGGTTGTACTTGGTCTAGTCGGTCATGCCGTTCAGCTGTCTAAGAGTAATACTGCGGGGGGATGAGACGTGGAAAGACTACTTTCGGAAGTACGGAAGGCTTCTGTTAACGGAAACCGCGCACAAGATTGTTTGTGGTACTAGACGTGCTACTACCGTGTTTGAAATCCTTACGAAGAACGCTTTACAGCAGACATCAAAGCAATTCAGAAAGATACTGCGAGGCCGATGGGAACAGATCGGTGAGTTGTCTGTATAATAGTCTAAGAGATGCTACGGGAACTTAGATGAGAATCGTTGGCACCAAGAAAACGACGTCCCCACGTATCTTTGAATACTTTTACGGAAGCGCCACTTGAGGCTTCTGTACAGAAGTTCTACTCTGTACTTCTGGTCTCTTCTTTAGATGTCATACCGACGCACAGTTAAAGTACTTTCTTCCTCACTACAAGTAAGACTGGAGTAGGAGGACTAACACGGATACAAAGTACTCTCTTTGCAATGTCTTTGCGAAGTATGTAGAATCGTGGTCCTATTACTGACGCGTCAGTTAAAAGTATCTCGCATGCAGGTGTTTCTTCGTGCGCTATACTAAAAATCAGGCAGCTACTCGGTGCGCGCCAAATGAGACGATGCGCTAGTTGCACACTGCACGTCTATTACTTTAGACTCTCGAGTGGCCATCTCGTTTTAAACTCCCCTAAATTACATGAAGAGTACGTCGGGGATAGTTGCTGATCGAGACTAAGTGTCATATCGCTTCTGCTTGTGACTATTCCCTCATCTCCAACGACTCGGTTAACGGCGTGGATGTCTTCGGTGCGTTCGATTATGCCACATTTTCCCTCGGGAAAACGCCATTTCGTAAACCTCACGCGAAGGATTGTGTGCGGAAAGTGACACCCGATGTTTACGTGGTGCCGCGAGCTGCGCGCGCGGGAATCTGGCCGCGGAGCCCCGGGGTGGCAACGCCGGGTTCAATACCACGCACGCGACGCGCGGCGGCAGCGGCGGCGCGGGGGCGTGGTTGGCCGCTTCCCTATCGACCCCGGAACACCTGCTGTCCTGCCCAGGTAGCTGCTCAGTCTCCCCGGCTTCCGCCCGCCTCTGCGTGACTCCGAATTTCGACCGCACCGTTTGGCACGCTTCGCCCGTTTTCGGGACGGGCTCGGATCGATAAGGCGGCGTGCGCTGCAGACATTTCGGCTCACAGTGGCTCCGCCGAAATCTCACCAGGTCAGCGCCGCGCGAATCCCCTGGCTGGCGACGCTGCGCTCACGCCGCCTGCCTCTTGTTGGTACAGCCGCTATTGTGTGTCTCGGCTATTGTTTAAATTTGTGGAACTGGCCATCATTAATTCTGTTTACCACACTGTGATCCTGGGCCTCGTTCTCTCCTCCCTCTTTCTTTAAGTTTGACCATTTTCCTTTCAAGATGTTATTTAGGATTGAGTTGTAACGAATTACGTGTCCAGTCACTTTCTTTTTTGGCTTTTTATGGTGTTAAGCAACACCTTTTCTCGTTAATTAGCCGAAAAATTTTTTTTCTCTGCAGCCAGGACATTTTTATATTTCTTTTGCATACCAGTGCTTAATTTGTGACTGTACGCGCCGGTTCGCCGTACCGGAACCTCTGACGAAAAAAGCGGTAAAATAACGTATTAAAACGTTGAAAAATTTGAAAAAAGAAGAGTCACAATTCTGGAACCTCTTCTTTTACAGATCAAGCACTGTCTAAAACTGTTGCCTCAGTTCCATTCTTTCTGGGGAATGGCCCACAACATACACACGTAGTTTCAGCTAGGCGGCTAGCAGCCTAAGTGTCAGTCCAACAGTCCAGTTGTCTTCTGTTGAGTCCTTCTTAATCTATCGTATCAGTGTCATTTTCTCTTATTTGTGACATTGATCTGTATGTGTGAAAAATGCGAAGTTGAGAAAGGCAGTTCAAAAGTTGGAGGAAGGTAAGACATCAGTTTTTTAGAGTTTCAAATGCACTAAAGTAATACAGTGTCAGTTTTTCTTCAAGATAGTTGGTTGTTAACAAGTATTTTTATTTCTAAGGCTTTCTTGTCCATTACAGTGCTTCTTTTAACATCCATTAAAATGGCATCACTGTCACATTCCTACCCAAATATGTCATGTACGTGATTTCAGGTTGTGTTCCTCATTCTGATGTTTGTTCTGACGTTCGTGTTCAAATTATGTACGACAGTGACAAGTTCGGGAACACTTCCACTATTATCAGAAGCAGAGTTCTTATTACCATTGTGTGTGTTACGGTCAGGAGCTAGACTAGAAAACAGTTCTCTCTTATTTCATGCTCATCAGGATCGTCGCATATTCCATCACTTTTCCCAAACGCGAGGTACATGGAGGCGTGAACTGAATTCACTTACTGCGAGGAAAGCATGATAGGATTCATTTTTTCGCTGTGAAATTAGTGCTTTCTTTGACTTCGATGTGCTCTTTTAGCACCTCTTAAAATAAATGTGATCTCACGTATCAACTGGTTCCATACCATGTTCCATGTTTGCACCTACGATCTCCAGCTCAGTATCAAATCCATATCGGAGTGTACCTTGACAGACGGAGCGTGGGATGAATTTTTGCGAGTTTGTGTTATTCTGATCGTATCTTCACGGTCTCTAATACGGCACTATGTAAGAGACCGAATAATAGTCGTAGAAAACTCGAAGGTCGGTTTTGAGGGAACAATCTGTGTAGATTGTCGGAAGATATAATTACGAGTCTTACTTTAACGGTTAGGCCAACTTAGCCTTTTCAGCATTCCTCTAGTACTCTCTCGCCAGACAACCCTGTGTGCATTCTCATCGCAGGCCTAGCGAGATTGACCCAGTGAGTAGCTCATTCGACCAGAATTCTGTTCCCCATCTCGCCCACTTGATGTAGGTTTTCCGTAGCTTCCCACATCGATTAAGGCAAATGTCTCCAAAGTTTCTCTTGATGAGGACACTGCCAATTCCCTTCCCCAGTGCAAGCTTGTGCTCTATATCTACTGACGGCGTCATCGACAAGGCATTAATCTTCCTTAATTCGCATAGGCCTGTGTTAATGTGAATAGTGTAATCATACATCCCACATATTTAAATTTTGTTCCTTTGTGGTGTATAGAGGTGTTTTCCAAGTAACGTCTTTCACTACAAAAGAAAAACTAGTTTCTCCAGTGTAAGTCTGCTAGCTTTCGTGGCCGTTGTCACTAAAGTTAAAAATCTTATGGGTTGTTAAGCGGCGTCATATTTCCTTCTAAAATAATCGACGTTTCGACCCCTCTTCAGGGATCTTCTTCAGGATGTTGCTAGAACACTGTCAGAGACCAGTGTTGCGTTCTCTTATAAAGGGGAATTTTGCCGCGTTTATGCTGGAGAAGTGGGAGTATCGGTTAAAATTCTTGTGGCTACCATTGGTGGGCCATCGTCATAGGCTAATATTCCCGCGCTTTTGCAGAACAAGGGGCGTATTGGCTAAACTCGTGTGGATACTATTGGTGGCCCATCGCCATTGGATAGAAAGGCACTATTCCACACTTACGCTGAAGAAGGGTTATTGGTTGAAATTCCTCCTACAGCTATTGGTTGGCCGTCATCATTGGCTAGATGTGAAACGGACAGAGCAAGAGAGGGGGAATATTTACCCAAAATAATATTGTCCTCCGAGGTGAGATGCAGCATGTCTTTTGTATTGCTCGCACACCGCGACCGCATATTCACTTCCTTGATGGCGGGAGCCACGATGCCGGAAGCCTATAGCCGTCCTCTCTATTGAAATTACATGCATTCTTGGAAATTTCAACCGCTTCTCGAACCTTTCGTTTAGCCAGTAACGCCTTCCTCTGTATAAGTATGGGAATATTAGCATGTGATGATAGCCCACCAATGGTAGCCACAAGAATTTTAACCGATACTCCCCTTTATACGAGAACGCGACACTGGTCGGTGACAGTGTTCTAACAATAGTGGACACCGAAACATCCTGATGAAGATCCCAGCAAAGCGATCGAAACGTCGATTATTTTATGAGGAAATATGACGCGGTCTGAAAACCCAGAAGATTTTATCTTTGGTTTCTCCAATAGTTTACCAAGAAATGTAAACCCTTACATTTTCTTTAACTACAAATCAGCTCCTGTGATAATGCTTCATAATATCCCCCACATACTTTTTCTACCAGGGATTTTTCGGGCTTTGACTGATTCTTGTTGTGATTCACCAGCCTTACAGTCTAAACCCGGTACAATTTTACAATACCGTCCACAGCTTTAGAATTCTCCGCGTTAAAAATCACTTGCAGCCACTAGACCAGGGTGATGTGGCAAGGTCTGAGTGGATATTGCAAAATTAAAGAATTTTCTTTTTTCTCTTAACTGAGTAGGTGGTAGGTGGCTCGAATGTTCTTTCAAAAATGTTGAAATTGAATGTATATCAGGCGGTTTCTTGAATCTCTTTATTTTCTCGTTTGAAGGGCAACTGCCATCACATTATTTATTGGAATAATATTGTTCATCTCATAAACAAGTTTAACCTGTTGCACGACTGAATGAGTCGCATTAGCCTTTGCGTTTGTTTCTGTTCCGTACCGTTTTCTTCGTGTGATTCTACTGTTGCCTGTATTTTGGCGATGCCCTCTCATCCGCTCGTGCACTGCTTTATACTGGCGATGATAAACGGAGCGTAGGAGAACTGCTGTGGAGGATAAAATCGCAGTGCTTCGATTTCTGGATTTTATTCGTGTTTCATAATTACTCAGACGTAACACATTTGCACTTCGGAAACGATATTTCTCTTTCTTTCTCTTCTTACATTCTACTTCTTCTTCTTCGTCGTCTTTGGTAGCGCTACAGCCTTTGATGAGCCGTGGCTTCTTCAATGATTTTCCTCCGCTTTCCTCGGTTCATTGTGGCAACGGCCTTGCCGCAATGGATACACCGGTTCCCGTGAGATCACCGAAGTTAAGCGCTGTTGGGCGTGGCTGGCACTTGGATGGGTGACCATCCATCCGCCGTGCGCTGTTGCCATTTTTCGTGGTGCACTCAGCTTCGTGATGCCAATTGAGGAGCTACTCGACCGAATAGCAGCGGCTTCGGTCAAGAATACCATCATAACGACCGGGAGAGCGGTGTGCTGACCCCACGCCCCTCCTATCCGCATCCTCTTTGAGGATGACACGGCGGTCGGATGGTCCCGGTAGTCCACTCGTGGCCTGAAGACGTCAATCCATCTTCTTCTAGGTTCCCTTTTCGCCTAGCTGAATGGATCACACCTTTAATCATTTCCTTCGGGATTCTATCCTCTGCCATTCTCTCAACGTGTCCGAGCCATCGTTTTCGTTGTGATTTCACAACTTTTACTATGTTCCTACCGTGTATTAATACTTGTAATTCGGCGTTGTAGCGTGTTCTCCGGCCTTCTTCCTCCCTTATTGGACCATAGATTTTGCGTATTTTCAGCTCAAAGGTTCTTAGTGCATTTTTGTCATGTTCTGTCAACGTCCATACCTGTCACCCGTAAGTGTAATTAGGCGGTCTGGGGAGTTATATACCAGTAGTTTTGTTTTACTTGTAACAAGGTTGTATCTGAAAAGGTGCATATTTGGAAAGTAAGCTCTGTTTCCTACTTTCATTTCCTTTTTAGCCCTTTCAATAGTGTTATCATTTGTTATTAGGGCTCCCAAGTAGCTAAAAGGGGGCACTCCTTTTTAAGCATTTCCCACTGAAGTTTAGGTCTTAGTGGTTCTTCTGGTCTCAGGTTGTGACATTACCATATATTTTGTTTTGTTTTCATTTACTATGAGGCCAATTTTTAATGCTTCCATTTCCATTGCCCGGTATGTTTCTCGGAGTGCATCGATTTTTCTTCCTACTGTAGCAATGTGATCAGCGTATGCACAAATCTGGCTAGTTTTCATAAATATGGTGTCTCTGTTGTTGATTTTATTTACTACACTATCAGGGCTATATCGAAGAGGACAGTGGAGAGACTATTACTCGCTTCACGCCTTTATTAAACTCAAAGCTTTCACTTGTTCTGCTAAGGACCTTTACTTTTGCTCTTGTCTCTGTCATTGCCATTCTGATTAGTCTTATTAATTAATACTCATACCAACTTCTTTCAGTATTCTGTATAGTTTTTGTCGATTTATATCGTTAAAGGTTTGTTTGAAGTCGATGAATAGGATATGCAGATCTACATCGTATTCATAGAACTTTTCCATCATATGTCTTTATCACAAATATTTGATCACTTGTTCCTCTGTCTGGTCGAAAGCCACACTGGTACTATCCTTGTATGTCTTCTGCGCATTTGTGTATCCTTTAGTTTAATATACTTTTGAAGATCTTATTAGCTGTGCCCTTTCTTATAGGTATGGATTATTATTCCAGCTATGTGGCATTCAGGGATTATGCTGTCTTCCCCAGGGCCTCGATTGTTTTTCGTCTTGTGTACAGGCTAGGAGACTTGTAGTGTTGTATTTCTTGCGTCATTGTCTACTTCCAGATCCACTCTTTCCTCCTGTTCAGCTGTGTCTTCACCTTCTACGCTGGTATTTAGTGTATCTTTGAAATACTCTGCCCATGCGTTCTTCCTCCCTTATCATTTTCCCCATCTTTACTGGAGCACACCATTATTTTTGGCTGGAACCTGTTCTTTATTTTGCCTACAGCATGGTAGAACTTCCTTATTTCACTCTGTTCCTGTACCTCTCATATTTCTTGAAATTTCTTCTTAGTCTACGTTTTTCTTTCTCTTGCAGTCTGTTATCTCTTCTCCTTAATTCTCTATATTGTCACGTAGAGGAAGGTGTAAGCAGATGAATGATGAACACTAACTTCACGTATCGAAGGTTTATTCAGCACTTGCACACACAAGAACGCAGAGCCTCCGGCCAGAACACATACGGTGTATATATGTACAGCTACAGAACATTCAAGTACAATGATTCTTGCCATTTGTGGATACTTCTAGAATGTACTCGAACCGAAGATAGAAATTAAAATGTTTCAGTTCAGGTGAGTTTTGAACTCACGACCTTCCATGCAACAAGCTAGTATCATAACCACTACACTACGGCGACTGGACTATGTCGCTTCTTCTGCGACAATATTGTTCCACATTATTTCTGGTTTCTCTCTGAAGCGCTTTTGTTCTTGCCCTGTTCTTTTCCTCTGTTGCTGACCTGCAATCTTCATCATACCATTCCTGGATTCTTCTGTTCCTTCTTTTGCTTATTATTTCTTCTGCAGCATATGTAATGGCTTCTTCAATCCTACTCTGCCTTTCGTCTACTCCTATTCAGTCTCTTTATTGCTCAACTTTTATACTAACTATGGCTAACTTTTAGTGTTACTTGGTACTTTTTACTTGATCAGATCTCCTCTGTCGCTGCATGTGCATATACTGTTGATATATTCCTAAATTTCTCTTAGTCGGAGTCTGGGCGTCCTATCATTTATGGGTTCAAACTCTAGTAAGCTAGTCCTAACTCCCTAGTTATTATAAACTCTGTTCCGAATTGGTCTGTAGTTTCTTCTGGTCCGCTATACAACAACGAGTACTCAGGTTTATCTGTATGCCCATTTACCATCTTATTTCCTATAGCCCTACCACATCATAGTTAAATTTTACTGTTTCATTGGCTATTTCTTCCATTTTTCCAGGCTGAAGCATTGTCCTCACATTCCATGATGCTGTTGTCAGATCGTTTTATCTGTTTCCTTTGCCGGTGTCATGATACATGTTTTCCATGCCGTTTCCGAGGCTTCAGTTGAATTTCTATAATATTCATTTTTTCTTTTTTTTACGGTACTGGGTTATTAGCCCCATGGCCAACTCCCGTTCGTGGGATTTGTCAGGTGGCGCGCCCGTTTCAGGCGGGACTGGACTTTCGAGGAGCGGACCTAGGAAGAAAATCTAGGTGCCATTTAGCACTGAAGACTGGTGTGTCGACAGTGTTCTCACAGAAACTGAAACCAAGTGGTCAGTTCAGGTACGGTTTCTCGGCGTCAGTACTGCAGCTGGCACTGCAGTCTGTGCATGAGGGACAAATTTTTTTCTGTTGAAGCATGACTGTATCTATTGGAGAACGTGGACTCTGAAAACGACCGACGTTGAAGTTCTAAAGTTCCTCATCGTGAAAGGAAGAACGATGTGAAAACGGTAGTATGTCAATCCAACACGAATTGTAGGACTGAACTTGTTCCAACAAACCGTATATGCTGTTAGGTATCTGAACAACATACTGAAACCCATTTTGAGAGAACTGACAACTAACTAAAAGTCCTACAGTTGTTTGATGCTGGTCGGTGGAAGAGATTGTTAAAGCAGGTGTCTCTGTGACGATGCCGCGAAGTGTCTTTTATAATAGGAATTATCCTACCTGAATTAGCCAGTTGACACATTAGCCTTCCTTTGTAAGGTTTCAGCTCGAGTTTGTGTAACGAGTTTGTGTACAGCTCTGTGAACACATGTTAGGGACACTCTAGACTGAAGTGCTAAATTACAACGACTTTCTCTGGCTCCTGGTGCTGTTTCGTTCAATTCGGCTAAGACTGAAAGCGACCCACCCAAGTCCAAGGAACGGACTGTAGCATGAATGACGATCGGAGATTGCGTTCACACCATTGGTCACCGCTCAGCGCCGGATGTAGCGCTTGCCTGGTACGTGAAACACAGTGTATTTGTAGGTCTCATGACTGATTACAACGAAATGTCTGAGATTAGTTTTATACCTATGCTGGTCAGTGGAAGAGACTCTTTTCCCATGACTGCGTCCTAAATGTGCTTTAGTGGTATTGAAGGCAGGTGATCTAGAGTGCCACACAATCGCTTTCTTTTCCTTAGTATGTTCCGTAACGAATCGGATACTATTTTGGAGCGATTGTGTTCGTGCATTGTCTTGCTTAAAGTGCAGATCGTCTGCAGGCTGCTGTGGGCGTTCAGAAGGACGCAAATTTTCGATCAGTAGAGTGCTGTGTCGTTCGCGGATGAGAGATTCTGACAGGTAAGTCAAGACTTCCATTTCTTGGCCTGTGCGCTCTTGGGACTTTCTCGTGCCCTACCACTGGACTGTAGAAACGCGTACCTCGAGCCACCAGACGAGCCGGACTTGCAACGCAGAGGTACGTGTGTGGGGCGGACAGCTTCGTGGTTATTTTGAATGGAATCGCTGCTGATCGTTAGTTGTCTGACATCGAATTGGCGAGTGATCTACTGCATTTTGGACCGTCTGTCTGCATCTGTTCTGCAAGCCACCTGATGTGTGAGAGAGGGTGCTTCTGGTACCACTTTAACTAATCCCCACTTCCCTGTTCTACTCCCGAATTGCCCGTGGGAAGAGAGACAGTCGGTAAGTCTCTGTATTGGCTCTAATTACTCGAATTTACTCACTGCGGTCATTTCGTGAGATGCATGTGGGAGGAAGTAATATGTTGTCCGACTATTCCCGGAAAGTACTCGCTCGAAATTTAAACAATAAAACTCTCCGAGGTGCACGTCGCCTCTGTCGCAATGACTACCACTGGAGTCTGTTGTGCATCTGTGTAACGCTGTCGCGCCGACCACACGTGCCAGTAACGAAATGCGCCACTCTTTGTTGGCTCTTCTCTGCCTTCTGTGAGTTCCACCTGGTAGGAATCCTAGATTGACGACGAATAAGCAAGAATCGGTAGAACGAGCGCTTTCTTCGTAGATGAGTTACATTTTCGTAAGAGTCTGCCTATAAATCTTAGTCTGGCGTCTGCGTATCATACTGTTTGTTTAATGGGGTCATTCGACTTAAGATCGCTCTGGATAGTTGCTCCTAGATATTTTACAGTGCATACTGTTTCCAACAATTTGCCATCAGTAGTTTACTTGGCCAATAGTGGATATATTTTATACGTAAGCGCAATATGTTGCATTTATTTACGTTCGGTGTTAACCGCCAGAGCCTGCACCATTCACCAATCCTGTGTAGGTCATTCTGCAAATCGATACTGTGTTCTTGCGTTGATACTTTTTTTTTAATAGATAACCGTATCATCTGCGAACAGGCTTACACACCTTCCAACGGTTTGTGTTATATCACTTTTATACAATGTAAACAGTAATAGTCTTATCATACTCCCTTCGGATACTCCGAAAATTACCTTTACATCTGTAGATTTTGTTTCCTTAAGAGCGACATGTTGAGTTTTGCCTGCAAGGAAGCGTTGAATCCAGGTGCAAACTTGATCCGATTCTCCGTAACCTCTCTTTTTTTCCACTAAAAGGGGGTGCGGAACGGTGTGAAATGCCTTCCTGAAGTCGAGGAACACGGCATCAATCGGAGCGCCGATGGATCTCGTGGTGGAACAGAGCAAGCTGTTTCACAAGATCTCTGTCTGCGAAATCCATGCTGATTTTTGTAGAGAAGATTTTCATTCTCCGAAAATATCACACTTCTTGAGCATAAAATACGTTTCATAATTCTACAACAGATTTACGTCAACGATATAGGCCTAAAATTATGTGCATCTATCCTACGGCATGGGAATGACCCGCGCTTTTTGCCAGTTGCTGGCATCATCTTTTGCAGGTGTCTCGTCTGGTGCTGATGCCTTTCCACTACTAACCGACTGTAGTTCCTTTTTTATTCCGCGATCGGTCATCTCAATATCTGCCATTTCGACGTTCGTACGGCATTTTAAAGGAGGGACTGTATTACGACTTCGCACTGTGAAACAGTTTCGAAAGTCTGAATTCAATATTTCGGCCTTATCTTCTGTTTCGGTGCCTGTATGATCACGGAGTGACTGAATAGACGATTTCGATCTCCTTACTGTCCCATTAGCTCAGTGAGTGACACGGTGTTTTTTTTTTCCTGAAGCATCAAGTTGTATCCAATTTACTACACGATGTGGTATGTTGTTTATTTCTTTGTTGTTGTTACTTTTATTGCCGACGTAAACGACCACTTTGTTTCGTCCTGACACAAACAAAGCCAATAGAAAATAAGTTTGGATACAGTAACGTCTTCTGTATCCAGTGAGGTACAAAAGAGACAGTAGGTAGGCTGCACATTATGCTACACACACGAATTCCATTGTGTACGTTTGACGTCCACGCTTACCTTCACAGAGCTGGTACGTGCACGTACAAGTAATGTTCACTTTGGAGAAGATTTTCAAAGGAATCTCCTTGTATTTGCAAACACTTCGCCGCCACTCGCTGGATTATACTTTGCTGGACCCTACACAACACACCTGCATCCACTACTGCCGAAGCGGCATCCACGCCAACTATTAGATTGTGTATATCCATTAGTGGAATACTATAAACTTGTTCCTTTTAAGTGTCCCCACAGATAGAAATATAGTGGATTAAAGTACGGGGAAAGTGGAGGCCAGAACATTGAACGTCCACGACCAATCCAATTCCCTGGAAACGCTTGATTTAATTAGTGACTCACGATCGTTCTAAAGTGTGCGAAACCGAGTGGAATATTTTCTGAAGCGCCAGCAAAGCATTGCAAAGAAACTTCGATACAGGCGCGCCTTCAACTTGTCCGGTATAGGGTAAGGGCCCAAAAGCACTTCTCCCACAACTCCAGCCCATAGGTTTATGTCAAAGCGTGCCTAAATGCCACGCTTACGGGTGATATGTGGGTTATTTTCCGAACAATAATGGCTGCTGCGGAGATTGAAAATACCTTCACGAATGAAACTAGATTCGTCAGTCCATACCACGTTATTTATAGAATGTTCGTTATCTTCCGCTTGGGGGAAAACCATTGACAGAATTGTTCCCGTCAAACGCGGTCTAACGGCCGTTGGTGTTGAGTTTACATGTATGATATGGACGCAGTTCTTCATTTTGCACCACTTTAACAATCAGTCTTTGAGGTATCTGAAACTGCCGCGCAATATCACACATACTCCGTTGAGGTGAATGTTGAACGGTTTCAGGAATAGCGTTCTCTGCTTTTGGAGTACCTCTTGGACCACCTCTGTCCATTACTTGTGGACGAAGGTTACCGGTTACGAGAAGACGTTGCTCCAGGGGACGAGAAACGTTCGTATAGGGACGGATACCGTGCAGTGTACCCACGAGCAGAAGGAGCAGCAGCTTGGTTATCGGGTGCACACGGCGCCAAAAGCATATCGGCGTGTTCATTGTTTGAATACTCCACCGCCAACGTGACAGGATGAGTTTTGGTTGTGCACTGTGCGGTTACTACACACGTGAATGCAGTTTAATGGATCACACTGCCACGTGACAGGCCGTTGTCTTATGACAAAAATGATGTCGTGCTTGTAAATAACGGCAAATAAAAAAGAAACATCGCGAGTATTCGAACCACACTTGTACGGTGGATGTGTGTGATGACCCAGCGGTATACTCGGTGAGCTGCGACCCCTGGCGCGGCAGTGCGGGCTGACGGGCGTGCTTCTGTACATTCCGATGCGCTGCACGATGTGACAGTGTTGGCACCTCCTCATTTTCATTCTTGTGTTTTCAAAATGAACACCGGATCTGACTTGGCTACATAAGATTTTGTTCTGAATCTGGATGAGGAATCGCATGCCGATCTCAAAGTTCGACATTTTTTCTTCACCCATGTATTGCCGAATTCTTTACTGCAATTCATTTGCCGCCACCATTGCCGAGTACCCTATCCTTGTGATAAATATTCCAAATCGATCATACCTCTGCAACAACTTTCTCTTCCTGATAATATCTGTGCATTATAACTTTCAATAAGCGATACTAATTTTGGATCTTTCGTTGGCTGCTCCTGCAGTTTACTAATATCATATTATTCTTTTCTGTATCCGATCTACGAGAACGAACATCCTCTGAGCACATTGTGGCTGATGCATCTTCAAGTTTGGCAGGCAATTCGTCTCTGATCCCAAGGGAGAGCGGGAGGTGGCTCCTGTAACCTCAAAAGCCCCTATGTGCACGCCACATGTGTTCACCGTAGCAACCGCTTCCTGCATGTGGCGCACGCCTGACCTATGAAGGGGAGCCCTAGAAATCTCCACCCAGTAATGGACGTCCAGAAATTCGTATGCGATACCATCACAAATCTTATGAGCTACTGGTTTAGAAATTGCACTCTAGTCCAAACCAGAGGACCGCGATCGACCCTGCTACGAATAGTCAGCTTATCCTACACCTCGTGAGAGATGCCATCCGCTGAAAGAAAGTGAGGATGACCTCCGAACCCAAGCGGCAGGCGTCATTTTTGCCGACATGTGCCGCTATTTGTAGCCGTTTGCGCCCACTGCGCTCGACAGCCCTCTGTCCAGTGTCTTGGAGCTACGGTAGACGACGGCGACCCCTTGCCAGTACCTGACACTGCTCACGGAGTAGACTTCAGAGGCGGCTCTTTAGGTACTCACTAAGCGCCTTTTCTACGGCCCGTGCAAAGCGCACTGCTTGCTCCACCTCGAAGGTGGAGGCGTGCCCCACGCATCGGGCGCACACGATCTGACTGCGGACAGGTAAGATGATATTGCGTGACTTCCGCATGCTGCCTTCGGCTGTCGCTACGACGGCCAGAAGACGACCTGACGCCCCTCCCCCTCCCCCCCCCCCTCCCCCTCCCGCCTCCCAGCCTAGTGCATGTATTGCATTTGCTGCGAGGATAGGAGGGATCTTGTCTCCACGACAGAAGTTTCCTCTAATTCAGTTTATCTTAAAAGTATTTGGTCTCGCTAGGTTAACTCCAACAACCGCTTCCCCGCAGACAGACACACACACACACACACACACACACACACACACACACACACACACACTGTTACATACAGGGTATTTGACATAGGGCGTTTCCTCCATAACTTACAAAACTGCAAGTGAAATTTATAGGTAAACGTGAGAAACGTCACTCTTTGTGCAGATTTATGAACATTATTTGTTATTTCCCAAAGAGTTACAACAACGAGTTGTAATTTTTTAAATCTAACAGTAGTTTTTCTGTCATATGGCTTATGTATTTAAATAAATCAAATTTCTATTAATTTTGATTGTGTAGCTCTAAAAGTTGAAAGTTTCAAGGGCGGGTGCAACGTGTTGTACGTAACTGCCAGTTTTCAGGTGGATGATCTGGGGGCTGAATGGTCGTTTGAGTGAGATGCTCAAACGAGTGCCCTTTTTCCTGAATTCACAACACGTGTGCCTTCGAGACGACGTGTGGAAGAGATGTAAAGTTGTTGGTGTTACTGAGCAGCCTCTGCGATGCGCTGTTTCAGGTCATGTTGAGTTACAGCGTAGAATGTATATTAAAACTACTGTATACAGTATAGGTCGGAATGCACAAAGAAGCGAGGTTCGGTCTGCCAGGTGGAGTAAACACGACATACACATGCAATGCCGATACGATGCCGCTTAAGCAGCTTACGCCGCGAAATATCCTGGTCGAAGAGCTCCATCAGCCATTACGTTCTTATGTGTTGTACCGCAGCTTCGAGAGACAAGGAGGTTGGTATGGCGCGGCGGTGGTAGACGGAGGTCAGCAAGATGTGAGGACGCGGAAGTGTTCGTTTTAGCTGCATTTCGTAGTGTTCCTCATGTCAGCTCACGAGAAATTAATGCAGTCACTGGTGTCAGCCTTATTGCCTTGTAGCGAATAGTACCTGGACACAGGTTTCACCCCTACCACCTGTCACTGACATAGAAAATCGGAGAGCTACTTTCTGCGAATGGGTTATGAATATTTTCACACTGGGCGCCTTCCTTATCTGATGAATCCACGTTCAGAAATTACTGTCTACTGAATCGTCATAGTATGCATTACTGGGCCACAGAAAAATGGAGTACGTCTTGTCGATCGTCGTGGTCCATTAGTGTATGGTGTGGAATCTTTGGAATTGAAACCATCGGTGCACACTACTTCGCAGACACGCTGACAGGCGAGATGTATCGAGCTTTTATTGTCGACAGTTTAGGTAATCTCCTTGAAAATGTTAGTCTTAACGTTGGGCATTAGAGGCCGTAAGTGAGTGTAGCAGTGTAGCACGATGGTCACCCAACGTATGCTCCTCGTGGTCTTGCGCAAGAAGTGAACAACAGATTTCCTGGAATATGCTTAGGACGCCTTGTTCCTCAGGAATGGCGTGACGGTCTCCCAATTTAACAGCAACGGAATTCTTGTTGTGGGGATGTCTAGAAAATGTTGTTGATGTCATCGAACCCACAACTGTATATGACGTTAAAGATCGCATCGAGGAAGCTGTCGTTTCGTGACACGAGCAGCTCTACACCTCGTCGACAGGTCGTTTAGAAGGCGCGTTCTGTTGTGTATTCTAGAAAATGGACACTCTTTTGAACACCCCACATAATGAACATTCGGCCACCAGAACATGTATCTGAACACAGCCAATTGTGTAGAGCATGTTGCTCCACCATTGACACTTTTATCGTTTCTATAAACCGTTTCTGAACTCTGTGAAAAATAACAGAATTAACTATATTCCTGGCTAGCTACGTAAGTACTCCTTAAGTTAAAGAGAAAACGCGTTACATGAAAAACCCAGTAGATATGGTAATTTGTATGTGTACAGGAAATCAAACGACGTGACACTGGTTGGCGGTTTTTCTGTCACTGCCCGATGGCTGAAGGCGCCCCCCCCCCCCCTCTTCAATATGAAAATAATTTCCGTGTTAGAGGTGGAGTATGGAAGTCGTAGTGAGTATCTCCAAATTTTAGTTCCGACAGACTGATTGCACGCCGACACACGAAGTACATCTTTTTTATCAGGAGATGCTTAGTGTCCTGGTACAGCACAAGACGAACCAAAACCCTCTGAAAAACGAAAGAAAGACTGTGAGTCCGTAGCCTGGTGCCTCTCGAATGTTCTATATACGTGTAAGTTGTCATATGTGCAATCACCTCCTGTTCACCTGCACCCAATTATTCTAAGTACGAAAGTCGTACTACAGTGTGTTTTTTTTTCTTTCTTTCTTTCCAGATAGTGCGATATGTATTTAAGAGGTTTGGTTGAAATTGCACCAGTCGTTTACACACTGATGCTTATGTGGCACGACATACCGACCCTGAGAAATTGGCATATGTTTAACCCCCACCACCACCACACACACGCATACACACACATTTTCTAATTGATGGTAAAAGCTGCGTGTACCAGTTTTGGTTGAAATTGCTCCCGGTGTTATTGACCTACGCATGAACATATACATATACATCCAATTTTTGTGCTGGAGACGCGGAGGATGCACGTTGAGTACCGTGCACCGAGAATGTTCTGAAAGAACAACTGTTTCGGGACGACACATTTCCTGATCCACTTCGCTAGAAAATAATATTTCGTTTCTCGCGCTGCGCGAAATAAATACCGGCTATTGACGCGTTTACGTTAATTGTAACTTGGAGTAACTAGAATTGGCGTAACGAGCTGTGAATCAGAATCCGTAGAGTTGGAAACGCGAGTGAGGCGTGGCGTGGCGCGGCGCGGCGCGAGGTGAAGTCCTGTGTAACCGGCTGAAACCCCGGCGCGCAAGCGTGTAAGCCTCTTACTGGGCCGCCCAGCACGCCTCCTCTGTCCACTGCGAGGAAACTTGTGCCGACTTGGCCAGCCAGCCCCGTGCTGTCGCCGTGGACGCAGCCTTCACATTGTCGCGTGAAAACGCGAGCTTCTTCAGCGAGCTTCGTTCGAGAAATCATCTCTGACTAACCAAAACAAATGATACCGTCGTCTTGAAGAAATCTGTGGACAAATTTCCTACCCGTCACCTTCATGCTGCCGGTTCTAAATCTATATATTCTCTGGAAATTAGTACTAAGTGCATGACAGAGAGTACTTAGCGTGTTAGGGGTTTTTACTGTTCAAGTCGCTGCAATACATGTTCAACAATATGATGCTAGTCCGGTTTCAGCTTAAAATAAACCATCTCAGCGTGAACAATACTAGCGTCATTAGTCACAAGATACCCGCTGTTACTCTACTCGTTGGGTAAAACAAGGTAACCATTTAAATTATTGGAAAAAATTGAAAACAAGAAACTGCTCTTATTCTACTGCAAACACTTATGCTTTAAGTATTCGCTATCCTGATATTTGAGTGGTATGTGCAATGTTTTTGCTGCATTACAATATTTGTGGTTTTGTAAAACTATGCGCGCGCGCGCGCGCGCGTGCGTGCGCGCGCGTTTGTGTGTGTGTGTGTGTGTGTGTGTGTGTGTGTGTGTGTGTGTGTATTTATAGAGTAGTGTAACGTTTGTATTCGATGATGATGATGAGATGTGCTGGCACACAGCCTACTCCTCGTCACGCTCGCTCGCTCTACACCTGTTAACTCGTAACTAGGTGTGTACGTAAAAACGAGGAATGGATCTCCTACTGGAATCCGCTAGCATTGAGTCGTACTGTTATCACTCCTACACTGATCGGAAGTCCATAGGCTTACTTATAATTTGTTACGGCTGCAGTGGAATGCAATAAAATTAAGATCATGCCAATATGATTATTAGTCGCATGAGACACCACTTCTTACATCAAATAAGGACTGCTAAGCAGAAGAGACTAAATACTGTAAACAAGCAAGCCGTTATACCATTTATATCGATTATTGATCTTAAACTAAATTTTGTTGTAGTACTGTTAATAAGTAAGCCGGCCGCGGTGGCCGAGCGGTTCTAGGCGCTACAGTCCGGAACCGCGCGACTGCTACGGTCGCAGGTTCGAATCCTGCCTCGGACATGGATGTGTTTGATGTTCTTAGGTTAGTTAGGTTTAAGTAGTTCTAAGTTCTAGGGGACTGATGACCTCAGAAGTCAAGTCCCATAGTGCTCAGAGCCATTTGAACCATTTTATTAATGAGTAAGATTCCAGTAGACGATGCACTTCTCGTCGGTACGTACACGCCCAGCTGCGAGTTAACAGGCTTTTAGAAACGCATTTTGTCTGCTGAGCTGAGCGATCGAGCGAGCGAGCAAATTCAGGCCTACCCCCGTGAGGCAGGCGCCACGGCCTGTCTTTCTCGTGGGCCTAGTGGAGGAGGGTGATACGTACAATTTGTCAGTGTATTTTGGCATGTTATGTCTGATTCACAGTTATGTGTGTCTTATTAACTGTTACAACTCATCTTTCTTCTCCTCCTGATCCTTTTTATTGTTACTGTTGCCACTGTCACTGTGAATGTCGCTGTCCACGCTCTTGAGATTGTCGTTACGTTGCTTATACGCATGCCTGTTATGCCGTAACCGCAGGTACGCTTCGTGTGTTGTTTTTGAAATACTGTTTGTTCACGCATTCAATTGTGCCCATTGTTCTTGGTCTCTTATAGGTGTATATAGGTGTCTGTCTGTTTCTGTGTAGTTTAAGTGTAGTATTGCCCGCAGAAGAAGACAGTGTGCATGTAGATGTCTGTCTCAGAATCATGCGGTTAAGTGCGTGGGATAAGGTCCGTGTCCAGTTCAGAAATGTACCATACCGCGGCTGGGGTCGATATTTTTCATTCTCAGCCGCTCCCTTATGTCAGGGAGGAAGTCGTACAGTCTACGCCCCTTGTCATTATGTCCCACTCACCTTACCATGTATCTGAATACCAACTTTTAAGGTGACATGTCTGTATCGGTACACTAATTATAGCGCACACCTTACCTAGTCGCCGGCCGAAGTGGCCGTGCGGTTAAAGGCGCTGCAGTCTGGAACCGCAAGACCGCTACAGTCGCAGGTTCGAATCCTGCCTCGGGCATGGATGTTTGTGATGTCCTTAGGTTAGTTAGGTTTCACTAGTTCTAAGTTCTAGGGGACTAATGACCTCAGCAGTTGAGTCCCATAGTGCTCAGAGCCATTTTTTGAACCTTACCTAGTCTCCCCATCTTTAACCAGTACCTTGCAGTTTTATATTTGATCGTGATATCTGACAGGCATATTCCGAGCACCAACACAGGGTGTATCCACTAAGATGGTGCCGAAGGCGACAGATAGCCTAAGTACGACACTTCTCTAGCGGGCCGGTGTGGCCGAGCGGTTCTAGGCGCTTCAGTCTGGAACCTCGCGATCGCTACGGTCGCAGGTTCGAATCCTGCCTGTGTCAGTGTTGGTATGGTGTGTTTAGGTCTTCTCTTAGTGTTCTATGATATTGTGTGTCTGTATCGATGACGTTGTCAGAGATCAGTTTATACAGCAGAAATTCCGCTGTCTTCTTCCATCTCCTCATCAAAGAGCCGTCATCCAGCCGTAGCGTTCCCCCCCCCCCCCCCCTCCAAATATTCTGCTCTTTTTGTTTTGTTACAACCGTTCCCAGTGTTGTATACGCGTGTTGTGTAGGGTTTTTCTGTACAAGTCTTCTGCATGCCTGTACACCTCAAGTCTTAGGCGTATGTCTCGGTCTAGTATAGCCCTTTCATGCGATGTATTCTAGTGTATGTCTATGGTGTAGTACTGTCAGGTATGAATAATTGCTTAAGCAGATGGCCAGATTATTAATAGAGAAAGGCAAAGAAGCCATCCTCGGGATGAACCAGAGAAAATGACAAATACAATGCGGTCAGCAGAACCAATAAAGAAATGTAGAAATTGGTGGAATAGACTTTAAAAAAGTAACCAGCTTCAAGTACTTCGATAGTCTCTTAGACCGCAACAACTTATCACGAAAGGTCGCCCAGGATTCTCACAATCAAAAAGGCACGTTTTGCACTTAATAAATTCCTCGACTTCAACCTTCTTTAAAAGACAAGTAAGACTGAAATGTATAATACAATTGCCCAACCAGTGGTTTTATGTGGAACTGCGAAATAGTCACGAATCTGAAGACGGCGAGGAAGCTTATGGCCTCCAGAAACGCAGTCGTCAGAGAGATATTTGGAATTTTTCGGGAAATTGGTACGCGAAGACGAATCAAAAGCAGAGTAAAATAGTGTAGCACAGGTCTTACAGAGTGTTGTTGTTGTTGTTGTTGTTGTTGGCCAGCGTACCCAGCGTCGAGGTTATCACTGACCAGTAGATTGAGAGAAGTTGATGGACATGAAGGGAGAAAAATTAGCAGGGGCTCGTTGATGAGGCAAGGGACTGACTTCGAGTTGAGTGGCGTACGCTAATTTACCATCCGTGTTCACAAGAGTTACATGAAGAATAAGGCACAGGTCTGAGCAGCGTGCGCCGAGTGATGTCCGGGAGTTGGCGAAACAGGTTCCAGGAGGCGATGGGGGCATGTATTATTCTCTTAGTATTCGAGAGTTAGGTGTAATGTAGAAATGAGAGCGTGTTTCATGAGGAGAATGTCGAAAGTTTAGGGGAAATTAGGAAAATTTCAACACGTTTGTCTTTGGATTGGTTGTTAAAGTGGGAAGTCCTTTTCGTGACGACTAAACTGGTAGCAGAAGAGCAATGTTACCCCAGCTGCAAGAGAAACATGACAGCTGAGCGATATGTTCTCTAAGAAGTGGTTCAATAGCTTCACCAGTTCCCATTCTTGTGGAGGACCTATGCAGAGGTGTTGCAGAGTCCTGGGTGACAGCTGACGAGCTGCAGTTGTTTCCCAGACTGACTCTGCAGGAAAGAACAGGATAGTGCGGCGGAATCGTCAGTTACAAACACGTAACCTCACAAATGGAACCCATTCTTATTTCTTTTGCGTTGCAGCCTTCTAAATTTAATATTTTTTTCTGGAATGTGTTTCATTTTGTATCTCTGGTTTTTTTATGTATATATGCTGCTATGTTTATTTCCTTAATCCATGCTACTGTTGAGTTCTTTTTCCAGAAATACAAGTAAATTTCTTTCTTTTGCATGTTCTTATTTATTCAGTAGAGGTGTACAAAGAAGATTCACCTTCGCTTTGCCGTTACTTCTGATATTTTGCGTATATTTTAGTAGATCTTCTCATTACTACTAATTTTTCAGCTATGTGAACTTTGTGCTGCACCCGTTATTTTCCTAATAATCCTTATTTAAAATATCTCTGTTCTGTGGAGGCTATAGATCATCGTTAACCATTCAAGTGCATGTAACCATTCTGGCCTTAGGACTGTGCCATTCTGTTTTGGTGTTGTGATTTTAGTTGCAAATAGTGTTAGTCACACCGTACACTCTTCCGTTTTAGTAACTCTTATCGGTTGCGATTTTTTCTGGTCTGTTGTCTGGTCTGTCCAAGATAAGCACATATACTGATTCGCTACATTTTACCTGTTCGTGTTCCTGTATATTTCGGTGCATTCACCACACGGAGTGAGTTTACTGAATGGTGGCAAACTGCAGGGGACGACCCCTGAATAATGAGGGTTGACACGGGTATTACAGGCATACGGCCTGAGGTCCATCCACGTGAAGGTGGACCCAGATTCAGCACCAGACAGGTGACCTGTCAGTGTTGGAAAAGCCAGACGACCGTGTGGAACATTCTCGACGACCACTGCCGCTATGCGTATCACTTAAAATGGATGCAGGCTTTATTAGCTACGGACTACCCTCTGCGGCGACTGTCGCACAGGCCATACAGTGCTGGGATTTCTGTCATCCACCCTATTCAGAGATGAGGCTACCGTTACGAGGGGCGGTATCATCAGCCCTCATGACACCCAGCTGTGTGGTATGGAGAATCCCCTTGGTATGGTGACAGCGAACCAGCGACACCGGTTCGGCCTGTCTGTGGACGGAGATAATTGGCGACTGCCTCGTGGGACCGGTCATCCTTCCACAAAACCTCACAGGCGTGGCATCCCCTAGGCAGTCGTGTCTTTGGTAGTACAGTGAGTACCACATCGTGGTGCCCCAGCTCACTGCCTTCTTGAGTGTGGACCTAAAACAATAGTACAGGCACAACACCCTCGCCCCTCTCTCAAGACCTTTTTTTCGTAGATTCCCCACATTGTTAGAGACGAATGCTGTGTTAGTTCAATCAACATGGGTACAGCCGCATCCATTACAAATCTTTGTGCGATCCTAGCTTAACGCAGCCCTCGGACTCATATTTGGAAAGACGAATAAAAAACAGGAAATTTGTAACTGAAGTTAGGCGATGACGATTATCTTGGTATGGGCATGTAATGTGAAGCTTACGCTCCGTCTCGAATGACTGTGTCGATGTGACGTCTAACCGTAATATTCCGTACTTTCCTCGTTCCTTCTTTTTGCTACACCATAATCGTTGTTGTTTTAGTGTTCGTAGAAATGTTGTGTATTTTATTTTCAATAAGTGTTTCACCAGGCTTCTCAGATCGTCTGATGTATGTCCCGCATCATGCACAGACACTTAACTATCGATTTTCGGCTTCATTGAAGCTTTCAATGTCAAGTGACACCACATAGTTATAAGTCTTCCGTAGATATCTTGTGTCAAGTACAGTTCTATAGATCTCATAATTAAATTTTCCTCGAGACATTTGAGTCTCATCTTTATGTACGATAATGATGTAAGCTGAAGAAATGAATTAAAATTTGTGCCATGGTCGGGACTTGAACATGGGTCTCTTTGCTTGTTAGATAAGAATGGTAGCCATTATATGGCCACAGCACCACAGCTAACATTGCTGCACGGACTACCGTGGCCCAATGCCCTCCCTGACACAAATTTCAGTTCACGTCTTCAGCTTATTTTGCCCTTCTTAGACTGCCACTTTCGCCCAGGCTCTCTGGCACTGGAGTAGCACCCCACCCCACATCGGGACTTCTCAGTACAGTTCACAAGTTTCGTGACGCTTGGCACCGCTGCCAGTCTTTACGAGACGACACTGAGTGGCACTGCAGTAGCCATTACTCAGTGAGCAGCGTATTATTTGACCTTGAGCTGTGGCCTTAATTTAAATTCATGTACATTGCTACAGATAAATACCACGTATGAATGTAATGAGCTTTCACAAAACCTCGTTACTTCCTTCCGTCATCAAAATCACAACAAGTGGTCAGAACGGAGCGCGAACTGCATGTGGTATCAGCATTACGGGATATCTTCTCGCCGAAGCATTGTGGTAACACATCTCGCCACGTGGCGTCAATAATGGTTTGTTGCCTGCGGTCGCCACTGACATGGCTCAAGAAAAGTTGGACAGACTATAGTTCATAATACCAGCATGCTGTAGTGTTGGAAGTACGATTCCTTATCTATATAAACGATTTGGGAGACAATCTGAGCAGCCGTCTTAGATTGTTTGCAGATGACGCTGTCCTTTATCGACTAATAAAGTCATAAGAAGACCAAAACCAGTTGCAAAACGATTTAAAAAAATATCTGAATGGTGCGAAAAGTGGCAGTTTGACCCTAAATAACGAAAAGTGTGAGGCCATCCACATAAGTACTAAAAGGAACTCGTTAAACCTCGGTTACACGATAAATCAGTCTAATCTAAAAGACGTAATTTCAACTAAATACCTAGGTATTACAATTACGAACAACTTAAATTGGAAAGAACACATAGAAAATGTTGTGGGGAATGCTAACCAAAGACTGCGTTTTATTGGCAGGACACTTAGAAAATGTAACAGACCTACTAAGGAGACTGCCTGTACTACACTTGTCCGTCCTTTTTCAGAATACTGCTGCGCTGTGTGGTCCTTACCAGATAGGACTGACGGAGTACATCGAAAAAGTTCAAAGAAAGGCAGCACGTTTTGTATTAACGCGAAATATGGGAGAGAGTCACAGAAATCATACAGGATTTGAGCTGGAAATCTCACGAAATTCGAATCACCAACTTTCTCCTCCGAATGCGAAAATATTTTGTTGACTCCGACGTACATAGGGAACTCGATCACCATGATAACATAAGGGAAATCGGAGCCTTACGGAAAGATATAGGTGTTCATTCTTTCCGCGCGCTATACGAGATTGAAATAATAGAGAATTGTGAAGGTGGTTCGATGAACCCTCTGCCGGGCACTTAAATGTGATTTGCAGAGTATCCATGTAGATGTAGATGTACGTCTAATTTTTTGTTTAGGACTAGACGTGATTCATATACCTGTGGTACAGGGAACGGGGGTGGACTCCGCTCCGCAATTCCTGTTGGCACTTACTGGCAAGTCAGCAAGTTATTTCATCGCCGCGGTGATGGCCGATGCGGGTGCTCAGCTTTACGTATGTTACGACTACTTCAGACTATGCTACGTGTATGGCAGTGACGTCTTCCGAAGAGTAGAGAAGCTGAGTCAAGTAGTAGTATACGGTACCAGCACCTTTGCGGCAACATGTGCGACCTGAAAAACAAAATATAATGTGGCTAGTGTGTTTCGTAACTGCTGTTTTCCAGTGTGTTTAACAATGAGTATTTAATGTAATTAAGATTGCCTTAAAGATAAATCCAGTGTAAATCTTTACTCAGCTTTGTAAATAGATTGATTTGCAGTGTAGCGATTTGAAATGTTTAAAGTCATCATTACTGTAATTTTATAAGAATCTTCCACTCGAACAGTTTGATCATTTCCATAAGTTTCTTCGTGTCTTTTGCCCCGCTTTCGACACGTGAAAAACCGTTGTCCAAAATGAAATACACAAAAACATTTACAGATCTAAACTAACTGATGAGCATTTGAAGTCGCTGTCGATGATTTCCATTAATAAACTTGATCCACATCCACGAACAATTATAAATGGAAAATTAAAATTACATAAATTTCATCAATTACAATTTCTATGCTTAATTTCGTTGTGTGAATTGAATTGTGTCAATTACGTACGGTAAATTTTCAGGAAATCTCATATAATTAATTACAGTTATGGATGTCAGGTAATGTGTATCTTAATTGGCCATAAAATAAAAACGACTGATTCTTGTATGTATTTTGTAACATTCATTTGCATTGTACATTTTACGCTGTTACTTCGCATAATAAGCGTGATTCGTTCTTGCATCTTAGTCGTAATTAAGAATCGTTAAGTGAAACACTTGTTTTCTGTAGGAATCCATGTGGAATAGGTCATTGCCTTATTGCCTTCCATTCCGAAAAAATGGGTACTGAAATAGATTTTTAGTATAGTACTGTAATTTTTAATTTATAGTAGAGTACATCATATTTTGGAAGAAAGATATCTAAACATACTTGTGTACGCCTGCTTCAAAATTTCTCGAAACAGAGACACAGCATATTCGTAGCGTGCATAGCTACTGCCTTATGGGCGTCTTTAATGAATTTGTGTTCGTTAACGATAACAAATCAGAGTGGGAGTTCATAAACAGATACTGGAAAGGAAAGGGTTACCACGCGTTTTCGAAGAAAAGATCTTCAAAATGGTCGCGGAAGCGCGAGCCCCAGTACACATCACACGTGTTGCGGCGCGAGGCGCATTGCGACCAGTACAACCGACTGAGCTTCTGTTTTTCAGAGCGGAAGTTTATAGGAGAACGCACAACTTAAGTCTTCGTTTATAGTGATCAAAGAGACGGGTCCAGGCCAGAAGGTGGTTTTTCAAATGGCTCTGAGCACTATGGGACTCAACATCTGTGGTCGTAAGTCCCCTAGAACTTAGAACTACTTAAACCTAACTAACCTAAGGACATCACACACATCCATGCCCGAGGTAGGATTCGAACCTGCGACCGTAGCAGTCGCGCGGTTCCTGACTGAGCGCCCAGAACCGCTAGACCACCACGGCCGGCGAAGGTGGTTTTTGAAATGGTTCTCAAAGACTGAAAAAAAAGAAAAAAATCAGTAAACAGGTCTATGTGAATCATCGTCCGTTACGCGAGTCACTCTCTTACATTTCTTCTACTCTTTGTGCGAGTCATTCGTTACGGTAGATGGTCGATAAACAAGCTTCGACTGTACCAAACAAACAAACAAAAAAATTACGGCGGACCGGATATCATACATGTCCGACTCGTTACCGGGAGCCGGATTGGTGGTGTTCGAGGGTCGGTGTAGGCTCGAGGGAAGTAGTTTGGAGTGGAGTCCCGTACTCTAAACGTCAGGAGACGGGGAAGGCAATAGGCGACCAGTGTTCCGTTTTTTACAGGATAAGCGCCGACGTTAAAAAGGAACAGCAGAGTTTCTGTGATTGTGAAACGGGATAACAAAAGAAAATGGCCCTTTTTCGCTTGGTCTAAAGTTTCTTGGATGCTTTGTTTACCTCTGTTTGACAAGGGTGGCTTGTCCTCTAAGTTGGTCATTACTCCTACTTGCTTCGTGTTACGTGTTCGATAACTGTTTTCGTCAGTTACAGTTGTCTCTTTGGTACGTCTCTCTGCTTCGGAAGATGTGTGGCGCAACAGAAAGTAATTTAATTTTGGATAATAAAATTCTGACTCGCATCCTTAATGCTGAACGTACCTTCGTTTGCCAAAACATAGCCCCCGCATGGGATACTGGCCTCTGACCCAGGGCTGTCTTCGGCAATGAGAAAAATCATGATCCGTCGGTTGGCTCTGAGCACTATGGGACTTAACATCTGAGGTCATCAGTCCCCTAGAACTTAGAACTGCTTAAACCTAACTAACCTAAGGACATCACACACATCCATGCCCGAGGCAGGATTCGAACCTGCGACCGTAGCGGTCTCGGGGTTCCAGACTGAAGCGCCTAGAACCGCACGGCCATAACGGCCGGCCATGATCCGTCGGTATACAAGGTGTATGATGTGTGCATGTCGATACAACACTTTTGTGTTAGGCTTTATGATGATAAGTTAGCTCATAGTTTGACAAGAGACATGGCCACAAGCTTTGGAGACGGCACTAAAAGTGAAAAGGACGTCCTGGATTTGTGTTAAATCTCTCAACTCGTATATAAAGTGCTTGGAAGAAACGAGCTGTTTCTGACGAACCAACAGTAAATATTTATCGTTATTTTACATTTCTGTACAAATGTTGTTAAGCGTCTATTATTTTTTATGAATTTAGTTTCTGTTTGTCGCAGTTATCTGTGGGTGGACGATAATAATGACAACCATGTTACTTCTTGGTTACCTGTGCAACAGTTTGCAATGGGAACAGTGTGTGTTTTTGATACGAAAGTTTTGTGATTATACGATATAAACTGTAGTGGTAAGTGTATGGTATGTGAGATGTCAAATCAGTGCCCCATTGTAAAAGAGACCTAATTCGTTGTATGCTTGTCGAGGCTGCAGCCGGATCATACAATCATCTTCACAAGATGTTTCAGCGGTCCGACTGGCCGCTGTTTTCAAGTGAGAACTCTGTGTATTAAATTTAACCGGAAGAAAGAGTCAGCAAACAGCGTTCTCACCTGTATATGGAGGCCAGATTGACCGCTGAAACAGTCTGTTAGGATGACTGCGGGTGGGACAAGATTATCAAGAATTAATACGCCAGGAAAGTTTAGATAC
This sequence comes from Schistocerca americana, assembly GCF_021461395.2. Lineage (NCBI taxonomy): Eukaryota > Metazoa > Arthropoda > Insecta > Orthoptera > Acrididae > Schistocerca > Schistocerca americana. Next base: position 49,939,003 of record NC_060121.1, on the reverse strand, counting down.
TCACAGAAAAAGATCCGTGATGCCACATAAAAAAATTTCACAAGACAACTGTTATGATGTATAACGCCCGTTTGCCGACTTTTCCCTCGAAATTATTTTCTAGTATTTTCCCCTATTATCGTAAGATAAATAAATGATAATAAATGAAGTTTCAGTAACATCTTCTCTTAATAAACCAGTATGAAGCGTCATGATCGTGCGTCGTTCTTCTGAACATAATTACCCTTAAATAAGTGTCGTATGTGTAGAACGAATAACAAAAATTCTAAAAATAAAAAAGAAAGGCACTTCCTATTCTTCTGTAAATTTAAGAAATTACTATTTAACTTCCAACATTCCCTAACCGCATGATAATTGCTGCCACGCGACTGACACTGGTTTTTAACTTCTTGTGCTTTTGCCAAGTTGTCTCAGAAAAGTTCGTGTCGCATGTATAACTCTGCTGCATTATCTGAAAAGTTTCAGTCTCGTGAGACTTGTACAGGCGTTTTACCCTTTCAAAAATAGAGCGCCGTAGCAGCTAATAATTCCAAATTCAAAACATTATAATTTATGGTATTTTACTAAAAGTTCGTACATTCTCTTATGCTACAGAAACTTATTGTTCTCTTTTATTTCTTCCGCAGGAATAAAATGTCCTGTGTGTGCAAAGTTCGTCCTTCCGGATGACATAGAATGTCACCTGGTGATGTGCCTCACGAAGCCGCGGCTCAGTTACAACGGTAAGTGAAAATATTGCCTCATCTCATTTGTCGCCTGAGACTGGCACTCGAGCCCACACACACACACACACACACACACACACACACACACACACACACAGAGAGAGAGAGAGAGAGAGAAAGAAAGAAAGGGGGGGGGCTGCATTTCGTGAGTGTAGATGTGTGCGCTAAGTTTATTTATTTGTTTCTTTGCCATTCTGAGGAAACAGGCTAGTGAGATGGCAAACCGTTCATTTGTGCGGTGAAAGGTAAAGAGTACTACATGCCCTTCACGTCTATATCTGGTTCAGCCTGAAAAGAGTTAATGATTAAGCCAAGAGGACACACAACTCTGACTTAAACATTCATAACGATTTAAAAAATTATGTAATTTGTGCGAACAAGACCGCTTGACCCGTAAATACTAAGAGTACTGATATCGGCATCAAAACATGAATTTCCAGCAGCTAGTGCATATTGTTAAGAGGCTGTCTGCGAGGTCTGCTACTTCATGTGAACCGGGCAGTTGCAGGTTGTGTGTAACAATGTCGCTGGCATGAAAAACAAAGTCAAACTACGCGAGTCTTTTGGTAGGGAGAACGGTTGAAGTCTAACATATAGTCATTATTCTCTTTAGGGCAACATTTTAGCCTCCATATGATGTGATTACGGACAGAAATTTGAACCTTGGCCGTCCCAAGTACGAGTCGGTTGCCTCCAGCCACTGCGCTACCACGTATACAGCGAGTGACTGAGGACAATAAAGTTACAGTGGTGGGTGACTTTTCCATCCTGGACTTAAAGTTATCAGCAGATGACAATTAAGTTCATTTTAGAGGCTGGTAAAACCAGAGAAAATTTGGTTCATGCGCGCGTAATGTTTGGAGCGCAGGATAGCTTCAGTAAGTGGCGCACGGCTTCACCTTAATTCTAAAGGTCGTACAGCATTCTATCTCGAAAGATGCAATGATGGTTGTGTGCCTCCACAGGAAAAAGATTGGGCGCGAAACGTTAATTAGCAATCTACTGAAAGCAGTTGAGCAGTTGTTCAGTTTACAGTTTCAACAGAAGTTCGTGATACAATAAAAATTCATCATAGTGACAATCGACATCACGAATGATTTTACATAGGTGTGCTTAACTGCTATCAATAGCATAGTTATTCGTTATAGCTAAATTGTTCCATGTCCAAGAGTAAACAATTCTCATCTGTTTGCAAACCACGAATAACTGTGAAGAGTAAATTAAGCCAAAAGAAAGTATGTGACATTTCGGTGTATCTTGCCATTAAGTGCACCAGCAAGGGAAAGACATGTGTGTATATCACAGAACGGGGGTACGTTATTCTTATCAGACAGCTGCGATGTAAAATCGGTTTAGAGACAAGAAATATAATTGGAGGTAACCGCGATCATTAACTTACTTAATATCTCTTGCTTTCATGACCTAATTATCGAGCTTTAAGGCCCAGATTCAGATCAGATGTGTCCCCGGTAGCTGAGTGGTCAGCGCGAGAGAATGTCAATCCTAAGGGCCCGGGTTCGATTCCCGGCTTGGTTGGAGACTTTCTCCACTCAGGGACTGGGTGTTGTGTTGTCCTAATCATCATCATTTTATCTCCATCGACGCGCAAGTCGCCGAAGCGGCGTCATATCGAAAGACTTCCACCCGGCGAACGGTCTACATGACGGGAAGCCATAGTCACGTGACATTTATTTAGATCAGGTGTGCAACATATTCATATTTGTTGCTGTACTGCCACAAGAGGACGGGTGCACTTTAATGTATCGCCATGTGTGTTAGTTATTTAGCAAATTGTTTCTAAAGTGTAATTTATTTACTTACGGGCGCTATTTTTGTTAGGATCTGGCTGATCGGCTCCTTGCAGACACAGAATTTGAAGAAATTTTTGTACCCCAGAAATTGAATACTGTATATTTGGGCTAAGATCTTTGTGCTCTACACTATTGTACAGCACATACTGCATGCTGGTCGGTTTCTGGTGGAAGTGTTTGTACAAAATAATAACAAGAAATGATGGGTGACTGAAGCACAATGACATTGGAAATTGCTAGTTGGATCTTTTCACCAATACCGGCTATACTGGCGCATTAAGTCAGCAAGTAAGTAAGTAAATCCAACTTCCGAAGCATCCATACTCCGCAAGCCACCTGACGGTGTGTAGCGGAGGGCACCTTGAGTACTTCTATCGGTTCTCCCTTCTATTCCAATCTCTTACTGTTCGCGGAAAGAAGGACTGTCGATATGCCTCTATGTGGGCCCTAATCTCTCTGCTTTTATCCTCATGGTCTCTTCGCGAGATATACGTAGGAGGGAGCAATATACTGCTTGACTCTTCGGTGAAGGTATGTTCTCGAAACTTTAACAAAAGCCCGTACCGAGCTACTGAGCGTCTCTCCTGCAGAGTCTTCCACTGGAGTTTATCTATCATCTCCGTAACGCTTTCGCGATTACTAAATGGTCCTGTAACGAAGCGCGCTGCTCTCCGTTGTATCTTCTCCATCTCTTCTATCAACCCTATCTGGTACGGATCCCACACTGATGAGCAGTATTCAAGCAGTCGGCGAACAAGTGTACTGTAACCTACTACCTTTGTTTTCGGACTGCATTTCCTTAGGATTCTTCCAATGAATCTCAGTCTGGCATCTGCTTTACCGACGATTGATTTTGTATGGTCATTCCATTTTAAATCACTCGTAATGCCTACTCCCAGATAATTTATGGAATTAACTGCTTACAGTTGCTGACCTGCTATATTGTAGCTAAAAGATAAAGCATCTTTCTTTCTGTGTATTCGCAGCACATTACACTTGTGTACATTGACATTCAATTGCCATTCCCTTCACCATGCGTCAATTCCTTGCAGATCCTCTTGCATTTCAGTACAATTTTCCATTGTTACAAACTCTCGACATACTACAGCATCATCCGCAAAAAGCCTCAGTGAACTTCCGATGTTATCCACAAGGTCATTTATACATATTGTGAACAGCAACGGTCCTATGACACACCCCTGCGGCACACCTGAAATCACTCTTACTTCGGAAGACTTCTCTCCATTGAGAATGACATGCTGCGTTCTGTTATCTAGGAACTCCTCAATCCAATCACACAATTGGTCTGATAGTCCATATGCTCTTACTTTGTTCATTAAACGACTGTGGGGAACTGTATCGAACGCCTTGCGGAAGTCAAGAAACACGGCATCTACCTGTGAACCCGTGTCTATGGCCCTCTGAGTCTCGTGGACGAATAGCGCGAGCTGGGTTTCACATGACCGTCTTTTTCGAAACCCATGCTGATTCCTACAGAGTAGATTTCTAGTCTCCAGTAAAGTCATAATACGTGTTCCAAATTTCTACAACTGATCGACATTAGAGATATAGGCCTATAGTTCTGCACATCTGTTCGACGTCCGTTCTTGAAAACGGGGATGACCTGTGCCCTTTTCCAATCCTTTGGAACGCTACGCTCTTCTAGAGACCTACGGTACACCGCTGCATGAAGGGGGGCAAGTTCCTTCGCGTACTCTGTGTAAAATCTAACTGGTATCCCATCAGGTCCAGCGGCGTTCCTCTTTTGAGCGATTTTAATTGTTTTTCTATCCCTCTGTCATCTAGTTCGAGATCTACCATTTTGTCATCTGAGCGACAATCTAGAGAAGGAACTACAGTGCAGTCTTCCTCTGTGAAACAGCTTTGGAAAAAGACATTTAGTATTTCGGCCTTTAGTCTGTCATCCTGTGTTTCAGTACCATTTTGGTCGCAGAGTGTCTGGACATTTTCTTTTGATCCACCTACCGCTTTGACATAGGACCCGAGCGGTTCCAGGCGCTCCAGTCTGGAACCGCGCGACCGCTACGGTCGCAGGTTCGAATCCTGCCTCGGACATGGATGTGTGTGATGTCCTTATGTTGTTGTTGTTGTGGTCTTCAGTCCCGAGACTGGTTTGATGCAGCTCTCCATGCTGCTCTATCCTGTACAAGCTTCTTCATCTCCCAGTACTTACTACAACCTACATCCTTCTGAATCTGTTTAGTGTATTCATCTCTTGGTCGCCCTCTACGATTTTTACCCTCCACGCTGCCCTCCAATGCTAAATTTGTGATTCCTTGATGCCTCAGAAGATGTCCTACCAACCGGTCCCCCCTTCTTGTCAAGTTGTGCCACAAACTCCTCTTCTCCCCAATCCTATTCAATACCTTTTCATTAGTTATGTGATCTACCCATCTGATCTTCAGCATTCTTCTGTAGCACCACATTTCGAAAGCTTCTATTCTCTTCTTGTCCAAACTATTTATCGTCCATGTTTCGCTTCCATACATGGCTACACTCCATACAAATACTTTCAGAATCGACTTCCTGACACTTAAATCTATATTCGATGTTAACAAATTTCTCTTCTTCAGAAACGCTTTCCTTGCCATTGCCAGTCTACATTTTATATCCTCTCTACTTCGACCTAACTAACCTTAGGTTAGTTAGGTTTAAGTAGTTCTAAGTTCTAGGGGACTGATGACCTCAGATATAATGTCCCATAGTGCTCAGAGCCATTTGAACCATTTGACATAAGACCAAAATTTCTTAGGATTTTCTGCCAAGTCAGTACATAGAACTTTACTTTCGAATTCATTGAACGCCTCTCGCATAGCCTTCCTCACACTACATTTCGCGTCGTGTAATTTTTGTTTGTCTGCAAGGCTTTGGCTATGTTTATGTTTACTGTGAAGTTCCCTTTGATTCCGTAGCGGTTTTCTAACTCGGTTGTTGTGCCACGGTGGCTCTTTTCTATCTCTTACGATCTTGCTTGGCACATACTCATCTAATTCATATATTACGATGGTTTTGAACTTTGTCCACAGATCCTGAACACTATTTGTACTTGAGATAAAACTTTTGTGTTGAGCCGTCAGGTACTCTGAAATCTGTTTTTTGTCACTTTTGCTAAACAGAAAAATCTTTCTACCTTTTTTTAATATTTCTATTTATGGCCGAAATCACCGATGCTGTAATCGCTTTATGATCGCTGATTCCCTGTTTCTAATAGTTCGGGTGTGTTTGTCACCAGAAGGTTTAACATGTTATCGCCACGAGTCGGTTCTCTGTTTAACTGCTCAAGGTAGTTTTCAGATATTGCACTTAAAAAAATTTCTGTGGATTCTTTGTCCCTGCCACCCGTTATAAACGTTTGAGTCTCCCAGTCTATATCTGGTAAATTAAAATCTCCACCCAAAACTATAACATGGTCGGGAAATCTATTCGAAATATTTTCCAAATTTTCCTTCAGGTGTTCTGCCACAACAGCTGTTGAGCCAGGGGGCCTATAGAGACATCCAACTACCATGTTTGAGCCAGCTTTAATCGTGACCTTCACCCAAATTATTTCACATTTCGGATCTGCCAAATAACTAGCACACAAAGCGATACATTCACGTGTGAGCAGTCATCTTGGTGTGGTGAAGCCACCTCCATCGCCCAACATCACCCTACAAGTAAGAAAATATAAACTCTTGCATGTTTCACCTGAAGATGAGCCTGAAGTGGTTATAATATTAGTTCACGGAAGTAGAGAAATCATTACATATGTCTACATGTACGTGATTACTCTGCTGTTCACAATAAAGTGCCCGGCAGAGGGTTCAATATAATATGAATTTCTCTCTCCCTTTCTCTCTCTCTATGTTTTCCTCATTTCATCCTAAACTATTCCCTCGATTTCAACCAAACTTGGTACGCGTAACATTTATTGTCTGGAAAAAATGCTGTTGGGATAAGAACCATCTAGACCACCTAGCTCGAATTTGGTTGGGGGTGATGTAGTAGTTGTATAGAGAGGGGGAGAAGATGGAAAGAGATGAAGGGGGTGGCGGAAGAGGGAATGACCACAGGGAGAGAGGGGAGGAGTGTTTTGTGTGTGTTTAAGAAGTGAATGGTCGCAACTGACTGTACTTTTATTTCGTTTAATGTATCCTACAGTCACGGGGTTCTGCATCATCCATAGTGTGTTAGTTTAAGTTCAGACATAGTCTTATTATTTTTTGCTGCACTCACAGACAATTTGACCAAACGGGCGGCGATTGAAAAACGTCTGGAATCGATATTTAGTTTGTGATAAAGCCCGGTGCTGTAAGTATTGTATGTCTCCCTGTCACAAAGGATGACGGGAAGCCTGATTCCAACATGTGTGCATCTGTCGTTATGTTAAGTGTTTCGGAAGTGTCTGGTTTATTGGTATAATGTTTTGCTGAAAGAAATAAGGTTCGAGCATAATGTCTAGTCGACGTCAAAACAATTGGAGACGAAGTACCAGCTCAGTTGGAGAAAAGGTAAGATGGCAGCCGTGACTTGTCCGGTGTAGTTAAATGCGACCACCGAAAGCCGTGATCAGCGAGGCCGCATGGGTGCTTGAACCGCGGCCCTCCCGGATGCTTCACAACGCAGCATCGTGCTCGGGAACTACCGGTGTCATATCGGCGTGATGTTCTCCTCAATGCTGTCTTCTTCTATGTCCAATCATCCATCTTATGCGTCCATTTTTGATGACTCCCTTGACGCCCTGTACGGAATAAGCGCCACGTCTTTGTTGCCTCCCGAATACTGCTTGGGAAGCTTAACCTTACATTACCTGTCAGTTACCCGATGGGTGAGAGCCGTTCTTCATCGCCTTGGCTTCGTGCAGAGGTCGACTTTCATCTTGGACTTAGTTCGCTTCCCAAAAACACTACTCTAGATGCGACCTACATTTAAGTTTCTCGAACTTTGCACCCAAATTGGTAACACCTTCGTTTTCACTGATGGCTCTTAAGACCGACCGTTGTGTAGGATGCGATTTTGTCATTGTCAACAAACATTTTAGATACCGGCTTCTAGAACAGTGCTGGATTTGTACTGCAGAGCTGTCCACCCTCTATCAGGACACCCTGTACATCGTCGTCACAGGCTTCTCAACTGTGTATTATGCTCAGATTCATTTAGTGTCCTCCAGAGCTTCCGTGTGCTGATCACTTACCACCCCTTAGTACAACGAATCCTAGATTGCCTCTACTCGCTCGCTGATGATGATGGAGCCAACGTGATGTTATGTGGGTCCCTGCTTACGTCGGAATGTCGGCGAATGAGACTGCCGAGGCTGCAGTCAGACTACGTAGGCCTTTTAGCTATTCTGTCTCTTCAGACGATCCCTGTGTCCGCATACATAGGAACATTGTGTCACTCTGGCATGAACACTGGTCTTGTCTATATGGGAACAAACCCCGGGAAATTAAACGCCTCCCAACGGCTTGGACGACTTCCTGTCGCCTCTCGTCGCGAGTGGGTACTTCTAGCTACGCTTCGTATTTGGCACTGTCGTTTCAGCTACCGTTATTTAAATGGAGACTCCGCATCCCTCTGTGCTCTACAACCAACCACTGACAAGGCGCCGTTTTCTGACCCAATGCCGATTTCATAACCGTTTATGTTTTAATGTATGTTTGCCATGTGAATTGTCAGATATTTTAGCAGATACAGCACGCGTTGTAGAATACGTTTTAATTCATGTTCGTCGTAGTAATATGGCGAAGGAAATTTAATTTTCAGCTGTTTGAGCAACCTGCTCGAATAGGAGTGATTGCTTTTAGCTATCCCTCTGCTCCAGTCGATTGGGCTCTCGAGTATTATCGACTTCAAATCCATTCGGTAATTGACCATTTCAAGTTATGACTCGGGTGCTTATGACCTCAGCTGCTTTGCGCCCTAAAGCAACAGCGAACAAACAACCGTGCTCGGCTCCAACGTACTGGACAATGTTTTCACCGGTTTACGTTGACTCTTTTCTTTCTACTTTTTTCTGTTACGCATGCATACTGTTGTGATGTCAGTGTTGAAATGTTTAAATTAACGTGTTCGAATTAACATACGGAATTTGCTACTGGCGTTAGCGTGGCTCTAGGGTAAAATATTAACTCGACATTCGCAATGACACCTGTGGGTCGTAATAAAGTATATGTACGAATTGTGAACATGAGGAGGGATCTGTAAAGTCATCTCAGCAGTACGTAATAAGGTGGAGGCTGTGCGGGATATGTCAGGAAAAGTACCACTATTGGGGTGATGGTACTCGCAGGGGACTGAAATCGAAAGGGGACAGGGAAACATCTGGTGTGTTTTTAACAGCTGCCACGAGGGGCGCGTGAAGGTGCTCGACCGTCGGTGTCGTTACGTTGTCGCTAACGAAGCCTGAGAGAGATCCGCCCACGTTCTTTACGGGCACGGCAGGAACTATATGGCAGCTTGCAAATTGACGCGTCGAATGTTGGAGCGATCCTTTCAGCATGGAAGTCGATACAGATAACTCGCGCAGGCCACAGAGTGACTTTGTATTAGGGTCGGCTCTGCGAAACGACCAAGTTTAGAGCGGCAATAAAGCTGATGTCGGCGTAACGAACAGGAAGGCCAATTACGACGCTGTCTTGCAGTAAAGTTCAGTTGCAAGGCCCCTGCCGCCATTGGGCGGAACCTCTGCAGAGCCGTGATTCGCTGTTCATCTTTGCCGGGACCCATTTACTTACTGCTGAAGGTAAGATGTAAATGCCGAGTTGTGGATCGTTCCAATAATCATTGAAGGGATGTTTATTCAGTCGGGCTGTTTTCTTAAAAGATGCGTACTGTATTTGTGAAGACTCTTTATATCTGTTGATAATCTCTCAGCCAAATGTAAAATTATGAGGAAAGTAGTTCCTTTTCTGGAATCAACTCTGCTGCTCTGTTCGCATTTACTTTTCTGATAAAGTATTAATATTGAGAAGGGGCAGTACAATAAATTCATAAAAATTTCTCTATTGAAAAATTAAATCTTTCGCACCGTCTCATAACACTGCGTGAATCTTTTTAATTATAATTGGCAATATTCCCACTCTTATCTGACAGATGGAACACAATTAGGTGACGTGAGTCTTACAAATGTCTGATCATCACACAAGTAGTTCATTTTATTGTCAGGTTTGACTGGCAGTATTTGCAAACGAGCTTTTTTTTTTTCACTGTCAGATGCTTAAATAGTATATTCAGGTTGATGGATAGTCTTGATTACTCCGAGGTCGGAACGTCTGTTTTCAATGAATCCGATTGCTTTGTGAGAGAATGCAGAGTTCGAATACAAGCATTTTGTCAATTTACGATCCGACTATAATATAATAAAATCCTCATTAGTTAGACGTTGTACATAGAAACATATGAGTTTTTATATTTAAAAAATAAGTTTTGCCATCGGTTTGCTTTTCTTTTCGAGGTACAAGTACTTCTTCGAAGCTCCCAACAGTCCTTTGAGTATCTGTTGTAATAAAAAAAATGTTGTGTTTTCCATCATTTCTGTTCCTGATTGTGTACTCGTAATCCAACGTATAACATTTGGAAAGAATACGCAGACAGTATAAGTTTCCTGTCTGAAAAATTTACGCCGTAAAAATTCGGTTTGTTTTTCCTTGTAATTATGGAAGTAGTGAGTTTACATTTTACAAGAAACTATCGCAAGTCTTAAGTACTGAAAGGATGCCGCAGGCTACACACCGCACACGCACGCGGAGCGCACACACCTCAGCGAGGCGCAAACGCAAACTAACGCTTTCTGTGTATACCTGAAGAGGTGTTGACCTCGGACCCTTGTCTGTCGCTCATCAGAGGTCACGTTCGCTCGAGAATTGTATAATTACGGGATGACTTCGAGTAATTTTCTTAACATAATTCAAACTCCAAGACGTTTGTTGTCTGGTAGCTTTTTACAAAAATTTCTCGACGCGTGGTGTTTTACAATATTCATCCAGCGGCTTTGTTGCTCAAATTACATACCGGGATGATTATATATCTTACAAAAATTTGGTCGATTCGTCATAGATACGCTAGCAAGATCGTTCCCAGCGAGAGTCGGGGGCGAATAGTTGCCCAGACAGGCAGACGTATCAGATCAGTATAACTTTGAAGAAAACTGGAACACGTCATGAAAATTGACTTTATATACGCAGCGTGTCACAAAACGATACCGACATACTTCGAGTGGTTGCAGGGGGTGTCTCGAGGAACTAATTAAGGATGGGAACCCATGTCCGCAAACTTCGTGCAACGACGCTGCAGAGTATCGAATCTACAGGCGCCGGCGCCTGGCGTACGGGCCCCCGAGCTTTCCGCAGCAGACGCTGGTTGGTTGGTTGATTTGGGGGAGGGAACCAAACGGCGGGGTCATCGGTCCCATCGGATTAGGGAAGGAAGCCGGCGTGCCTTTCCAAAGGAACCATCTCGGTATTTGCCTGAACCGATTTAGGGAAATCAGTGAAAACCTAAATCAGGCTGGCCAGACACAGGTTTGAACAGTCGTCTCCAGTGTGCTAACCACTGCGCCACCTCGCACGGTAGGCAGTAAACGTTATAGTTGTACGCAGTCGAAAGTATCACAATTGACGTGTGTTGTTAGTCGTTCAGCGATCGCGACAGATTGCTACCATCGCCGTTGGAGAAGATGGACCTAGCTGCAGCACTGACACGCCTTGTCTCATATGAACGCGACGCTCTGCTGCCTCGGCGGAAGACGGCTTCGGACACGATTATCCATCGGCAGTTTATTTTTCTCAGGCAACCCTCTAAATCTCCAATATTTTTCGGTATGCACGGTGCAACAGAAAGATACCGACAGTGTCGGAATGACAGGAGCTAACGTCTGCCTACGCGGCAGCTGTCGCCGTCTACTCCACTGGAGTTTGCGGTAATCAGTTACGTTCGATGAAATTTTCGAGAATTCGGCGCTTTTATTCTGTTTAAAGGAAAGGACATAAGAACACAAAGGAAAGAGCAGGAAACATAAGAGTATCCACTGTGACAGACGACCGAAAACAACTTTCAAGGAGTGAACATTACAATTTATTCTCTTGTTGCAAGAAGTTAAATTACAGAAGGTGTTGAACATGCTTAGCTCCAACGTTACAGCATGCGTAACATTTGTGCAGCGTTGAATGACGTACTCGCTTAGAGATACGAGGAATTTTGCGAACATCTTCACACTTGCATGCATCCTTGCAACCGACTCCACTGGGGTTTCATACACCACGGTCTTCAGAAGACCCCACAAGCATAAGTCCAGCGGGCGACCAAGTTACACGGCCACCTCGACAAATCCAGTGGTCTCCGAACATCTGTCCAGTCTGGGGTCTGGCAGGTAGGCTGAAGTGCGTGGATGCCCGATCGTGCTGGAACCACAGACCTCGATGAGCAACGAGTGGCAACCCCTCACTTCCGGCAGCACTTCTCGACCGAATGTTGCACAGCTATCGCCTGCGAATCGAGGAGAAACTATGTGGGAGACAATAAAGCAGTTGTCTACCATGGCAGTCCATAACTTCATGTTAAACTTTTCTTGATGACGCCGTTCGTCGTCGGCGTGGGTGTTCTCTTCCGCCCAAGTATGGCAGCTCGGAGCGTTGAACACACACTAACGGTTGAAGATCTAGTCCGCGAGCAAAACTTATGCAGCCTAATACAGCTGCGCGGCCCAACGTTGCAAAAACCACCGCCCGAACACTGAACTGATGCCTTCCCTTGCCATGCATCGCCACACACCCGCAATGTGGTTGCTTTTTAACGTGTGCTTGCAGATGGGTCCCAGTCGAATTCCCCTCTAATAACTCTTCTTCAGATCGTAGCAACCGTACGCTTCTCACGCGACCTCCGCCGTTCCAACGTCCTTGGAAAGCACTTGTTTTACACTCTAGACGGTGATGAATAGTTGCAAACATACCGTACAGTAGTGTGGCTGGCGCCAGTTTCGATATCTTTGCCCGTACACGCGTAAAACTGCGTGGCCAGGCTCCTTCTTGCATTACCGCAAACGAAATGCAGCTCACACTGCTCGAACGAAGCGAAGTTCTCCCTGATGCGGCGCGACAGCACAAGACAAAGTACGAATGAGCGATGTGTTCGTCATTCCACTTTGCCGCCAGTGCTCATAGCGGTTTCGACAGCTTTGTTGAGACAGGCGTTGACGCGTTCAGCCCTAGTTAACGCCCGGCATCCTGTTAGGCCGGTATTACACTATCAAATTTCTTTGTCAAAGATTTGATCAAAGATGTGATCCAATATTCCGTCCAATATATTTGACAAAGATCTTTGACGTAGCGCTAGAAGGGGTATTACACTGTCATCAAATTTTTCGTCAAAGTTCAAGATGGCTGACAACAACTTGTTATTTAACCGCAGCAGTTTTGCGTACTCCAGTTGCATTGTGTGCACATGCGGAAAAGAAGTGGGGGGGAAAAATGGAACCATACATACGAGGTTGACAGTCTTAAAAGTCCTGGGATTACAACTGGATAATAAATTCAGTTGGGAGGAGCACACCACAGAACTGCAGAAAGGCCTTAACAAATCTGTATTTGCAATTCGAGTGTTAGCAGACATAGGCAACATAAAAATGAAAAAGCTTGCATACTTTCGTTCCATAATGTCATATGGGATAATATTTTGGGGGTAAATTTTGAAGTCAAACAAAAGTTTTCAAGGTCCAAAAGCGTGTAATACGTATAATTTGTGGATTAAATTCACGGACCTCCTGCAGAAACCTCTTCAAAGAACTGGGTATACTAACTACTGCCCCTCAGTATATTTACTTCTTAATGAAATTTGTCGTAAATAATATATCTCTTTTTCCAACAAACAACTCAGTTCATACATACAATACCAGGAACAAAAATGATCTGCACAAGGACTTAAAAGCGCTTACTTTAGTTCAAAAAGGGGTCCACTACTCAGGAACACTCATCTTCAATAATTTGCCAGCAAACATAAAAAATTTAGTTAGAAATAAAGATCAGTTTAAAAGGAGCCTGAAAGACTTACTACTGACCAACTCCTTCTACTCCATTGGCGAAATTTTTAATAGAAACAAATGATGTATTGTATTTATTCATACTATTAGTACTGTTATTTCAGCTTTAAAAAATCGACATGTTCCACATCCACGAGGATCTCCTCAGCACGGACCTATGGAACGAAAAAACTAATCTAATCTGGCTGAAGCCGTGGGTTTTACGACGACACGATAAAAGGATTCAACAAAACTTGTTACGTGAGCTTACAGTGGAAGACGTCAAGTCGTACATCAATTACTTAAGAATGGATGAGCATACATTTCTGTATGTGCTCATATCACAAAGCGCAATATTCACTTAAGAACTGCTACATCTTCAGAAGACAGGCTCACTATAACACTCCGATTCCTTGCTGCAGGAGAGGGTTAGGTTAGGTTAGGTTAGGTTAGGTTAGGTTAGGTCAGGTCAGGTCAGGTTAGGTTAGGTCTCCAATCTTCTTAATCTATTTTTGTATTCAGGGTGCCTCACGTTGTAAAGCGCCTCATCAGCTTCAGACATCTCTATTAATTTTGTAGTTGTCGGCACACACCAATTGTATTTACCGGCAATGGTTATAAAAACACAACAGACGACAGAACGCTGCAGCGATGCTAGCACTCCATGTGGTAACATGTCACATTGCAGTGAACAGAAGACAAGCGGTTTCTTTGATCAAATATACAGCGAGGCCCTAGATTTGATCAAATATTGGACGACATTTGACAAAGTCCCTATTACACTATCAAATATCTTTGACAAAGATATTGGACAAAGATATTGGACAAAGAAATTTGATAGTGTAATACCGGCCTTAGGCATATTGTGAGACGTTGCGTCTGCGGCGCATCAGCGGGCAAAGTCACGTCTGTTGAAGAAGGCATGGACTGGCGGCAGGCGCCGCTCTTCAGTATCGTTGGATCACGTTTCCGGACACAGGCTCCTATCCTCAGTTTGTTCCTCAAGACACCTTCTTCAATCCCTCGAAGTCTGTCGGTGTTGTTGTGCAACAACCTCTATATATGACGCCAAAGTTGGTGACACGCTGTAACAAAGCAACTTCGTCAACATGGTCGTTTCTCTACATCCAGCACAACCAAAAACACCACTAGAATTACAAACAACAGACAAAAATAAAAAGTTAATCTCAAATGATGTTTTATGCAGGGGCTGGAAATGAAATTATTGAGCCAATCTGTTTGTATAAAGACTAACAGTAATCTCCAGTATCCTACAGTTCTTTTTTTTTTTTTTTTTGTACTTTGTCGGTTAGAAATTCGCTGACTCTCAATAATTTCATTTCCAAATGCTGTATAAAATCTTTCTTTTTTTTTTCCAAAGTAACTTATTATTTCTGTTACTTGTTTGTATTCTGGTTGTATTTTTGATTATGTTGGATGTATGATTAGATCCATTATAAATGGTTTCTGAAAGCCTGCGACTTGTGAAAACAATGGATTTGTTTATAAATAAATCTTCCGCTACCAGTCACGATTTTTCTTTATTTTACTTTTCGTATGACGCGTCTGGCGAAATGATTCCCATTTTCAAGTGCGTGTTTTTGTGTGTATTAAACCATTTCTATTGATGTTGTCAATGTGTGTGAGTCTGCTTAATTTCGTTGACTTTTACTGCAATATATAAGAAACAAACGACTCTTCAGTTGGGTATCGATTCTTCTTGTGAAGTTAGTGGCGAAATTTAGAAGAATTTGTACTTACAGTTTTCTAATGGTCCATTTGTGCCGAGTCTCACACACACTAAACATCACACTCAACTTGTTGTACACTTTACACATCGAAAATATCTTATATAAACAAAGCAGTTACAAAGATCTTCTTACAGGTAGTCCACAAAGATAACATTATAGGTCTTCGACAGATTATGATATGCTTTTGTGCAGAGGTTATTTATTGTAACAATTTGGCTCATAAATTGCTTTATCAATTTTACAAATGTTCTTATTTCTATGTTTTAGTATTTTTATTTAAGTATACTATCGAAACATCTGAAGAAATACTCTGATTCACTTTCAAGTTTTTCGTTTAATATTGTATCTTCATATTTTCTGTAATGTGAATATATCTCCAGTTCTTGTAGCAAATCCATTTTATGTTCTTTATTTAGTCGGTGGAGTACTTTCAAATTTTGCTCTATTTTTCCAAATGGGTGTCCTGTATTATGTATGGGTTTTGCTATTGCTGACAGTGTGTTCGTTGTACCTGGTGTTGAAATTTCGGCCTGTTTGTCCTTTGTAGAACATGAAGCATTCCTGGCATGTTATCTTGTGTATTCCAGA
Organism: Schistocerca americana; assembly: GCF_021461395.2. Taxonomy (NCBI): domain Eukaryota; kingdom Metazoa; phylum Arthropoda; class Insecta; order Orthoptera; family Acrididae; genus Schistocerca; species Schistocerca americana. The sequence goes on along the minus strand of NC_060121.1, from coordinate 49,923,117 downwards.
GTCTGAATATGGATCATGATTACACTTTATATTATCTATTAGTTTCTGTTGTAGTTTATTAGATGTAGAAAACCGAATTTTTACTTTGAGATTTTTGAAAATATTTGCAATGTTCTGTGATACATTGCTTATGTATGGAATAATAGATATATATTTGTTTTTCTCTTTTTCTTCTGTGGTGCAGTTTGCACCTGGGTTTTTCTTCACTTTGTCTAGGATTGTGTCAACCATGGAAACATTGTAACCATTGACAACTGCAATCTTTTTCACCGTGATTATTTCTTGTTGCATATTTTCTTGGTTCAATGATATTTTTGTTGCCCTATGGAGCACTGACCTGTATGCTGCCTGTTTATGGATATTTGGGTGACATGAGGTTCAGGGATTGTGGTGTCATTGTATTTTTCATATGAATTTCGAATTTGCATGTGTTGTTATGCCTTGTAATACTTAGATCCAGAAAGTTGATGCTTTTATTTTGCTCATGTTCCACTGTAAATTTGATTTACTCGTGTAGATTACTGAAATAATTTAGAATGTCTGTGATGTCTTTGGTATCCCCTTTCACAAACAGTAGTGCGTCATCTACGCATCTCCTATAATATTCGATTTTCTTTAGGCAACGTTCTTGGCTGTCAAATAATTTTTGTTTTAAATGATTTGTGTATATGTCAGCTATGGTACCAGATGTACATGATCTCATTGCTAGGCCATTTGGTTGTTTATAAATGTTGTTACTATAAGTAAAGTATTTGTAACTTAGGTTTAGCTGAAGGAGTTCCATAAATTCGATAATCTCTGTGTATGAAAGTTTCTTGTGTTGCATAAGGTTCTTTTGTATTGCTGTTAGAGCTTCTTGTGTGGATATGTTTGAGTAAAGGTTGGTGATGTCAAGTGATATAAACTGCGCATCTTGGAGGAGCTTTCTGGTTCTTCAGCTAGTATCATCCTGTTTTTTACGGAATATGTTGTTTCATATGTACAATTTTTCATCAGTATTTTATTCAGTTTTTGTGACAGTTTGTATGCTGGGTTGGCCAAAAATTCAGAAAGATGGAATTCCTATGCGTCCCGTGGTCAACTCCATAAATAGCCCAGCATACAAACTGTGACAAAAACTGAATGACATACTAATGAAAAATACCACAAGTACTCTGCTACCCGAGTAACTGCTTCCTTTGTGTAGTGCACGCCTTATCTGTCAAGGGGAGTCCTACAAATCCGCATCCAGTAGCACAGGTCAGGTCAGGTCCAGAAATCTGCAGCCAAGACTTGTCACAGATCAACGAAGCATTTGGTTGAGACCCTCCACTCGGCTCCAAACCAAAGGGCCCCGATCAACTAAGGGAATGAGGCTGCAAATTACGAGCTCTGCTTGCATCACGCGTGCGAGGCCAGAAGTCTTCACGACTTCCGACAGCCACCTGTAAGAACTGAGGAAGGCCGCATCCACATCTCGGATGAGCCCCCCGCCCCGGCAGATATACCGAGTGCACATTGGCTTTCTTTCCAGCCCTAAACGCTCTGCTGAAGGATCGGCCACCTGTTCACTCACAGGATGAATAGGTGAGGCCATACAGCCAGGCTCCATATTGGCCCTCCGTCTCGAGCGATGCAAACGCTTTACCACGCACCACTCACCCTGCGGGTCCACCGCTTCGGGTTCGCTAGAAGGTGCCTCGGCAGTAGAGCCCCTGGGCGAAACAAGCGATAGCTGAGGTGTCCCATGCGACGCTCCAGAATCTCCGCCACCGCCGCACCCCAGGGCGGTAGCCTGAAGGCTAGTGATCACAGCCAAAACCACATTCAACTGTTCGCGAACTACACCCAGCACCTCCTGCATGTGCAAACAGCAGGCACACACCCTATCCATCCTAGCAAGACTAATTGACGAGTAAACAGTACAAGCCGGCAGAAACCTAAAAAGCAATTTGTTTGTTACCCTCCTGACGTGAACCAAGGGACGCTGATAATGCTTCAGTGAACTATGTTGTTGGCTGTTCAGAAGAAATGGCAACTGAGTTATAGAGGGCCTCAGTTTAGACTTACAGCTTTTTTTTTTTTTTTTAAAAAAAAAAGACTAAACTTCTTCAATGCCAAAACGCGCAAGCAGTTAAATATATACTATTAAGGAAAAGCCTGTAGATGTGTCACAGGCAATAGCTGGCACCGAACTGAGTGGCCAACTACGCTCAAAACAAACAGCTGAGTAACTACTGCGCTGCTGACTAATTGGATGTACATTTACAAAACGCGAGATTAAACTCAGAGAATCTGAGGCTGGAGGTCTACTGAATATTTACTATTAGGTCGTGGAATCAAGTAAACAAAGCGACACTAACGGCGTCTGCGGCGGAAAGCTGCACTAAAAAGTAAACTCACTGAATACTAAAGATGGAAAAATACAAAAAATCTTTGCAACAAAAGTATATAGCACTACCAAAAACAGCTAAATAATCAGCTGCTGTTCACTTCTGCCCAGAAATAAGTTAGAGTGGCTCTAAACTAAACGATGTGAACAAACTGTGTACAAGGGATAAGCTGCTGCTGGTCTTAGCTCTGCTGTGAGGCTGTACGTCTAATTGGCCGTATAATACGTCGCTGCATCAGTGTTACCAGTGGTGGGCTAAAACAACGCAGCACTTTTCGAGAGCCTAGGAAGGGGCCACACGGCTGCACGCAGTGAGTGCTGCCGGCGCCCTTCGACTGGGGCTGCTTCTCTTATTATTTTGGTGATTTCTCACTTCATTCCCTTGGCGTCAAACAGTCCTTACCGTAGCGTTACGAAGTGTCTTGTAAATATGAAAAATTAAATATCGTGTAAATTTAAGCTACGCTGGTGGCGAATGAAATGGATAATGATATTGAGAGTGCCTCAGAAATTTCCGATTCCGGTGGATGAAAATTGTGTATAATACGCAGATCGAAGGCCTAAAAAAAAACAGAAAAACAAAAATCACAGGGGAAAACAAAAATTAAACCGTGAAACTTCCTGGCAGATTAAAACTGTGTGCCCGACCGAGACTCGAACTCGGGACCTTTGCCTTTCGCGGGCAAGTGCTCTACCAACTGAGCTACCGAAGCACGACTCACGTCCGGTACTCACAGCTTTACTTCTGCCAGTACCTCGTCTCCTACCTTCCAAACTTTACAGAAGCTCTCCTGCGAACCTTGCAGAACTAGCACTCCTGAAAGAAAGGATATAGCGGAGACATGGCTTAGCCACAGCCTGGGGGATGTTTCCAGAATGAGATTTTCACTCTGCAGCGGAGTGTGCGCTGATATGAAACTTCCTGGCAGATTAAAACTGTGTGCCCGACCGAGACTCGAACTCGGGACCTTTGCCTTTCTCATTCTGGAAACATCCCCCAGGCTGTGGCTAAGCCATGTCTCCGCTATATCCTTTCTTTCAGGAGTGCTAGTTCTGCAAGGTTCGCAGGAGAGCTTCTGTAAAGTTTGGAAGGTAGGAGACGAGGTACTGGCAGAAGTAAAGCTGTGAGTACCGGACGTGAGTCGTGCTTCGGTAGCTCAGTTGGTAGAGCACTTGCCCGCGAAAGGCAAAGGTCCCGAGTTCGAGTCTCGGTCGGGCACACAGTTTTAATCTGCCAGGAAGTTTCATATCAGCGCACACTCCGCTGCAGAGTGAAAATCTCATTCTGGAAAAATTAAACCGATTGCTGTTCTGATGCTTATCAAACGATTTCGTTTGATCAGAAGATTACGAAACTGAAATCGGATTTTGTGTAAGTAACTATTAAGAAAATTATTGCTATACCCTTATCGACGTTATTATTAACTAGTGAACTAGGTGTGAGTGTCGATGTATTTTGACCTCCTGCTGCAATTGAAATACACGAATTGCTTCAAGCCGGCCGGAGTGGCCGTGCGATTCTAGGCGCTATAGTCTGGAAGTGAGCGACCGCTACGGTCGTAGGTTCGAATCCTGCCTCGGGTATGGATGTGTGTGATGTCCTTAGGTTAGTTAGGCTTAATTAGTTCTAAGTTTTAGGCGACTGATGACCTCAGAAGTTAAGTCGCATAGTGCTCAGAGCCAATTGCTTCAAAAGCCTTTTCGAAATAAGTGTAATTATTAAGATGAGCAGTGCTGGTCACAAAAGCCTTTTCGAAATAAGTGTAATTATTAAGATGAGCAGTGCTGGTCATATCAGATTTGTTGGTTGGTTCAGCGGAGGGGACCAAACAGAGAGGTAATCGGATTAGGAAAGGATGGGGAACGAAGTCGGCCGTGCCCTTTCGAAGGAACCATCTCGGTATTTGCCCGAATCGATGTAGGGAAATCACGGAAAATCTAAATCAGGATGGTCGGACGCGGGTTTTAATCGTCGTTCTCTCGAATGCGAGTCGAGTTTGATAACCACTGCGCCACCTCGCTCGGTTTCATATCAGACTTTGCGGAATTAGTTGATGGAAGCCAATCTCCACAAAACCTGTCACGTCACTGCGGATAAAAGATGCACATGTTAGTAAAGCTAGGGGTAATTTATAAAACAGAAACCGAAGACTATGACTTTAATCACACGGACAAAACTGATAAAGTAAATACGCCTAAAAGGATAGGTATGTAAAGCGAGAGGATGATTTCAAGCAATTCTCTGGAGTGGCTCAAAGTATCTTTTACGTTACAACGGAACGAGCTTTTGTCATGTAGAATGTCGGTCATGACGAAAAAAGCAGTTTTCATTTGTAGCAATCGATTTGGGGGTTAGGAAAAGCGGAGTTTAGATAGAACACTTGACTATACTTACAGTATTTTAATGGATGCGTGATAATTTGACTGTATGAGAGGGACTGCAGTTTGAAGTAAGTTTGTCTGTTACCTCTTTGTAATATTTTATACGTTTTAATTACATTCATTTCTATTTACATTAGTAATACGTAAAAATCGAACGAAAATACGGAGTAAAGCTTTTCAATCGGTATATTCCAAACTGGAAGGAATTTATCGTCGTGTATAGAAATGAGGTTGCTCAACCCACGGACAGATGACCAAAATTTTGGACAAAGAATTTTCCACGCAGTAGTATTTTAGACATGGTGCTACATGGTGTGGCAAACAGTGCAGTGCTGATGTAGGGATCTGGGTTCTTCGCTTCGAGGAGGTGAGGAATTCAAGTTGTTGCCATAAGGCGTGTGTTGTTTATGTGTATAAAAATACTTATTTCTGGCCATTAGTTCGTGTGTGTGTGTGTGTGTGTGTGTGTGTGTGTGAGAGAGAGAGAGAGAGAGAGAGAGAGAGAGAGAGAGAGACGGGGGGGGGGGGGGGGGGCTTGTTCCACATCTCATCATCTCATCCTGAACGTATGGACCGATTTCGACCAAGCTTACTCTCAGGCAACAGTGTCCGAGTTTCAGCTCCGTATGGCCATCAAGTGATTTTTGAGAGCGTCAAGAATTTGTGTTTTACGAAAATGGAACAGCGGAATTTAGAGCAACGTTTTCCACCAAGTTTTGTGTTAAGCTTGAGGAAAAAATGCCACATCGTGCTTGAAATTTTAATACAGCTGTTCTTTTGTACTGAGATACTCCTGCAGTCGAGGCAACTTACGGAAATCTAATGATGAAAATGGTGAAGCAGTAGTGGAATGGATGCACAGAAACAACCTCTTCCACATCTTTGATGCCAAAGACCGAAGCATATCCAACTCAGAAGCCTGGAAAAGAGGGTACTCTCCTGATCTATGCTTTGTGTCCAGAGATGAAGGAAACAAACCTTTACCAACTACTCGAAAGGAGCTTAATGACTTCCCTCATAGCCAGCACAGACCTGGCATCCAAATCCCCCTGATCACATCCAGCCGTCGACCACGCTGGAATTTCAATAAGGCCAATTAGCGTGGCTTCACAGAGAAACTTGGTAATTGTATACGTCGAATACCACCTACATATGAAGCTTATGAACTATTTATGGGAACTAAGATATCTGCAGCTCAGAAACATATCCCTAGAGGGCATCGCAAAGAATATATTCCTGGATGGAGTGAGGAAAGCGAAAATTTTTACCAACAAATTTACTGAGAGCAAAGACCATGAAGTTGCAGATCAGCTTTTACACAGCCTAGTTGCAGCCAGGAGAAAAAACGTCAGAAATCCATCCAAACAAGATTGCTTCGCATTATAGTCATGATTTCCAAAAGAAAAAGGAGCTAAAATCTTATTAAGGATATAAAGAAAGAAATGTTACTCCTTAAACCTAGCTCCCCGATGACAAAACCCAAACAATTCAACGTGGAAGAAATAAATACCGCCATCAGTGACACTAAATTAGGTAAAGCCCCTGATGAGGACGCCCTACACCCAGATTTCTTGGCTCACTGTGGAAAACAAGCTCGTGCCTGGCTAGCCAAATTCTACACTGATATTCTTGAAAGAGGCCAAATACCAAAGCTCTTCAGGCAGACCAAGGTTATTGCTATACCGAAGAAAAATAAACCAAGTGAAAAGCCAGAAAGCTACCGCCATATTGCCTTGCTCAGCATTGCATATAAACTCCTGGAAAGACTTTTACTGAACAGAATTGGTCCTGATATACTCAAGATAATTCCAGTGGAACAGGCGGGATTTAAACCACACAGGAATACAACAGATCAAGTTATGTCTCTTACAACTTACATAGAAGCAGGCTGTCAACGAAAACTCAAGACTTCAGTGGCATTCATAGATTGAACAGCGGCCTATGATACAGTGTGGAAATCTACATCTACATCCATACTCCGCAAGCCACCTGACGGTGTGTGGCGGAGGGTACCCTGAGTACCTCTATCGGTTCTCCCTTCTATTCCAATCTCGTATTGTTCGTGGAAAGAACGATTGTCGGTATGCTTCTGTGTGGGCTCTAATCTTTCTGATTTTATCCTCATGGTCTCTTCGCGAGATAGACGTAGGAGGGAGCAATATACTGCTTGACTCTTCGGTGAAGGTATGTTCTCGAAACTTTAACAAAAGCCCGTACCGAGCTACTGAGCGTCTCTCCTGCAGAGTCTTCCACTGGAGTTTATCTATCATCTCCGTAACGCTTTCGCGATTACTAAATGATCCTGTAACGAAGCGCGCTGCTCTCCGTTGGATCTTCTCTATCTCTTCTATCAACTCTATCTGGTACGGATCCCACACTACTGAGCAGTATTCAAGCAGTGGGCTGACAAGCGTACTGTAACCTACTTCCTTTGATTTCGGATTGCATTTCCTTAGGATTCTTCCAATGAATCTCAGTCTGGCATCTGCTTTACCGACGATCAACTTTATATGATCATTCCATTTTAAATCACTCCTAATGCGTACTCCCTGATAATTTATGGAATTAACTGCTTCCAGTTGATGACCTGCTATTTTGTAGTTAAATGATAAGGGATCTATCTTTCTATGTATTCGCAGCGCATTACACTTGCCTACATTGAGATTCAATTGCCATTCCCTGCACCATGCGTCAATTCGCTGCAGATCCTCCTGCATTTCAGTACAATTTTCCATTGTTACAACCTCTCGATACACCACAGCATCATCTGCAAAAAGCCTCAGTGAACTTCCGATGTCATCCACCAGCTCATTTATTTTAATTTTATACAAATGGATAAATGGAAAGCCGTTCCTCTTCGGCTACATAAACAGAATAATAGGAAGTCGTCCCGTTACGACAAAGGATGCTCCATACTACGTATATTGTGAATAGCAACGGTCCTATGACACTCCCCTGCGGCACACCTGAAATCACTCTTACTTCGGAAGACTTCTCTCCATTGAGAATGACATGCTGCGTTCTGTTATCTAGGAACTCCTCAATCCAATCACACAATTGGTCTGATAGTCCATATGCTCTTACTTTGTTCATTAAACGACTGTGGGGAACTGTATCGAACGCCTTGCGGAAGTCAAGAAACACGGCATCTACCTGTGAACCCGTGTCTATGGCCCTCTGAGTCTCGTGGACGAATAGCACGAGCTGGGTTTCACATGACCGTCTTTTTCGAAACCCATGCTGATTCCTACAGAGTAGATTTCTAGTCTCCAGTAAAGTCATAATACGTGTTCCAAATTTCTACAACTGATCGACATTAGAGATATAGGTCTATAGTTCTGCACATCTGTTCGACGTCCGTTCTTGAAAACGGGGATGACCTGTGCCCTTTTCCAATCCTTTGGAACGCTACGCTCTTCTAGAGACCTACGGTACACCGCTGCAAGAAGGGGGCAAGTTCCTTCGCGTACTCTGTGTAAAATCTAATTGGTATCCCATCAGGTCCAGCGGCCTTTCCTCTTTTGAGCGATTTTAATTGTTTCTCTATCCCTCTGTCGTCTATTTCGATACCTACCATTTTGTCATCTGTACGACAATCTAGAGAAGGAACTACAGTGCAGTCTTCCTCTGTGAAACAACTTTGGAAAAAGACATTTAGTATTTCGGCCTTTAGTCTGTCATCCTCTGTTTCAGTACCACTTTGGTCACAGAGTGTCTGGACATTTTGTTTTGAGCCACCAACCGCTTTGACATAAGACCAAAATTTCTTAGGATTTTCTGCCAAGTCAGTACATAGAACTTTACTTTCGAATTCCTTGAACGCCTCTCGCATAGCCCTCCTCACACTACATTTCGCTTCGCGTAATATTTGTTTGCCGGCCGCGGTGGTCTAGCGGTTCTAGGCGCGCAGTTCGGAACCGCGCGACTGCTACGGTCGCAGGTTCGAATCCTGCCTCGGGCATGGATGTGTGTGATGTCCTTAGGTTAGTTAGGTTTAAGTAGTTCTAAGTTCTAGGGGACTGATGACCACAGATGTTAAGTCCCATAGTCTTCAGAACCATTTGAACCAATATTTGTTTGTCTGCAAGGCTTTGGCTATGTTTATGTTTGCTGTGAAGTTCCCTTTGCTTCCGCAGCAGTTTTCTAACTCGGTTGTTGTACCACGGTGGCTCTTTTCCATCTCTTACGATCTTGCTTGGCACATACTCATCTAACGCATATTGTACGATGGTTTTGAACTTTGTCCACTGATCCTCAACACTATCTGTACTTGAGACAAAACTTTTGTGTTGAGCCGTCAGGTACTCTGTAATCTGCTTTTTGTTACTTTTGCTAAACAGAAAAATCTTCCTACCCTTTTTAATATTTCTATGTATGGCTGTAATCGTCGATGCCGTAACCGCTTTATGATTGCTGATTCCCTGTTCTGCGTTAACTGTTTCAAATAGTTCGGGTCTGTTTGTCACTAGAAGGTCTAATATGTTATCGCCACGAGTCGGTTCTCTGTTTAACTGCTCAAGGGAGTTTTCAGATACAGCACTTAAAAAAATTTCACTGGATTCTTTGTCCCTGCCACCCGTTATGAACGTTTGAGTCTCCCAGTCTATATCCGGCAAACTAAAATCTCCACCCAGAACTATAATATGGTGGGGAAATCTACTCGAAATATTTTCCAAATTATCCTTCAGGTGCTCAGCCACAACAGCTGCTGAGCCAAGGGGCCTATAGAGACATCCAATTACCATGTCTGAACCTGCTTTAACCGTGACCTTCACCCAAATCATTTCACATTTCGGATCTCCATCAATTTCAATTGATACTATTGCACTTCTTACCGCTATAAACACGCCTCCCCCTTCACTGTCCAGCCTGTCTCGGTGCGGTATACATTCCAATCTGAGTTTAGGATTTCGTTACTGTTTACGTCTGGTTTCAGCCAACTTTCTGTCCCTAGTACTATGTGGGCGTTGTGAGAGCAATGTTAATGAGAGCAGTTCTGGGACCTTTCTATAGACGCTCCTGCAGTTTACTATTAGAACTTTAATATTGTTATTTTCTGTTGCATTTGGCTACTCCTACCTTGCCGCGTCTCAGGAGGCGTCTTGTCGGGCCTAGGGAGGGAATTCTCTAACCCAAATAACCCCCATGTGCACTCCACACGTACTCCGCTACTCTTGTAGCCGCTTCCGGCGTGTAGTGCACGCCTGACCTATTCAGGGGGCCCTACATTTCTCCACCCGACAGCGGAGGTCGAGAAATTTGCACCCCAGATCTCCGCAGAATCTTCTGGGCCTCTGGTTTAAGCCTTCCACTCGGAGTTCTGTACAAGCTCCTTAAAGTTATCCCATCTAGAAGAACTGCACGACTTTCGAAACACCATGTTGATTCAAAGACAATTCCGTGTGTATAAGGGGAAAGATGTAAGCAATAAAAGATCGTTGAACAACTGGCTACCTCAAGGGCCGGTTCTTGCCTCCTTATTGTTTAGTCTGTACATTTCAGACATGCCAGAGACGCTTTCAAGAAAATTCGGATATGCAGATGACTGAGCAAATGCTATCGGAAAACAAACCATTGAACAAACGGAAGAGACCCTGAAAGAAGACCTCAAGAGGCAGACTCAATACTTCATAAAGTGGGGACTCAGACCAAACTCCAGTAAAACTGAAGTTTGTTGCTTTCATCTAAACAACAAAATGCCTAATAGGGGGATAACGTGTGCGTGGACAAACAGCAATTGAGACACAACAGGTACCCTAAATACCTAGGGGTCACATTGGATAGAGCGCTGTCTTTTAATCACCATCTCTAAAATGTTGCTGCAAAAATGAGAACTCGCAGCAACATAATTCATAAACTATGTGAAACAACTCGGGGATCTACAGCCGCAATTCTGCGATGCTCAGCTCTAGGGTTGGTCTACTCGACTGCTGAATACCGTGCTGCTGCCTGGCTCAACAGTGCCCATGCAAATATCATAGATACCCAACTAAATACCACAATGCGTATTATCAGTGGCACAATCAAATCTACTCCCATACACTGGCTACCAGTACTAAGTTATATCCCCCCTCTAGATCTCAGACTTAAAGACGTTCTCTTAAGAGAATTCAGCAAAATAATGGACAATCCAAAACTACCGATACATTCTGACATCAGCAACGCAAATGCTAATTGCCTGAGTTCGAGAAAACCACCAACAAGAGATGACATGAACTTGAGGAACAGCAACTACCAAACAACCATTGTGTGGCAGAAGAGACTTAACGGCAAACGCTGCCCAACAATGCCTCCTGTGAAGAAGACGCCGCCACCTGGTTTCAACCTCCCTCGCAGACAATGGTCCACAGTAAACAGAATCCGAACCAACCATTGGAATTGTGCAGCCTCCCACTTCAAGTGGAATATACCTTCAATGCCCGAGTGTGACTGTGGTGCTACACAACAGACGATCCAGCACGCCATCACCGAATGTAGGACAAGAAAGTATAACGGCAGTGCTTGTGACTTTGCTCTCGCGACTCCACAAACGGTAGACTACATTCGTAATCTAGACATACAAGAGTACATTTCAGTCATGATAGATGTTGTATCTCTAGCCATACACTAAACAAATAAATAAGGCAATCCTTGGCACTTGGCAGCGCTTTTGACAGCTTTCAAATACGAAACAAAAGCGGCTGCAGGCGAACGCAGCACCCGTCTATAGAGCTATGAAGACCTGTTGCTGTAGAGACGTTTACAAAACCGAATTGTACACACGCGAAGCAGTTGCGCCCAGCGCAGAGAAACTGTCCGGGATACTGTAGTTACACGTTTGAACACCTGTACAACTCCTTTATAATATCAAAGGTGTTTTCGCGAATACATGGAAATGAAATTTTTTTATACTTCACTACAAACACTATTCATTTTATAATAGAAAATTGCCCGGTTGTGAGCTAGTAACATAATAATACTGAACAGCTTTCGGCAGTCAGCGTGGTTTCATGGGAATAAGACGCAGAATACATATGTTGAAAATACATAAATTGTTACACGAGGTGAAACATTTGACAAAGCAAAGCTGTGAACCCACGGCAAATAACTAATGTTTAAGAAAATTCTTGTTTTTGTCGATATTGACACGAACACTGTAGAAGTAACATCGATCATTTAGGACAAAAAGTTTAAAAAATTACAGAGGAAATCATTGAGTATGGTAAAGGTATTTAATTTGATATTAAAAAGAAAATTACAAGGAAATATTGGTTTCGAGACGTAAAGATCCGAACGGTACAGCAGCTATAAAGAGTATGGCCATTACAGTGCCTCCTAGCTGTTGGTACCGACACGCCATCACCTTTCCTGTTTTTTCCTGTTCTGCTCGTCACCTTTCCTGTTTTTTCCTGTTCTGCTGTGTAAGATGTTAAACAGTTCTTTAGAAAGAAAACAGAAACTTCATTTGCAGCTATTTTCCATTCCTAAGAATTTTTCCTTTCCTACGAATTTTGTAGTTGCAAACAGAGTAATTATTTACCCATTCCAAAAAACTGGGTCGCTTGCGAAGGGAAGCGATTAAAGCTAGCAGAAACGTGTCGACCTGATACCGTTTCGTCAGTGTGATATGAGAAGGCTCCTTTGCTTTGTTCGCCGACTAATCCACTAACGAATGTAGCGCCACAGTTTGAGTCACCTGATAACGCTCGATCTTTCGGGCGATCCGCCCACGCGCGCCGCCCTTATCTGGCGGCCTTTCTGCGCCGGCGCCGGGTCCTGCGTCACAGGGACAAGTTGCGAAAGGAGAGAAAGAAGGTGATCATCTCTGCCGACCACCGGCGACTCGATTGTCAGCGATACGACTCATTGACGCTGTTCTAAATCACGCACCTCCGCGAAATCAGCACGTTCTTTAGCGCTTCATTTCTCTGCTGCGGTTGTTTGAGATAGCGAATTTGTCAACAACTACTATTCTTGTGAAAAATATATAAATATATCTAAATAAATTTCAATCTTGGAAAATCCCTACCTCTTTTTCTCGCAGAAAACGCAAAGTTACAGTGTTTTTTGCTGTATGTCCACATGAATTCCATTTTTCTATAGGCGCATGCAACATACACTACTAGAACAGAAAATGATTCGTTCGATTGCCCTTGTTTTTATTTCATGTTACAAAAAACGACCCACCCCACTCCTCAGGCAGTAAAAACCTTCAGTAGAGGTGGCAATAACACGGTTAATTTTGTGCGTGTGTGTAAAAGACGACGTGTATACTACATCTGCACCCCGCGCCGAGGATGCTTGGAATGGCCATAGGGGATTCTGCGTATTCCATCATCCCCGCACGGAGTATCAAGCTCGACTGTGCATATAGTAGTAACTAGGCTACTGCTGAACCATTACCATGTCAAAACACACAATATGTGCCTGAAAAGTACGCGGCAGCCAGTGCTGTAACCAGGACCCATGACACATGTCGTATGCGCCAAGCCTTAACTCCACTATAAATTCGAAAGAACCAATACATCTACAGCTCTGACCAAGACACAGGTTTTCGTCATTTGTGACTCATCGAGTAGTTTCTCACATACCATTAAACCCCCCATCCCCGATTATTGAAAAAATAGAACTCCGTTGTATAAAATTTCATGTCTCCTGAACTGTGTGTCGTGCAATAATAAAAATTTGCCTCTTGAAAACTAATGGACCCTTCTGTCTTCCTAAATTTGTGTTTTACACAAATCCAGCGTGGTTTGTCGATCACTCGGGGGACGAATGACAAATAAATATGCCAGTTACGAAAGCTTTTAATTTGACGTCATTTTGCCCTAAGCATGCTAGTCTGTATCCACACGACGCAACCAACAACTGAAGCAATTCCCCGTGTTGGCAGACCATCGAGCGGTGGGCGTATTGTGTGGTACCACGTCAGTTTGACTGTTCTTTTGTCATTCTACGAACAGGTACAGTGTGTGAATATTATATCTAGTTTGGCTGTGGAGTAGAGATACCGTCGTCCATTGTCGTAATCGACATTCTTAAAATTTGTGAGTAGCGTCACACAGTCGCGGAAGTATTCGAGCCCATTACGGAGATCTTCGAGGAGGATGAAAGATTGAAGTGTATCTAAGAATACCCACTGAATCGCGAAACGACATTATCGCAAAACAGTAAGAGAATTTTCTCAATGAAAAGCACCGTATAGAAAATTCATGCTCTCGTATATGAGTTACGCGACTTCCCTCAGACGTACGTTGCAGAGAGGATGCAGTACCTAAGGTCATGAGAAGATCTCGATTGGAAACCACGGCAACAGTGTTACTGAATGCAAAACATGCTAACTGATGTGCTTTACTCATATAAGTTCGTAGTTCACGGTAACCGAGAAATAGCTGCGATGTTTGTAATTTCAGATACTCGTTAAATTGTATCTTTGTCAGAATGTGTGCATGTAAACAGCCGAATCACCAGAAACATAGCTGCTACTAGTAATAACGAATGCGGTGCTGGTGCCAAGAATATGCTTTCACCTTCTAATATTCAAGCTCCTGTCCTCGGTGGGAGTGCAGTATAATTGATTAGGAGTCTTTCCGTATTTGACGATATGATGGGGATGCCACTGCCTCATGTGTGGAGGACCCAAACGGATGTCTGTGTGTGGTTTGACAGCTGACGGCCTCGTCACTGCAAGGGGACTGCCGCTAACCACCTGTGCTGTCCAGTGGACAGTGGGGTGCGGTGCTTGCGCGCGTTGATTGCGTGTCTGTTGCATTATTTTGCGACCTGGCCTGTAGGCTCTGCTATGCGCTATTTGGGCAGTTTACGAGTACTGAGCGTGCCTACACATCACTGTACAGCGTTATTTAGAAGCAGTTTGCAGGTCTGTACTGAAATTATTTTGGTTTAGTAGTTTGCATGTGTGTAGGTTGTGGAATGCTTTATTTGGACAGTTTACAATTAGCAGGCATGAGGGGATCGGTGTGAGCACGGCTTGTAGTTCTGTGGCTAGGTGGACAGGGGGGGGGGGGGTGCTGTACCTCACGCGGTTGGCAAGGACGTGGACGTGACGGCCGCAGCTCGGGTGGTGTCGGGGCTGGGGGCAGCGGCACGCACGTGTTCCGTTTGAATCGCAGGCAGATTTCTGTTGCACAGTCTGTGACATCTGTATATGTGTGCGGGCTATACGCAGTGACGTCACCATGCGCGCGCTGGCTACACACGTCGCACGAGTACCGTTACAATCGCGAGCAGATTTCTATTGCATGAACTGTGACGTCAGTATGCACGTCTCACACACTGGTCGCGAGTGGTGGAACAGTTTTTCTATAGCGTGTGTGAGGGTGAGTCGCTCTGCAGATAGGTCTTCGCTGGAGTACAGCTAGGGATGGGAATGACATCAGCGGCGGTGAACACACACGGCCCGCGGCCCAGAGGACGACTTGGCGCTTATTTAGATAGAGATGCGACGTCCATATGTGCGTGTTGGCTGTACAATGTGACGTCGCTATGCGCACACGCAGGCTAGGCACGTCAGACGTGTCCCATTAGAATTTCAGGAGAGAGAAAGCGGTCGAATAGATGAGAGTGATGATAGCGCTCTCTGGCAGCGGTGCTGTGCACTAGGTCAGAATGTCTCTGGACCTTGTGGCGAACACACCGGATGACAGAAGTGTCTCAAATTGTTTGAATTAAGAATGGTGCATGATTTCGACCGTTGACGATTAGCAATCAATTTTGCAGAGTCTTTTAGTGGTTTGCATGTCTGTAGGCTGTGTGACATGACCCCAAGCATGTCAGAGAGTATGATTTGTATCAATGTAATAAATATTCTCCATCCCTAAATAAATTGTTCCAAAATAAATAAAGTACACTCCTTCCTCTCTCCACCAGCCCAGTGCAGGCTTTTCTCACCAATCCCTAGGAAGAGGTGGCGAACGGGTGACGGGTTAGTGGTGGTAGTCCAAGTGTCCCTTCTTTCGCGCCATTTTCTTAGTTTAGTACAGAAACCCCGAGTGACCTTTCTTTAGCGCCCAAATTCAAACTTGGCACCAGTTCCTAGGAGGAGGTGGCGGTCGGGTGACAGGTTAGCGGAGGTGGCCCAAGTGCCTTGTCTTCCCGCGATTTTCTTAGGCTAGTAGAGGTTGCATTGTCCTGATGGATTTTGAAGTTACCGCCATTTTTGTGGGGTGGGGGCTAGGTTAGTGGAGGTAGCCCAATTGTCCTATCTTCCCGCCAAAATTCAAGCTTCCCGCCAGGGGAGTGGCAGGAGTGTGTAGCACTTGTGTCAACTGACGTCACGGCCGCCATCTTGGAAAACGGTACTTTGGGCCAGAACGCAGGTTGTCCCAATAGTCAGGCAGTTTGCAAGTAAACAGTGTTGAATACCTCTTGATGATACAGATTTAAGAATACAATTTCAGGTAGAATTCACCATTGTAAAAACATGTTCTTATTGTAAATGTATTTGAAAACAGCTGCGTAATTGACTCAAAAATCACATTGCGTGTTCTTGAAATACTTTGTTATTGAAAATTTATTGAAACTTTACCGTACAGTATCTCAAAACTACCAGTTTGCCTCTTACCATTGTGTACAGCTGAGAGCTTCATGTATGTTATTTTTATGTCAATTACAATTTCGCTAAAGATGGTACTATCTGTACTTCGTAACTAAATAATAAGCCAAAATATATGAAAATGAAATGAAAGCGCTACTTCACTTTTTCACCGTTTCTAAAACCGTTTCGAATCAACTGTGACCGTTCTCGGCTGAAACAGGTCAAAAGTCCTAGATTCATATCCATACTGCGCGAGTAAACTTCCATTGTTTGATCGAATGTACATAACAATAGCCAGTTTTAATTGTGCAACTTCCGTTGCAGTTTTTGTTTTTCGCTTTTATATCACTTCTTCGGTTGCATCTACTCGGTCCAATCTACACACATATTGTAAACTTGATTTTCATTCATACGGAACAGCACTCAGCGAAGGACTACCATCTGTAACATAATCTCCCGAACAATGCAGAAAATTTCCTTGTACCTGAAATTAGTAACATGTACGATATACATACAATTAAGAAAACGATGTCATTATGTGGCATAGCTCGGATGACGCTGTAATGTCTTCACAAGCCACTAAGTGAAGGAAGTTAGCTCGTCTGAGGGTGGTCGGTGTGTGGCCGTCATTGTCGAGGGAAGTTGACGCGCAGTTTGTCCCACTGGTATTGCACCAGCGTGGACGCGCGCGTCTAGGTAGAACAACCAGCTAGTTGGCCGAAAAGATAATTGCATCCACTAAAGTTGTGGATTTGTTTATCCACATTCGTGTTCGTATACGTTCAAAAGAAACGTTATATACGATTCTTGGAAGTTTAATAGTGGCAACTATTTATTTACAACTCGTACAAAATAGATACGTGTTTCAAAGTTTTACTGATATTCAAAGTAGTCACCAGCATTGTGTATAACCCGTTGCCAGCGATGTGCAAGTTGTAGGCTACTCTTAGCAGTGCCAGTTCTGTTGACAATTCGAGCGGCGCGGTCTATTGGCCGACGAATTTGTAGCAGTTCTGAAGCGAATGCCGTGAAGTGTTTCCTTCAGTTTAGAAATCGAGTTGAACTTACGAGGGCTTAAGTCAGGGGAGCGATATAGCACTTAGCAGCCCCATCAGTCAAACAAATCAGTAACAGCTTGCACTGTACGTGCTTGAGCATTGTCCTTCAAAATGATGGGCAGGTCCTGCAGAAAGTGACATCACTGCTGTCTCTATGCTGTTCATTTTTGGAACACAGCCTACGACCAGCTTAGAGACAGAAGTGATGAACTTTCTGCAGGACCTTCCAACTTCCACTGGGTCACGCGCGCCGCCATTTTAGTGGGCCGTGACGCATTTCAAATTAAAGAAAAAAAAATTCCGCACTGCTAAAACGTCGTGCTTTATAGAATCTCTCAGTTTTGCGCTCTGTATGCCATGCGTGCATTTTATAATTAGCTTTCCTCCATCCAGAAGTTCCGAAATCACAACCTATTGTTTTAGCACTGATGTCACTAATTGTCTAATTTAACAGCAGTTGTTATGTGTAGTTCCCGTCGCTGCTTTGTCTGCAGCCCTTATACTTTCAGTTTTTGCCAGCACGTTAATTGGGGCGTTTGTTATAGCTTCGTAATTGCGTTACCAATCACTTGCTATGAAAAACAGGCGCAATGTGTGATACAGAAAACAACGTATTGACAGCTGTTAAGAGGCGCTTTCTGCCATAGACTCAGACAATGAGTTCTAACGAAACATTTTGAAATAAGTAATAAGTGTGCACATACCTTTCGTACAGGCCACGCCCAGGGAGGGGTCATTCCCTTAGCTGTGAACTTCGCAAATCGCTAAATGGTCCCTCTGTCAGGAGTTCGAGAGATATGACTTGAGCTGTGAACACTTGGACGGATGATCCTCCCTCTGGAGGGGGGGGGGGGGGTGAAGCTGAAAGGAGCACACCGTCGTAGAAGCTGACAATCATGGGAGATTTTCTCGCATTAACCAACCATCGTCTTCTCAGTTTGCGTCTACTAAACGTAAACGGAATGAAGCTAATGATTGAAAGACCCTTTCAGCTGCATCTTCGTTCCTCGTGGTTTCATGTACTGAAGACGGTCAGTTCATTGGTACCATTAATCGGTTTATTATTCAGGAATGTGTTGATGCAATTGCTGGCCCTGACTAGTCCTGTTGTCTTTTACGCGGGGGCCCTTGGCATTTGGAGGCTAATTGTGATTCCCAAGCACAACTGCTTGCAGCTTCGCTCCTCCATGGATATCTGGCTCGTGTTGAGGCTCATCGAATGCTGAATTCTTCCCGTGGTGTTATTTACAATAGGCTGCTCGATGATCTGACTGAGGCAGAAATCCAAACATACCTCTCTCATCAGGGTGTCATTGCAATCCATTGAGTGATGAAAAAAGTAGATGCATCCTTCGTGCGCGCGCACACACACACACACACACACACACACACACACACACACACACACACACACACACACACCTTTTCTCATGTTCGATAGAATAGTGCTTCCATGAAAGATCAAAGCAGGTTATGAAGTCATCACAGTCCGACCATACATTCTGAACCCAATACGCTGCTACTAGCGTCATCGCTACAACCACACTCGAATGTCCGGTCGAAACCCTGCCGGATATATTACTTGTAGCAGAGATCCTCACGAGGGCGACTGCCTGCTGCCTTCACCCCCCCCCCCCCCCCGCTGTATCAGTTGCAATGGCGATATGGCGATTATGTAGCCTCCTCCCGAGAATGTCCTGTGTATGTCGATGACTGGTCCGTCCAGTAGATCCGGCGGGAGAAGGAAAAAGTGCCTTAACCTGTCGCTCGCAAGATGTTGGCTAGTCAGAAGCCCTGCGCTTCACCATCTGGCGTTTACATTACCGTTCTTGCTACGTCTCGCTCCACAAAGGACATGGCCAAGCAGACTTGCGACCTCAAATTTAACACCATGGTTGTAAAATCGCCCAGTATCACGGTAGCATCCCCGTCTCCTTCCCCTCCAGCTGTGCGCAAGCAGCAAAATTTTCGCCTCACGCAACGAAATCACTTCTTGCACAATCAGCAGCTCGGGCAGGATGGAAAGAATACGCCTGCGAAGACTTCCTACGTCCCTCCAGCCAACAAACATCTGAATCTTCGTCTGCCAACCGCAGAGGTTCCAAGAAATCAGACAGACAACAGTCTTCTCCTTCGCTGACTCGGAGATCCTCTTCAGTGATGCCGCCGTGTAATACCCTCACGCGGTCCGCCTTCGTGTTGCTGGTGCGGAGCGCCAACCGTTTTTCTGCCCTAGAATTCGCAGACCGACAGAGGGAGAACGCCAACGCCCGTGTAGATCTCATTAATCAGGATCCTCCAGCCTCTGCGCCCTGACAGAGAAAATCTTCGAAGGTTCGCACTCGGCAATTGCTGAGGGAAGGTGCCTTCTTATTTTCCCTCCTCCACTTTCCCTGTCAGGGCTCTCCTCCAGTGGAACGTTCGCGGCCATAGATCCAACAAGGAATAATTACGGCTGCTCTTGGAATTGCACCACCGGAAACAAAATTGCGTCCCCACGACCGCTTTGACTTCCGGGGAGTCATACTGCTCATCCGGGATGACGTTCATAGTCAAACCATCTCAGTGAGCACCCACTTGCAAACTGTTACAGTCCGCATTTCCCTTCCTCGCCGCACTTCTTCTCTTTGTACCATAGTCATCCCTCCATCATTCGGTGTCACCAGGGCAGACTTCCTCCAGCTTATTGGTCAACTCACTCACACCGTTTTGCTGCTCGATGACTTTAATGCACACCATCCCCTTGGGTCTCATGCAGAACCTTTCCGAGAGGTGCCCTCTTGGCTGACCACCTCGATCAACTCAACCTCACCTGCCTTAACATTGGAGCACCCACGTTCCTTTCAGACTCCACACACACCTATTCCCATTAGGACCTCTCATTCTGCACTGTCCAGCTCGCCCGTCGTCTCGAGTGGTCCGTTCTCTCTGACACGTACTCGAGCGACCTTTTCCTGTGTGTTCTCCGTTTGCTGATTCCTGCCCCATCGATGTGCAGACCGAAGTGGCAGATTTCTAAGGCCTACTGTAAGCTTTGTTCCTTCCTGGCGATCTTCGACGAACAACATTTCCCCAGTTGTGATGACCAGATCGAATACCTTACAAACGTTATCCCTACCGCCGCAGAACATTCCAATCCTCGCACTTCGTCTTTACCGCGCGATGTCCCGGTATCTTGGTGGACTACGGTGTGCCCCAACGCAGTTCGCGCGCGGAGACGTGCTCTCCGAGCTTTTAACTGTCATCCCACAAAGGCGAACTGCATTTGTTATAAACAGTTGCGTGCACAGTGTCGTACCATTTTTTGGATAGCAAAAGATCTAGCGGCATTTCATTTATTAGTTCTTTCAACAGTTCTACTCCCTCTTACGTCTGGTGGGCCAACCGCCGACGGTTCTGTTGGCAAGGTCCATTCCCGAGTTTCCGTCCTGACCGTAGCAGATGATGCCATAGCGGAGCCTGTTGCTGTCTTCCAACTCCTCGGTCCGCTGTTTTGTGTACATTTCGAGCTCCACTCACTATCACCCTGCCTTTCTTCACCGGAAATGAATGGAGGTGGCTCGGGCGATACCTTTCTCCTCTCGGAATCATGAGTGCTACAATGTCGCCTTTACTACGAATGAGCTAGATCATGCTCTCACTTCATTCTCCGCCGCAGGACCGAACGATGTTCACATTCAGATGTTGCAGCACCTTTCTCTTGTCGCCAGGCATTTTCTGCTTCATGCATACAATCGCGTCTGCGCAGAGGGCATGTTTCCCAGATGCTGGCGTGAAGCAATTTTCATACCCATACCTAAGCTCGGTAAGGACAAATATCTTGCTTCTAGCTACCGCCTCATTTCTCTCACGAGCTGTGTTTGCAAGGTGATGGAATGTATGATTCAGGCCCAGCTGGTATTTTGGCTCGAGTCTCGCAATTTACTGACCAGTGCCGGCCGAAGTGGCCGTGCGGTTAAAGGCGCTGCAGTCTGGAACCGCAAGACCGCTACGGTCGCAGGTTCGAATCCTGCCTAGGGCATGGATGTTTCTGTGTCCTTAGGTTAGTTAGGTTTAATTAGTTCTAAGTTCTAGGGGACTAATGACCTCAGCAGTTGAGTCCCATAGTGCTCAGAGCCATTTGAACCATTTTTTTTTTTACTGAACAGTGCACAATGTGGATTTCGTTCGCGCCGTTCTGCATTTGACCATCTCGTCACTTTGTCCACCCATGTCATGACTGGTTTCCTGCGGAAATACCAGACTGTGACCGGGTTTTTCGATTTGGAGAAAGCCTATGAAACCTACTGGAGGACTGGTATCTTCTGTACTCTCTACACTTGGGGCTTCGCCTGCCCTGTTTCCTCCAGGAATTTTAAAAAGACTTAGTTTTCCAGGTACGTGTGGGTTCTGCATTGTCGGACACATGTATCGAGGAAAACGGCGTGCCTCAGGTTTCCGCCCAGAGCGTTGCCTCTTTGCTATCGCCGTTAACGCTATTACGACCAGTCTCCCACCGGGCATCTCCGGCTCCCTTTTTGTTGACGATTTTGCCATCTTTTGCAGTTCTCCATGTAGTTGTCTCATTGAGCAGCTTCTTCAGCGATGTCTCGATCGTCTTCACTCATCTACGTATACGTCTATTTATTACTCTGCTATTTACAATTAAGTGCCTGGCAGAGGTTACTCGTGGAGTATCGACGATGGTTTTTACTTTCCCATTGGCAAAACCGTTTGTATATGCTCGATAGGAAACTTTCTTGGTTCTCCACATGTCTTACCTTGCCGCTTGTTGTATCCGGCCCCACAGTGTCCTACGTGTCCTCAGCGGTACCTCCTTGGGAGCGGATAGGACCACCCTCCTCTGATTTTACTAATCCTTTGTCCGTTCGAAAGTAGACTATGAGTGTTTCGTTTGAGAGTCTAAACGTCCGTCCATCTTAAGCCGTCTAAATACAATCCACCATCGTGGCGTCCGTTTGGCCATGGGCGCCTTTTACACTAGCCCGGTTGAGAGTCTGTATGCTGAAGCTGCCGGATACCGCTGTCGTACCGACCCGATGTTCTCTTCGGAGGATACGTATCTGCCAAGCTTGACCATCCATCTTACGCCTCCGTCTTCGATGACTCCTTTGACTGCTAGTACGGGGCGTGACCCTCTTCTGTTACCCGCGGAGTTGACTGTCGGCTATTGCTACGGCGGCTTAACTTCACTTTCTCGATGGGTGTGAACCCTTAACCACCGTGCCTTCGCATGGTGGCCCGTGTTCACCTTTCATTCGCTGTCTAAGGAAACTACTCTGGACTCTATCTACCGCTGTAAGTCTATCGACTTTCTCACAGAACTTAGCGATAGTGCCTTTGTGTACACTGGTGGCTCTCGGACAGACTGTGGTGTCGGATGTGCTTTCGTAATGGCTACCGACGATTTCGGGTACCGGCTTCCGGAGCACTGCCTAGTATTTAGAGCAGCGCTCTTCGCCCCGTATCAGGCCACGCAGTACATCCGGCGACACAGGCTTTTTGGTTGTGTTATCTGTTAGATTCTCTGTGCCCTGCAAAGCCTCTGCGTGCTATACACAGTCCATCCCTTAGCACAACAGGTCCAGCCTCTATCTACTTGCTCACTCTTGAGGGAGCCCTGTCTGCTACTGCCATACCATAACCTTAAAGTTGGAGGCAGGTCGTGAAATAAAAACCATCTTTTTAAAGTAATTATGGTATAAAGCAACAGAGCAGTGTTACCCTCTGAGAGGAATTTTATGTTGACCGTGTTGTACCTAACGGAGGTGGCTTGTCGGAAATAAAAGTCAGAATTACGTAAATATTCGAACAGTAACAAACAATATTTTTGCCTATCTACACTGTTTAAAGAATAAAGAAAACGGTCGCCAGCCTAATTAGGCAAGAGAATGATTAACATTCTTGTTTAAGAAAATAGGTATGAGTAACTTCAACGGACAAACACAACCTATATTTTGCCACACGCGAGTGCAATGAACTCTGACACCTGCATACGTTCACGATTAAGATTGGAAGCTAACAGAGCAGGACAAACTATTTGCATAAATATAACAGGTAACATTACACACTATTACTTTTCACACATTTTCCTAGCTGACGTAAAATCGTAAATGTAGTTCACTGCAAAATTATGAACTGATCACAGGATAAGTCTCTCTTAGCTAAATACTATTTTATTCACTAACAGGTTACTTCTCAGTGTCTTTTGAATAAAGAAATTATTGTTTCCATAAATAGTGGTCTTTCTATTTAATTGTTATTTATCATGAGCATAAAGGATAACCTGTAGATCCTATTACACTATTAATATGCACTTTCATTACCCAAAAGAAACAAGTATGTAACTTTCCACTATTGCAGTTTTCCACTTTTACTACAGTGAGACACAGTGTTGACAAATTTGCAAGAAACTGACTCACCTTTTAAAATTTACTAAAGGCAGCATTATGATCAATAACTAAGCGAAACTTTATAAGCCTCAGTTTTAAGAACTTTCAATCATTAAAAGAAACAGCAAATTGTCTTTATTACCAAAATCTCCTACTTTCAAGTAAATGATTAAATAGGTGACTTTGAAACTCCACCAACTTTAAATTGGACTGTTTCCATCACTGGGAGGCTTTCATAAAGCTACATTTACTACCTCCCACAATTTCACTAAATCCACAGTAAATCTGAATACTCCCTTCTCACCAAAGATCAAACAACATTATTTAATTAACTATTTGGCTTTGAGGCTTTCTTTTTTTTCCACTAGCTAGGACACTCGGTAATCATAGTTCAAATGGAGAAGAACCTGAGAGGTGTTGTGATAGGGAAAAAATCAAGGTGGGCACATGAATTCAGTTATAAGTTACCTTATATTTGTGCACACTAAAACATCCAATGAGCTGATCCTTCACTGTACATTACTATAGTGCTCCATTATAGTGATTGCGCAATGTGGTGGCGATTGCATGTTGGTAGGTGGAATTGCAGGTAGAATTGTTGGACTCTGTCATTTCTTGGTGGCGATGATAGATACCAATTTCAGAATAGTTCCAGCTGTTTATCAGTCCATCCGAGGCATTGGAAAGTGGCAGGAAAAACCCCTCTCGGAACCAGCACAATATACAACTTTTACATGGGCAGTACGAAGTTTGGTAGCTCGTCCCCGACTGACTCTTGGTTCCACCTTTTCTACCTAGGCCAATCACAATTTGAGCGCGCTACACAGTTCCGTTCCCGAGGGGAACCACCATACCTTTAACATACAAACTAACTAAGAACCCTAAGTGAAGGTCAGCAGTTTACATAACAGCAAACAAACATTTTAAATAAAACAGAACATTTGCACATATTAGCATTTCTACAAAAAATTATTCACCCAAATTCCAATTGAGACAAATAATTTAAATGACAGATATACTACATTGCATAGAATCAAACCATGACATCCGAGTTTTTACAAAGGAAGGAATATACAATTTTGTGTTATCGATTCAATCCAACAACCTTTACAGATACTCAATGTTATAACGTTAAACCAAGACAAAATAAATCCGTACAGCATTAGAGCTATAGTGTTAACGCCACTGTAGTGTTTATGCGGGTTCCTGGTCACGTCGGTCTGACGAAAACGAGCTACCAAGGATGCAGTCCTCCTACCTCGGCTCGCTGGTTCTTCCATTCATTCTGAGGATCTCCGTGTTGCCATCTGTCAGCGCGCGATGTCCCTTTGGCATTACCACTGATCTTCACTTCATGGGAACAGACTCCGGGGAATTAAACCTGTTCCACCGGCTTGGGCGAACTCCTCTCGGTACTCTCATCGTGAGGAAATCAGTTTAGCTAGGTTTCGTATCGGACAGTCTTTTGAGCTATCGCTATTTGTTAAGTGGTGCTCCCGCACCACTTCGTGCTCATTGGGCTCAACCTACGACGATCCGCCATTACGTTCACGTTTGTGCCTGCCGTCTGAGTTTTCGGCCGTTTTAGCGAATGACGCGCGGGCTGTCGACCGCATTTTACTTTTTATTCGTCGTAGCAATGTGGCGAAAAACATTTAATCGTTAGCTGAGGACCTCTGTTGTCTCTATGCCGTATTTTATGGACTTTTCTCCGAAAGGAAGTCCCTGTTTTTAGCTGTATTTCCTTGCATCGATTGGGCTTAACGTGTAGTCGCTTTTAACTCCTTTTTCATCTTAATGTTCTGCGGTTCCGACATGGGCGCGTTTGACCTTCGTTGTTTTTGCGCCCTAAGACAAAACAAAGGCTATTTGCACTGGAGACTTTTCAGTCTTCCACACAGAAACGGATTTCTCTGTGTTTCATATCTACATCTACATACATACTCCGCAATCCACCATACGGTGCGTGGCGGAGGGTACCTCGTACCACAACTAGCATCTTCTCTCCCTGTTCCACTCCCAAACAGAATGAGGGAAAAATGACCGCCTATATGCCTCTGTACGAGCCCTAATCTCTCTTATCTTATCTTGGTCGTCTTTCAGCGAAATGTAAGTTGGCGGCAGTAAAATTGTACTGCAGTCAGCCTCAAATGCTGGTTCTCTAAATTTCCTCAGTTGCGATTCACGAAAAGAACGCCTCTTTTCCTCCAGAGACTCCCACCCGAGTTCCTGAAGCATTTCCGTAACACTCGCGTGATGATCAAACCTACCAGTAACAAATCTAGCAGCCCGCCTCTGAATTGCTTCTATGTCCTCCCTCAATCCGACCTGATAGGGATCCCAAACGCTCGAGCAGTACTCAAGAATAGGTCGTATTAGTGTTTTATAAGCGGTCTCCTTTACAGATGAACCAAATCTTCCCAAAATTCTACCAATGAACCGAAGACGACTATCCGCCGTCCTCACAACTGCCATTACATGCTTGTCCCACTTCATATCGCTCTGCAATGTTACGGTCAAATATTTAATCGACGTGACTGTGTCAAGCGCTACACTACTAATGGAGTATGCAAACATTGCATGATTCTTTTTCCTATTCATCTGCATTAATTTACATTTATCTATATTTAGAGTTAGCTGCCATTCTTTACACGAATCACAAATCCTGTCCAAGTCATGTTGTATCCTCCTACAGTCACTCAACGACGACACCTTTCCGTACACCACAGCATCATCAGCAAACAGCCGCACATTGCTATCCACACTATCCAAAAGATGATTTATGTAGATAGAAAACAACAGCGGACCTACCACACTTCCCTGGGGCACTCCAGATGATACCCTCGCCTCTGATGAACACTCACAATCAAGGACAACGTACTGGGTTCTATTACTTAAGAAGTCTTCGAGCCACTCACATACTTGGGAACCAATCCCATATGCTCGTACCTTAGTTAGGAGTCTGCAGTGAGGCACCGAGTCAAACGCTTTCCGGAAGTCAAGGAATATGGCACCGTCTGATACCCTTCATCCATGGTTCGCAAGATATGTGAAAAAAGGGCGAGTTGCGTTTCGCAGGAGCGATGCTTTCTAAGGCCGTGCTAATGCGTGGACAGCAACTGTCTCAAGGAAATTCATTATATTCGAACTCAGAATATGTTCAAGAACCCTGCAAAAACTGATGTTAAGGATATTGGTCTGTAATTTTGAGGATCCGTCCTTCTACCCTTTTTATATACAGGCGTTACCTGCGCTTTTTTCCAGTCGCTCGGGACTTTACGTTGGGCAAGAGATTCGCGATAAATGCAAGCTAAGTAAGGAGCCGGTGCAGTAGAGTACTCTCTGTAAAACCGAATTGGAATCTCATCAGGACCTGGCGATTTATTTATTTTCAGCCCATTCAGCTGCTTCACAACCCCAGGGATGTCTATCACTTTGTCCTCCATACGGGAATCTGTACGGTACTCAAACGGCGGTCTGTTTGTACGATCCTCCTGCGTGAAAGATTTCTCAAATGCTAAATTTAAAATTTCGGCTTTCGTTTTGCTGTCTTCCGTTGCCAGGCCAGACTGAGCAGTGAGTGACTGGATGGAAGCCTTCGACCCGCTTACCGATTTTCCGTAAAACCAGAATTTCCTTGGGTTTTCAGCAAGATCTTTTGTTAAGGTATGACGGTGGTAGTGGTTGTACACTTCGCGCATCGCTCTTTTTACAGCAGCACGAATTTCTACTAACTTTTGCCTGTCCTCATTCTCCCGATCTTTCTTGTACCGCGAGTGCAGCTGCCTTTGCTTCCTGAGCATTCTCCGAATTGCGCTAGAACATCCGTCTTCCATTCAGAAACGAGATATTGTGTTGGCTGCTTCTGTGTGTGAGCAGTGTTGAAAAGTCCGGTTAGTTGCATCCACAGGAAGGTATATCGTGCGCGTGTTTTGCAGGTGTTATAGGTGGCATCTGGTAAGCGTTCGAAAAGAAAGCTGTTGATTATACACTCAAATAGCTTTCGTAATCTCTCTGATTTTGTCCTTAAGTGATACGTTTGTTCGATATAGAAACAGCCAAAGTTGAAAGATTCAGTTTTTATGTAATTGATGACTAGTTTTCGGTTATATGAACCCATTTTCAAACTAAAGTCGTCATCAGTTAAATAGAAAGTGAATCTTGCGGCTGTGGCTGTTTCTGTGTCGAACTGGTTGTCTCAAATTATTGTCCCACGATACGTTTGTGTTGAAGCGGAATAACATTTTTAGTTTAAGAGGATTCTATCGGGTTAAATGTACAACATAGCTCTTTTAGTATTTCATGTGTGCTTCACGTGTCTGTAATGTCTCGTTGTGAGTAAACAAATCAGTCAGAAACGCACAGCTCGCTCATCATTTCATGTCATGTTTAGTCATAGGTTGGCGGAGTTCCGGACAGATGAACAGCGTTCGTGTCCTTTACCGCAGGCGAACTTCCTTTTGCGAAATGGGTCTTATACGGTGTCCCTACCCTCACGTCTTCCTCGGTAAACTGGATGTATATTCCACGCTGAAAGATTTACACTGTTGTTCAACCCTACATAGCCACTTGTAGTTGGTGACAAGACGTCCCTTCACTTGCCCACATTACGTGACTTTCGCCGACTTTATAAAAAGCATTTACAGAAATCTTTCATCGTTCTGGTTTTACGTGCGAAAAATCACGCCGTTGCGCATGAAACTGTTTTGTAGAAATGCGTTGCATTTTAGGCGCTGTATTTAGATATAATTTTTTAAAAACTGGTTGTTAATATTAATCAGCGTTTCATTGTTTATACGTTAAATGTTTTATTCACAAGTGGTTTAAAATCATCGAAAAAATGTGTGGACGTGCAAAACAAAGCATGTATCAAACCAGAATTACGCGCAGCCCCGTACAAAACGATATACATTTTCGTACGGCAGGTAATATTTTGTGTGAATACCTTGTTTCGCAGTTGTCCTGCTCATTTGGATTGTTAATTGGAACATTTCACGCCAAAATTATTCATGTGAGTTTTTGTAGTGGCGGTTTGCTAATTCTCAATTTTTGCTTTTGCATGCCTTAAGTAACCAATGACAAGAATTTTAAGATAGATAATACCAAGATGTATGCTTTTCAGTAGTTTATTATTTTTTTGTACGAATCGTTAAGGTTGCGATATAGTAACACTTAAAGTAAGTTTATCTGTCTAATATGGTCCTTTCGTAAGCTCTAGCTAATATAAGTTATTTAGCATTCATTATCATCATAAACTTCGCATGGTATTCAATATTTCTTTCGATATCATATTTATGTTTGCTGCTGTTTTGTGCACGGGTTAAGTGTTCATGGCTATTTTTCATATGTTTGCTTATTATATAGTCTCATGCGTATATTAATAAAATGTAATTATAAAATAAAAATTTAAAAAACAACAAAAAATTACAAAAATAAAAATATGAAACAAAATATTAAAAATATAAATATGAAAAAGAGAAGATAAGAAATAAAACAAAAACCTCCCACGGGCATTTGACCTTGACGTAATTAGAGGTGATGCCCGCGTGCTCGGGGGCACAGTAGGCCTTACTGGACGCGGCCAGGCCAACGGTGCCCAGCTCAAGCGATGCGGTTCAAAAGACAACAAAATAATCTAAACCGGATCAGTCGTTGCCCGAGTCAACAAATATCTACATCGATTGCCAAACTGTGGCTGTCTTATGTCAAAATTATGGTAGAGTAAAAGTTGGGAACCAGAACGAACAGGGCTGCTAGGCGTAGCACAGGAAGAGGCGAATACGTCCTCAGCAGAGTTAGGTATGTAAAAAGAAGGGAACTAGCTTTTCATCTGGAAGCTTCAAAGGCATTTAAATCAAAACTTCTTGACATGTTCGCGTTTTTGACGAGTTACCCATACTTCCTCTACGCAAGTTACCTCTCTTAGCTGCAAGATATTGGCGCACTTGCGTCTTGTGTACAAAATCCAGAAGGTTCGCCCAGCCATAGTAAACAATACATAGTATCATATGGCTGAAGAGCATGCATGTAATAGCTATAAAAAGTATTTTCGGGGCATAACATTTCTAGGAATGGATTTGTTACTGAGAGGAGGGGAGGGTGTCGCTGTAACAATTTTAGAGGTTCTGGGTGGAGGGATTGATTTTTTAATTTTTCTTTTTCTTTTATTTTTTCCGAGGGGGCCATTTCTCGCTCAAACACAACCCCTGTTAGGGTTGATCCGGCAATTCAGTACCGCCGGGATCGGCCCACCCAAAATTAATTCAAACATTGTCTTAAAGCCTGAAATGACTTAATATTCTGCAGCGATCGGATATTTCGATGGGCACGGCAATTTGCTGTTATCGCGCCGTCGCGTGTGTACTCTGCCTGTGCAGTTAATTCGCGTTGGAGCGGACCCTCTTGGAGGAGCGGATTACAGTCTATGGTGTTGGGCGTAAGAACAAACAGACATAAATTTGTATGCCTATGGAGAGTGGGATAGGTCTACAATACAAAATATCCGAGAGTGAGGGTGCATCCCAGAGTGGGGTTGCACGCGTTATTGACACGTTGTTCCATATTGCCCGAGATGACAAATGCCATGTTGGATCGCGTGATGGTATGTGCCATGTTATACGACATGACATTTTGTATCATGTTACTTTATTACGTTTCGGGGGTACTGATACTAACAAATAAAAAAGCACGAATATCTCATTTTCTGTTTTAAATGTCTTTGAAACTACCAGATAAATCGAAAAACTACTCCCCTTTTTTTTGCGTCCCAAGTTCTGCCCAGTAAATATTTACCTTTTTGTGATGTGAAAGGACGATTTTTTGATTCTGGTTGTCAATACGAACATAATTATATGAAACTCTCTCGACAGTGCTTCGAAAATGTATCAGTCAAAGTTTGTACTGATGAGCGAGAATGGTTATAGGAGTGCCACTTCATAATTCAAGTTTGGTTTCGTAATCTCCAGCTGCCTGAAAATGTATTGCAATAGAAACAATTAGTCAAATGGGTGGGAATATGACAGCCTGGCCTTACTGCCTGCAGCACGACATAGCCCCGGTCGTATCGATTTGGTGCCTTTGAATAGCGACACGAATCAATATAATACGAAACGAAACGTACGTTGTCACAGCTGACTAACGGCTTCGGTTACGAACAGAATTGTTCAGCCAAAAGAACAAAATAAATTATGAATGAAAATGTTATTGTCCACTGAAGTAATCGGTCAACAACCAATTTTACACATTTACACGGCTTGAAGGATAGTAATTTCTTCGGAACAGAGATCGTTCAGATTGTGTGACTTGTCAGCAGAGCCTTTATTAACAAAAACTAGGTGCTACCAGACTAAGCTTAAGAAAGGGACCTGTGTACCCATAAGAAAACTTAAGTAGCTAGTGTTTGGATCGAGCGAGGTGACGTAATGTTGTTGGCACAGGGTTTGTATTCGGAAAGACCGAGTTGAAGTAGTGTCTGACCATACAGGAGGTAAGATTTCGAGTTTAACGTCCCACGGACAACAGACGGAGCACAACTTAGGTAGGGAAGGATAGGGAAGGAAGTCGGCCGTGCCTTCTACAAAGGGATAATCTCGGCATCTGTCTGGAGCGATTCAGGGAAATCACGGAGAACCTGTATCTGGATAGCTGGACGGGGATTCGAACTGTCGTGCTCCCGGTTGCGAATCCAATATGCTAAAACACTGCGCTACATTGGTCGGTATGATTATCCATTGAATGTCTCCAGTGGTTTCCCAGAATCTATTCAAGTATAAATGCCCAAGGTGGTTCATTTTAAAACGACGCGGATGATTTCCTTGCACTGTCCAGAGCTTAGGTTCCTGTTTTAAAGACACGCTCCGTATTCCCACCAGCTGGCACTATCGTAGATGTCTAAAATAGTATCATCTCTTAGCGTGGCATTGTGCTTTTCTCCTTAAGTCTGTTTTTCATACAATCAGGGGCACTGATTGTTCCAGCTACTCTATAAATATCGTTCTCTTTCTTAAAAGTTTGCATACGCAAAACGCTTTCTTTGCTTGTACCACCACCGCCACCACAACTAGGACTACGTAAATGGACGGAAGCACACTAGTTTTCGGTGGTTAAGCGAAATAAGACGTAATTTAAGTTTCGTAAACAGGACAGAAAGAGTTAAATTTAAATTAGAAGTTGTTTGATGTGACTTCTGAAATTTTCCCGGCGTATTTCTTCTTCTAATAATTATTAGAAGAAGTTGTTTGACAGTGACCAGAACAAGTCATTAGAAATATTCTCAAACCCGAGATATTCGTAAAAACGTCTCTTGGACAACTAAAAAGTAAAGAGGATGATGGTTACACCAATGCTGGGCTTCCTTTCTGAGAAGTTGTCGAAGGATTTTGTCATCAGTCGATCTTCCTCCCGAGATGGAAGCGCGTGATGGTACGCGAGGGTATACTTACATGTGATTTGTGTGCAATTTATGTTTTATGAATAGTCACGGCCCCGTATTTTGAAGTCATTTGTATTCATTTTTGCCGTTGTAGTTGGGGTGCTTCCCTTGTTAGTGACAGCTGTAGGCTGAAAATCGTTTCCCTTTATGGCAACCACATATGCTGTGTAGCATTCAGACCTGGAAATTTGGAAGATACCTTCACTTGTTGAAGTTTCATAGACCGAGGCCTCTCGATGCGGGCGGGCACTGCCGTTCACGAAGAGGAAACCTGTAGTTGCAACTACACTTTTGCAGAAGTATATGTGCGCAGCGTCACGTCTCTGCACCATAGTACCTTGACAGTTTTCCTCTTGAGGCGCACATTCCTCAAGTTACAGATCTGACGCTATTACGTGCGATCAGCCAGGATAGTGCTCCTAAAGCAGGTATTACACGATACGCCCAACGTGTACAAGTCAGGTGTAGACGGCCTGCCACCTACAGTTGAATCCACGTAAGTTGATCCCTGACAGCTGCAGTGGGCTGGGCGCGGTAGCTTCAACCAATGATGTAACGCGATTTTGTAAACGTATCTATGGCAACGCCTCAGTGTTGTTACACCTCTGTAGACGCCAACTGTTTTCGCCTGTAGCCGTTAACACTTTGCAGTTGAAAGCTGGCAACAGCGCTTTCTGCCGTGGATCAGTTTCCTACTGTTGGCATTTCGTCATCGTTCTGGCCTTCTCCTAACGACTAAGGCGGACACTGTCGCGGCAAATGTTGCATGGAGAATTGCGTCCTCAACGCATAAAATGCTGTGAAACATAAACGTAGGTAATCATTTCCCTGTACCAGCATACATAAAATGAACCATTTAGTCCTTAAATTCTTTATAATCATAAATTAGTTTCGTTATAGCTGGACAAGATAACAATAACTGCTTAATAAATACGAAACTAGACCTCTCAGAAGTTTCAAGAGGAAACAGCAACTTTACAAAAATATCAAGTTTCACACTCAACGAAGTAACCAAGCCTGTGGTTCGCAGCATGTACCTTTGGGGCGATGGTGCAGACTTACACTTTAGGTGTAATAGGGCTAACGAAAAAGTTGACAGATCCAGACTTATACCTTGGGGGGCTGGTGCATACGATGTGTATGTATATGGTAGGTGTGTCGTGTAAAACCAGTTTAACCCTCCGGGAGAACAACCACCACCACCACAAAGTTGTTGCTATTATCAGGGCCGGTCCGAGAACATTTTTCCACACAAGTAGTTTATCATTTGGCGCCCCTCCCTCGTGTACTTCCACCCGTGTCAGTTTTCGCTGCTAATTGTGATAAGCACTTGGGTGTCCGTCCCAGCTTGGCGCCCCAAGCGGCGGCTGCCGTAAACGGGCTCTGCCGGTGATTATATCTGTAACCACTTGCAGTTTGGACGGAGGTGCTACGAGAATCACTCTGCAAACTGATGCGGGCGTGGTCTGATTCTGATGTTGTCCACAAAAGATGTTACCGTTGTAGTTCTGCAATCACTTGTCGAAACCCTGCAAATTGTGAGACAGCTGCGTTCTGTGCAAAGTGCCATCTTGCGGATATTTCTGGATTAAGTCGCGAAGTTAACGCCAGATTCTTCCATAGTTCTTCTGAAAACAACGCTTCATCTAAAACTGCGATCTCTCTCTGCTCTCCGCCAGGATGCCAAAGATACTGCCTTGCAAAGCAGACTCCTTGTGCGTCTTTGTGACATTACATTGTAAACTTCACAAATACGTTACCATCTGCTCACAACGAAAGTGCAAACGCTTGTGAGGCTTGCAGGTGTATTACACTCACTTTCACTATCACATCGACATCAGAAAGAGAGAGCACTAATTTCTGTATTGTTCTTTTTATCATGAACTCTAAGTCTAGTTTGACGCAGTTTTACAAACATGTCGCTTGCCAAACCGTTACCAATTCCGCATACGTGGTGCATAGTATATCGTCAACGATTTGCTGTACATACGCAGTTACATGTGTACACGCACACGCACACGCACGCACACACACACAGACACACACACTGACTACGAGCACCTACTTAATGGCGAGTTGTTTCACCTTTGGAACACAAAACAGCAGCCATTCCGTGTGGCGTTAATTCGAAAAATCGTTGGTAATTTTTCTGAGGGGTGTCGCATCATATGTGTATGCACATGCCGTGCAGTTGCCGGAAATTACGGTCCGGTAGTTTTCGGACGTAGAACTGTCGCCCCAGATGTGTTCAGCAGCGGTCAGATCAGGCGAATTTGATGGCCAAGGCATCAACGTTACCTCAATGTCATGCTCCTCAAGCCACGGTAACACAATTCTCACCTTCTGGCAGACAGTATATAACATATATGCTGCAAGTCAGCGCTAAGTATAACGTTCTCACAACTGACGTTACCCTCCGGGAGGAATTTTGAAATTTGACCGTATTTTTACCTAATCGACAGAGGGTATCGAACATGGATTTTGTGACTATGGGAGGTAATAGAAAGCTGAAAGACTTTAATTTATTACTAATGAAAGTAGCAAAGTTCACGTAAATGAAATACTAAACAGTCGCCAGCTTAATTAGGCATAATATCTTGAAACATTAAGTGTAAAAAAAAAAAAAATGAACACTAATTGCTGAAGAGACTTCCGTTAATGCTCCATTTAAACAGTGCATTGGATACAC
This sequence comes from Schistocerca americana, assembly GCF_021461395.2. Classification (NCBI taxonomy): domain Eukaryota; kingdom Metazoa; phylum Arthropoda; class Insecta; order Orthoptera; family Acrididae; genus Schistocerca; species Schistocerca americana. Next base: position 49,888,258 of record NC_060121.1, on the reverse strand, counting down.
ACAACTAACGAACGAAATACGAAGTGGTTAGCAGTAGATAGCTTTTATACAAACGGGCAAACGTAGAGAACTAAATAATACTTCACTCATAGTAATAAAAGTTATTATTGCAATCATTAATGAATTCGGTACTAATTCAACATTAAGATGTTACTAAAGACACAATGGACTGAAATTGGGCTAACACATACATATCACAAATGAAATTAAATAATCCTACACCTATACTTATTATGCCTTCATTATTAGCAATGTCACAGATTTCTTTTAATAGCAACAAAAAAAAACTTTATTTTGACTTTCTCATAGTGGAAAAGAATATAGTGGGGGCCCATAAACTGTCATTTCCTCTATAGGTAAATTCTGAAACTATTTCAGAGACAATTGCATTACACTAATGTAGATTTCAAACCCCACTTGAATTTGTTTATATTTCAACACTACATAGCAATTTACTCAATTAATATTTTCAAATAAAATTTCAGAATTTAGTTCCTAGTAATAGTCACAACAAAGTTAAGTTTCATGAAAGTTCAAATTATGCACCTCTTTCATTACCTGTGAAGCAGGTGGTTTAATTAGCCTCATTTATATAATTTAGCAGTGAAACTTTGGCACATTCAGATTAGAAACAATTCTATGATTATTTAGAAACAGGATACTCGGTCGTGACTCTTGAAGTTTTCCCGGCGTATCGAATATTCCACAAGATTTCGGCATTGCAGCCGGATCTCATCGACTTCTTTCCACGATATTTCGGCTGACAACCTTACGGCCAGGTGGCGCGCATGCTACAGTAACTTGCGCATGCGCGCCTGCGGCACTTTTACGTATAAATAGAGCGACTTGCACTAGCAATCTCCTCTGCCCCCCCCAAATTCTATCAGTCCCTCCAGATCCTTGAGCGTCATGCACTCCGCCTCGCCTTCCGTGTCCGCCTCCCGTCCCCCACGCGGATCCTCTATGATCTCATTCCTTTCCCCCATCTGCCCTATTCCTCGAACATATCCGCATCCTCTACACCTCCCGCCGTCTTGAACCCCCTCACCCCCTGGTTGCTCCTCTCCTCTCCCATCCCCGCCCCCTGCCACGTCTTCACCGTTGTCCCCCCCCCTACCCTCCATCTCTACACCCTCCATCTCCTTTCCCGAGGTGGCTTCCGTCAACTCCCCCTCCCGGATGATGCCCTCTCTCCCTCCATTTATCCTTCCTATCAACTCTGATCCTCAATCCCCCTCCTTTCCTCTGTCCTTTCCCTGGGCTCCCTCTCCCCCCCCCCCCCTTCCATCCTGTTTTTCTCCCCACTAAACCTCTCCCTACCTCCCTTCTCCCCCCCCCCAGTCCTTTTATATTCCCCTCCTCTGCCTACCCCACTCCCTGTCGCGTCTGCCCCCCACCCCTCTTATGGGTCCTCATCCTCCTTCAGCTCTCTTCCCGGCTCCCCCCTTCGCTTTTACTCTCCTTTCCCCCCTTTTTTGTTTTCCCATCTTCTGTCCAGTTTCCCCCCACCTGCTCTCGACTGTGGTGTCACATTTGCCAACTTTTTAGTGCAGTGTTCCAGTGACTATTCAGTGTTGTTTGTCTTTCTCGTGTTGCGAACAGAAACCATGCTGTCGCTAGGTGTGAATTTTATGTCCTTTGCGAACAGAATCCAGACTGTCGCCGTGTTTTTTTAATTGTCTATTGTTTTCCCTGTCTGCTTCGTATGTATTTTTATTAGCGTCATCATCCCTGTGTTGTTGTTTTAAGCTCCACGATTTCTTTTCGCCTTGTTACTCTCTAAGTCTCCGATTTTATCGCCTGTTTTTTATTATTTGTTCTCTTGATCTTTGTCACAAAATCTGTCGGCTGAAGAGCGGCATACTAAGCTGCTGCCAGCCCGCCCCCTTCGGGGGGAATTGAAATTCAATAAATGAAAAAAAAAAATAGCAATCTCCAGGCGATCATTGTAGGCAAAACCACCCCTTCCTTCCGCATCCTTGATTTCTATCTCACCGTCTATGGCCGTCCCATCGCCCTCACTCCCACCCGTAAGTACCTTGGCGTCACCCTCGACCGTCGCCTCTCCTGGGCTCCCCATCTCCAGACAATCCAAGCCAAGGCACGTTCCCGACTCCGTCTCCTCAAGCTCCTTTCCGGCTGTACGTGGGGTCTGGACCCCTCCACCATCCTCCACACCTATAAATCCCTCATCCGCCCTATCCTTTGTTACGCCCATCCAGCATGGATCTCCGCCCCCCCTAACTTTTATAAATCCCTCCAAATCCTTGAACGCCATGTTCTCCGCCTCGCCTATCGCATCCGTCTCCCCTCCCCCACGCGGATCCTATATTATCTCATCCCCTTCCCCCACCTCCTCCTTTTCCTTGAAAGGATACGGATCCTGTACACCTCCCGTAAACTTGATCCTCCTCACCCGCTCGTCTCCCCGATCCTCTCCCATCCCCGCCCGCTGCCGCGCCTGTATTCCCACGTCCCGCCCGGTCTCCATCTCTCCACTCTCCTTACCCTCCCCCAAGGTGGCTTCCGCCAGCTCCCTCTCCCTGATGATGTCCTCGTCCCCCCCATCTACCCCTCCTATCAACTTTGACCCTGCCCTGCCCCCCACTTCCAGTGTCCTTTCCTTTCGGCACCCTCCCTCCTTTCTCTTCTCTTCCCTTTTTTTCCTTTTCCCTGTCCCCTCCCTCCCCCCTCTTCCCCCGGGTTTCCTCTCCCCCTTCCTCCCTCCCCCCTCTCTCCCCTGCCCGTGGCCTCTCTGCTCTCCCCTCTCGCTCTCCCACTTCCCTTCCTCCTCCTCCTCCTCTCTTGGCAGGTCCCCGGACTCGTACACGCATAGTGAACATTCGCGCGCCGGAGATCATCGCCTTCTGTGTCTCGTGTGTGTGACGTCGTTTAGTGTTTTTTGGTGTCCGCCGTCCCACTACTACGTTCACTTGTGCCATCGGATTCATCAGTGTTCTGTGCGCTGTGCCAACGTGTTTTCAGTGTTGTTATCGTCACGTGTAAACGACTCTGTGTTTTTTGTGTCTCTGTGACCTCTCTCTTTTGCCCGTCACTTTGTTCACTATCATTCTCCGTTCTTATACTATTGTAAACGCTATGGCTGAAGAGCGGCGTAGTGTGCCGCTGCCAGCCTACCAGATTTGTACAGGTTTTAAAATAACAATAAAGTAAAAAAAAAAAAGAAACTAGCAATCTCCAGTGTCAAACACTCGCCTGAAGATGGCTGTAAGGTTGTCAGCCGAAATATCGTGGAAAGAAGTCGATGAGATCCGGCTGTAATCCCGAAATCTTGTGGAATAAGGATACTCGGTCCTTGGCACGTTTAGGACAGGGCCCTAAAACGGTTTTATGATCAGGGCAGTTTCAAAGTTCGCACACGTTTTTATCACTTTAATTATTATTGAAAGAACCACACACACAAATTTACTGGTCCATACTAAGATATATATCTGATTTCCTGAAGTTGGCGGAGCAGTAGCGCAATAGAGGTGGCAAGCACGTGGCGGCTATCTGGTCTCACCTCTTGCAGTTTAAGGCTCTTTTCATATTTCTTGTTGGCAACGTATTGATCAATTCAGAGCCATTCCATAATGCAAGAGCACCGTATTACAGCCGAAACCACATCCGAGGCAATTTCAATATAAATCGGCTTCTGAATGCCTCACTTGGCACGTACGGTGTACAACTGTTGGCCAATGACTACGTAATGTGCTCTCTCTCTCTCTTACCGCCCAGATTGACCGCCAAATCCACCCTTTCCCACGCGCCAAGGCCCTTCCGCAGCGAAGAGGTTCCCTACACCTTTTCCTTTATATAATACAACTTCCCTAAGTATGAACCAGCATTCAAAGTACAATTTCTCTTTTACGAGCATACATATTTTATGGAGTTTCATTATTTACCAACATTATGAAAACTTTACAATATATACATTATAAACTTCCACTTTCCCTCTGGCAATTCAAAGATCTTAACGTGTACAGAGCAATCACTTCATAGTTAAATACACATAATAACACTGTATAAACTACTTACAATCGATAGTGGTGTTACAAGCTGTGTTGTTGGAAATGCCATTGCATCGGAGAAGACATAAAGCAGAAAGGATGAAGGTGGTCCGCTATCATATTAATGTAGCGCACAGATCCTGGTGCCTTCGATTACTACCACAGGTTCCACGGAAGCCCAGGAGAATGTCCTGCCAAAGCACAGTAGTGCCCCCACCGGCCTTCTACATCTACATCTACATCCATACTCCGCAAGCCACCTGACGGTGTGTGGCGGAGGGTACCTTGAGTACCTCTATCGGTTCTCCTTTCTATTCCAGTCTCGTATTGTTCGTGGAAAGAAGGATTGTCGGTATTCCTCTGTGTGGGTTCTAATCTCTCTGATTTTATCCTCATGGACTCTTCGCGAGATATACGTAGGAGGGAGCAATATACTGCTTGACTCTTCGGTGAAGGTATGTTCTCGAAACTTTAACAAAAGCCCGTACCGAGCTACTGAGCGTCTCTCCTGCAGAGTCTTCCACTGGAGTTTATCTATCATCTCCGTAACGCTTTCGCGATTACTAAATGATCCTGTAACGAAGCGCGCTGCTCTCCGTTGGATCTTCTCTATATCTTCTATCAGCCCTATCTGGTACGGATCCCACACTGCTGAGCAGTATTCAAGCAGTGGGCGAACAAGCGTACTGTAACCTACTTCCTTTGTTTTCGGATTGCATTTCCTTAGGATTCTTCCAATGAATCTCAGTCTGGCATCTGCTTTACCGACGATCAACATTATATGATCATTCCATTTTAAATCACTCCTAATGCGTACTCCCAGATAATTTATGGTATTAACTGCTTCCAGTTGCTGACCTACTATTTTGTAGCTAAATGATAAAGGATCTATCTTTCTGTGTATTCGCAGCACATTACACTTGTCTACATTGAGATTCAATTGCCATTCCCTGCACCATGCGTCAATTCGCTGCAGATCCTGCTGCATTTCAGTACAATTTTCCATTGTTACAACCTCTCAATACACCACAGCATCATCCGCAAAAAGCCTCAGTGAACTTCCGATGTCATCCACAAGGTCATTTATGTATATTATGAATAGCAACGGTCCTATGACACTCCCCTGCGGCACACCTGAAATCACTCTTACTTCGGAAGACTTCTCTCCATTGAGAATGACATGCTGCGTCCTGTTATCTAGGAACTCCTCAATCCAATCACACAATTGGTCTGATAGTCCATATGCTCTTACTTTGTTCATTAAACGACTGTGGGGAACTGTATCGAACGCCTTGCGGAAGTCAAGAAACACGGCATGTACCTGTGAACCCGTGCCTATGACCCTCTGAGTCTCGTGGACGAATAGCGCGAGCTGGGTTTCACATGACCGTCTTTTTCGAAACCCATGCTGATTCCTACAGAGTAGATTTCTTGTCTCCAGAAAGCCCGCATCTCGTGGTCGTGTGGTAGCGTTCTCGCTTCCCACGCCCGGGTTCCCGGGTTCGATTCCCGGCGGGGTCAGGGATTTTCTCTGCCTCGTGATGGCTGGGTGTTGTGTGCTGTCCTTAGGTTAGTTAGGTTTAAGTAGTTCTAAGTTCTAGGGGACTGATGACCGTAGCAGTTAAGTCCCATAGTGCTCAGAGCCATTGTCTCCAGAAAAGTCATTATACTCGAACACAATACGTGTTCCAAAATTCTACAACTGATCGACGTTAGAGATATAGGTCTATAGTTCTGCACATCTGCTCGACGTCCCTTCTTGAAAACGGGGATGACCTGTGCCCTTTTCCAATCCTTTGGAACGCTACGCCCTTCTAGAGACCTACGGTACACCGCTGCAAGAAGGGGGGCAAGTTCCTTCGCGTACTCTGTGTAAAATTGAACTGGTATCCCATCAGGTCCAGAGGCCTTTCCTCTTTTGAGCGATTTTAATTGTTTCTCTATCCCTCTGTCGTCTATTTCTATATCTACCATTTTGTCATCTGTGCGACAATCTAGAGAAGGAACTACAGTGCAATCTTCCTCTGTGAAACAACTTTGGAAAAAGACATTTAGTATTTCGGCCTTTAGTCTGTCATCCTCTGTTTCAGTACCATTTTGGTCACAGAGTGTCTGGACATTTTGTTTTGACCCACCTACCGCTTTGACATAAGACCAAAGTTTCTTAGGATTTTCTGCCAAGTCAGTACATAGAACTTTACTTTTGAATTCGTTGAACGCCTCTCGCATAGCCCTCCTCACACTACATTTCGCTTCGCGTAATTTTTGTTTGTCTGCAAGGCTTTGGCTATGTTTATGTTTGCTGTGGAGTTCCCTTTGCTTCCGCAGCAGTTTTCTAACTCGGTTGTTGTACCACGGTGGCTCTTTTCCATCTCTGCCTTCGTCCGGGCAGCTTTCCGCCTTGTTGATGGCGCGTCCCGACCCAACTTTCCACCTGGTGTAACAAGAAACCTAATTCATCCCGACCAGGCGACACATTTCCGTGTGTGTACGGTCCAATCTCGATGATATTGAGTCCACTGAAACCGTAATTGGCGACGTCGTTGGGTCATCTTGGAAGGACATACGGGTCGTCTGTTGCACGACCGCTTGTCCGTGTGGATTGAACGGAGTCCTCAGGAATACCCGCACCTGCGACAGCGTTGTACTCTGTTTTCAGATCCGCCACAGATCGTCGCTTGTTCTGCTTCATAGAGTGGGCAAGGCTCCGACTGCCACGTTCTGTGGCGTCCGGCATCTTATCGCCTACGGGTTCCACCGTTGTTCATTCATGTTCCTTAGATCTTGTATAAAATGCAATTCAGCACTTGAAACGTTCCTGCCAAGTTAAGAAGTAAGAGAAATTACAGTTCGACTGTGCCGTACAGACAGTTTTTTTCCTCGCACTACTTGTGAATGGAACAGGAGAGGAAATGACTAGTAGTGGTACGAGGTACCCTCCATCATACACCATACCGTGGCTTGGCAAGTACGCGTAAAAGGCAAGTACGCGTTCAGATGTAGAAGACGCTGTAATAGGTAAAAACTGTTCTTTGAAACAAAATTAAAAATAATGAACGAGCTTTTATCTAGTAGTGATGTATACATTTGTATGAAAATGCATAGTGAATGATGAGTTGGTATCATACGGCAAAACAAATAAATTGTGTTAATGGTTACGACCAGAAGCGATAGTCAGTAAAATTGTAAAACAAGCGTTCGAGACCGTTTTAATAAGATTTGTGGTACACGTGGAAACTCTGACGGTCAGTGGAAACGATTGCTGAAGTCTTCTCTTTCCGTTGATGCTCTCTGTTCCTATTTCGGTTAACCTCCAAACACTAGTGTAGGATCCTACGAAATGATCACTGGTGATCGGGTGGAGTCGTTCATGATGATGTCTCCTGGCAGCCGCAGAGAGCGTGAACTGATCTTCTGTTTACAGTAAACTGTGTACAACGCATATTTCTTTTACTACTCTAAGAGAGAAACCAATTTTTTAGTGAAATAAAGAACTTTCGGTATTTTTTCTTTTTGAGCATGAGAGCAGAATGTATTGCGCAAAGTGGCTGTTGCGGAGCCACGGGCGGTGCAGTGCGCGCTCGATCGCTCAGTGGGTTGTTGGTGCTGGCGAATTCAGTAGCTAGTAGCAGGTCGGCAGCCCGGCAATGAATACCGTACCACACAGGAATTCTCGTAGTGATGAAAAGGACTAGTATTCAAGATTATAACTATTCTGAGTACAGGTAATTACGTAATTTTCGTGTAACTATTCTCTCTCTTCTGTAAATTAGAATGAATTGTACATCCAATGTGTACAGACAAAATGGCTTATCGCGTGCCTAATTAAAGTACGTGTCTTACTGTATCGAGCGGTAAGATTAAAGTGAACATTATACGTCCTCTTTTTTTTTTTTGCAGAAATCCTGATCAATTTAATCGTAGCAGAGAGTAAAATATGCCGGCCGGTGTGGCCGATCGGTTCTAGGCGCTACAGCCTGGAACCGCGCGACCGCTACGGTCGCAGGTTCGAATCCTGCCTCGGGCATGGATGTGTGTGATGTCCTTAAGTTAGTTAAGTTTTAGTAGTTCTGAGTTCTAGGGGAGTGATGACCTTAGAAGTTAGGTCCCATAGTGCTCAGAGCCATTTAGAGAGTACAATACGCGATCATCGCTCTGTACCGTCATCTCTGAACATTATGTCTACCCTGACATACAAGAAATGTAATATTTTCGTGAGATATTGAGATAGAATTTTGTGATCTTATGGTGCTGGGTTCTACTTTTTACTGTTACATAAAGCGTCATATCTCGTTAACTGTGTTATTATTACATTTATTCGTAGAATGAAAGCGGATATTGTAGGTACCTACACGCGCTCCCAAGATTTTTAAATTTCAATTTGCAGGATTCCCCGTAAGTGGAAGCAGCAGTAACTTATCATCTGTACCAAAGTTGAATGTGGCTTAATTCGAGGAGTTAGAAATATAATTAGGAGAATGTAACAAGGAAGTTCAGCGAAGTGGCAGACCATTCACTAAATAGTTCCGAGAAATAAAGAGGCTCCACTGTGCAACATTTACAGCATCAGTGAGAGTTAGTAATGGGCGTTCACTCAGAATGTTGATGGACAACAACAACAAAAATTTAAATCACATTTCTATAGACATAGAAATCTAACTGCTATAGATCTAGTTGATATTTTAAATAGTTAAGAAAGACTGATATAATATTTTGAATTGTTTGGTTACTAAAACAATCATCCATAATACAGTAGAATGTTGAAAAATTAAAAGTAATTATATTTTACAGAGTAGTGAATAACTGGCTGTAGCATTAGTTCTGTTATTATGCAAAACGTAAGATGCGCCTGGGACACACACTTTACGCAAGCCTTCTTCATAAGATAAAAGTTAAGGATGATGCGTACTGTCCCGAGGAAGTTTTCCAAAGGCTGATCTCAGTCACATCATTCTCGTATGTAAGAAATGCAGGAAAGAGCAAAGAACTGGGGGGGGGGGGGGGGAGGAGGGGGGCCAAGGATTCGCATTGGTCACCATGGTATGTGCTTCATACCATGAAAATAATCACATCATCTTACAAAACTACAGCTTTCTATTTCCCTTATGCATTACTAAATAATCTGACATTATTAAATATCAATCTGTTGTTATTTTCTGGTGAGGTGCCAAATAAGGTTAACAGATTGTCAAAGGAGAGCTATCCCAAAAAATGTTTTCGGTTTGTCGTGACAGGGCAATTGAAACAGTAAAGAGGGCATTGCAAATCAGGACACACAAAATTTTGCGTTAGAGCAAAAGACACACACACACACACACACACACACACACACACACACACACGTCATCACATCAATGAGAATCACACCTTCCCAGTCCTAGAACACGGTGATCATGACCTTACCGGCAGAAGCAGTTGCTTTGAATTTTTTCCTCTGTGGGGAGTGGGAATGGCGCCATGCCATCGACTGTTTGGGCTCAGAATAGTGAACCCAGGTTTAATCACCTGTCTCAATCCGGGACAAGAAGGCCTCCCCCTCAGCTTCAAAACGTTGCAACAAGTCATGACAAATGTTTTTTCTTTTCTATTTTTTGATCCACCGTTAGACACGGCGGGACCCATCTTGCTGACACTTTTGAATATCCAAGAGTGCGGATAATCGCAACCACACTCCCTTTGCTGATTGGTAGATGCAGCGCCTACTGCCGAGTCGTAATGCGTCTGCCCTCGCGAATGAGAACACCAGCTCCCTGCAGTGTGTCAGGTGTGACAGCCGTGGATGTTCTCCCCGACCGCCGCAAAGCGTGGGGCTCTGCCGGCCTTCTGAACACCCTCCGTACCCAGCGACTGACCGACCTCTCGACAGCAGATGCTCCATAGCCTTTGCACTAGCGTTTGTAAATATTCCCCACAGTCTCTTTCTCTGCAGTGAGTAATTCAATGACGGCATGATGCTCGTTACGTACATCACCTACAGACGCCATTCTGAAACTGTCTTCCAGCTACGCTATCTGTCGGAAGTGACGGAAACTTGGCGCGCTCGTTCAGGAGAATTCAAATAATACATATGTAACGTATGATTGTTTTCGAATGAGAAAAAAAATGCGGTGCATTACTTTCTGGGCAACACTCGTCGAATGTCATGAGCGATAAGTTGGCCACCGGCCACCAAGCACTGATCTTTAGCCGGCCGCGGTGGTCTAGCGGTTCAGGCGCTCAGTCCGGAACCGCGCGACTGCTACGGTCGCAGGTTCGAATCCTGCCTCGGGCATGGATGTGTGTGATGTCCTTAGGTTAGTTACGTTTAAGTAGTTCTAAGTTCTAGGGGACTGATGACCTCAGATGTTAGGTCCCATAGTGCTCAGAGCCATTTTTTGAACTGATCTTTAAAAAGTCGCCACCATTCGGAACACTTCGTGTCCTTGTTTCAGATTCCTGCCACTCTCAGCGATCCCAAACTATCGTATTTGTCTGACGAAGTTTTTTTGTGTTGTCTGTACGAGCGTATGATTAATAACAGTAACTCTACTTTTATCTAATTGCTCTGTTGAGTGTGAGACACGATCACATATGTTTGCCAAGTGTTTGGCATGTCATTTTTCTACTACTTACTGTGTTGTATTACAGAACCCTTAACCTAATTTCATCTTCGTTGCTACAAATACTTACCACGTTTGAACATGATAAATTCATGTTATTTCTGTGTCAAAATTTATGCCGTAGCAGTAGACCGCCACGAGTCGCGCACGCGCCTCGGTCGTTAGTACTGGAAGGCAAACAACAAAACATTCCCTGTTTCACAACGCTAACCCCGCCGTCGCCACCGTACTTATTCCATGCACCTAAGGCAAGCGGTCAACTTTGCTTAGCTCACAGCCAAGTTCACCAGAGTGGGTTAAAATTAAGCGCATCTTAAAATGTAACTGTCTGTATAGGAACTCCTATTTGTTCCTTAGCGGAAAACTACTCTCTTAGGACGCTCTCAACATCAATTGACATTTTTGGATGAGGCTCTCATTTACTAGTTGCATATCACTATAAAACACGGTTGCGAACTGCAGCCCATACTAATAGTTGGCAGTTTGACGACCACTACATTCAGGGGACTGGTTCGCGAACACAAGGGGACAGCCTAAATTTTTTTTTTTTCAGTTTTATGAACACTGTAGCCCGACAAATAGGGAGTTGTAAGCCCATGTAATGCCTATAATCTTTTAAGAGATATTTTGGGAATAATTTTATGTATAAACCACAACTTTTGGTCTCATACTTTTCCTGAATTTTATTTTGTGTTGCAAATGTTAATTGTTTATTTTCAGCGTAGGTAAACATGCTTCGAAATAGAAACAAAGTAGTAGCTAGATTTTTTTCTGGTAGCTGTTTACGTGATTATGTTTAAAGTAGGATTTTAAAAAGATATTGCGGTCATACATCATGGTTCAGAAAGGTTTTTACTAATGATTATCAGAAATTTCAGTAACTAACTCAGTTTTTCTTTAAAACTGCCTTTAATTTTCAAATTTAAGTGGTAAGAATACTCTAATTTTTAATTAAATATTTTTTAAGAGAGTATACAAAATTACAGCGCTCTATCTGTAATAGTTTTTAACTAGTGTGTAGCAGAACATAAAAAAAAGAACGTCTGGGTAATTCAGATTAAAGTTAAAGTTTTTTTCTCTACCTACCCAGCATAACAGTAATGAATCCCATGTCCACATTCATCTGATTTCTGTTATTGTTCTCCCTCCCGTTTCTATCTCAGGCTTTTCTTCTTCTTCTTCATGCTTCTTTGGTAGCTTCCAACAGTGAATTCTCTGCTTCTAAGAATCTTCTGCGGTCAATTGCAATTGAAATTCTTTGCATATTTAGTCCACCAGGCACTCCCATTAGTTCGATAACCGTACACTTCGACACTGCATCATTAGTGAAACATAGCAGAACATCCAGCACACACATTTTCCAAGTATTAAGCTCTACCAGGACAGTTTTTGGTATCCGTTTCCTATATACAGTTGTTATAACTCTCATTTGGGGTTTGAGGCCTACGGGGTAATTGTTTCTCTAACAGTGTAATGTCACTTAGACTTTATAGATTAAAACGTCATAAAACAACAAGCGAGCACAAAATTCTTTTTTTTAACAGAGCTGTCTGCGTGACTTGCGTGCAGACACTTTTAAATTCCTCTAATTCTCTGTATTCCTCGGTACAATTTCCTCGAAGTAAATTTTTTCTTGTTCAACAAACTACACAGAAACTTTTAAGACAAAAATTAAAAAAATCGATTTTTGACATTTATTCACGTACTTGCCCCATTTAAAGAGTTACTCATGTCAGAGGTGCAGATGTACTTGCTGGCAGCAGCGAGTTGTTCCGGGTCAGTTTTACCTCGGCCGCCCTCTTATCTTGCCCAGCCAAAAATAATCCAGGCATCACTTGGCTGTTTCACGAAGATTTACACCTGCAGAAAGCGGATGTTGATGACATTAATTTCGGATGTGGCTTTTGGCTTACATGGGGCATATCACTCGAACCATTACGAAAAGCTGGCTGCGCGGAGTGGCCGAGCGGTCTAAGGCGACATGAACGGACTGCGTGGCCCCTCCCGCCGGAGGTTCGAGTCCTCCCCCGGGCATAAGTTAGTTTAAGTAGTGGGTAAGACTAGGGGCCGATGACCTCAGCAGTTTGGTCCCATAGAAATTCACACATATTTGAACGAAAAGCTGCTTTCAACACAAACGATATGCACGCCCTCTACAACCTGGTAAGTATGTGTCGGCAGAGTACTGTGTAACACACAACGTCCAGAAGACTATTGTACTATCTCCGTTATAGTCCACATTTCAAATTTCTAGGATAAGATGAGGCTTTGAGTGTTGCTATTATTAGGAAGCAGTAGGGTAGGAATGATTTCCTAAGTTCTTCAGAACATGCTGTGAAGTTTCTTCTAGAAAACTCTACATAAACTTATTAATTTCGGTCAATTACATTTCCATAACATTATTGACTAGGTAGGTCACTACAGTACTATAACTTCCATTAGAATTCGTCAGGACAGTGGGAAATTCAAACTGAAAGAGGAATCGGCAAGGAAATTCCATATCCTCACAGCTACTCTCAGTAGTCCTAGAATATATTCTCTGATTTTCAAACTGGGGAAAAAGAAGAATGAATATGTGATAAAGCAATGTTCCTGAACAGCCTTATGTTACTAATGATTCTTTACTGTTTGTGACTTCATCGGCTAACAAAAAAAAAAAAAAAAAAAAAATAGGGAATGTTGTCAGCTAGATCAGAAAATCATTTTAATAAGAAGAATGGAGAATCAATGAATAAGAAAGAAAATAGTACAAATAAAATTTGAACAAATAAAATCAGTAGAAAAGTTTTTGTGTTTATTGCAGTTGAAGGCAAGACTAAATGGACGTTACAAGAAATAAACAGTATTGTAAAAAGTCCTGAATTAATATAAATTTCGAAACAAACTTTCTGATCTTCCTGGAACGGAAAATTTACAGTTGGTTTCCTTGGATGGTTCTGACTTATTGCAGCGAAACATGGACTCCCATCAGGAAAAGCTTTCAAATGTTGAGAGGTTGTTCAGTGAGTAATGCAGAGAAACATGTCAGGAATTGGCAGTTAAGACGTGAAAACAAAGGCTGGAGTGGAAACGTAATCATGACCGGAATGAAATGGAGGTGACCAAGACGTATAACTTGTTCACAACGTCCCGAACGAGAGCCCCCTTAGTAGAAAGAAGATCGCTGAACATCTGCAGTGGGACAATACTGCATGCTTGTGTACTGTAGGCGTTACGAAGTGATTGTCATTCCGTGTCGTATCATTCCGCGCATAATAATATGTAGTCCCAGAACAGCATGAGGAAACCGTGACTTGTTTGCTTCACGCATAGGGTTTCAATATTTAGCTGTGACCTTTTCGGGACATTCCGAGATGGGAATGTACAATTTAACGTAAAAAATTTATTTAATATTATTACTTTGTATTTATAACACAATTACATGGAACTTGTTGTGACAGAAGTAGTTGATACACCATATTTTTCGGAAGCTTTCACGTTTTGCAGCAAATCTTTTCTCCCTTTTACTTATTTATGAAACTCCATGAAAGCCAGCCTTAGTGAAACTAGCACTAAAGACTGATTCCACAGTCCCGGGCAACAATCGATTTCTTTCATCAGCGAAAATACTCTTTCCACAGTGGCGTTGTGTGCGGGAGTAGAGAACAAATAGTCGCACAATTTTAGCAGTTGGCATTTGCGTTAAGGATTTTCTGTTTCCTTAAGAAAGTAGATCCCCCTTTCTTCCACGGAGTGTTTAGACTTCGATTCTTCCGGGTCATGCTTCGTTTCTAAAAATCTCTTCAGATAGATATATTCCTGAAAGCAGTTGACGCCTGAAATCTTCCCCCTGCGGGTCCGGGCTTAGAATACGCCCGAGGTATTCCTGCCTGTCTTACGAGGCGACTAAAAGTAGTGTCACACGTTTCGGCCTTTATGTGATGGTCCCCTGTAGGGTCTGTCTCCATTCTTCGAAATTTTCCCGATGAGCAAGCCTATTAGGGAAGGGCGCCTTACAAGGTGCATCGTGCCCATCGTGCATTGAGATCTTTAGCCCACTTTCTCGTCGTCACATTGCAGTCCTGCCCATTCTCCATCTCTTGGGCGAGGACACCTTCCTGGGTGCGTTTTCCACCATGCACTATGCAGTGCCGCTTCCTGCGCTGACGAGAACCATGGACTTCTTTGCACCTGATATCCAGCACGATAGCCAGTCCATTGTGGTGGGGTCGCCATGTACCCTGTTAGTTGGATCCCCCTGACAACACTGGGATCGCTCTGCTGATGCCTGCGCCGTTAACTCCCCACGTATGCCAAGGGGTAGATGCCCATTCCCCTGGGGCATCGGGACTCCCGGCAAAGGCCATTCTGCCAGGTGGCCTTTGCTGCGGCTGGGTGGCGCCCGTGGGGAGGGCTCCTGGTTGGAGTGGGTGGCATCAGGGCGGATGACACGCGATGAAGTGTAGTCCGTCATCTTAGTTGGGTGCAGTGTTTGCACTGCAGAGCACGTGCTCTTGAGTACATCCACTCATGTCTTGACGAGTCATTTCTCCTGTGTACTGACTCATTGACCAGCCTACAAGCTATCGACCAGTGCTACCCTCGCCACCCTCTGGTAGCGTCCATTCAGGAGTCCATCTATGTCCTGGAACAGTCCCGCCGTTCCGTGGTGTTTGTGTGGACCGCAGGAGACGTCGGAATCCCCGGCAACGAACTTGCCGACAGGCTGGCCAAACAGGTGACGCGGAAACTGCTTCTGGAGATAGGGAACTCCGAAGCTGACCTGCATTCCGTCTTACACCGCAGGGTTTTCCGGCTTTGGACACGGAATGGCATAACAGCACGCACAAGAAACTGCGTGTCATTAAGGAGACTATGAATGTGTGGTAGTCTTCCATGCAGGCCTCTCGCAGGGAATAAGTTGTCCTCTGCCGGCTCCACATTAGCCATACGTGGCTAACGTATGGTTACCTTCTCTGTCACGAGGACCCACCTCAGTGTCGCTGTGGCTCCCAAATGACAGTCGACCACCTCTTGCTGGACTGCCCACTTTTAGCCGCTCTGTGGCAGACTTTTAACTTTCCCAGCACCCTGCCTTCGGTGTTGGGCGACAATGCCTCCACAGCAGCTTTAGTTTTACGTTTTGCCTGTAAGAGTGGGTTTTATACTTCTATGTAGGTTTCAGCGCATGTCCTTTGTCCCTCTGTGTCCTCTACCCTAGTGAAAAGGTGGAGGTTTTAATGTGTTGCAGAGTGGCTGGCTTTTCCTTTTTATTCTCGTGGTTGGCCAGCAACTGTAATCTGCTTTCATGTTTTACTCTCTTCTGTTTTTAGCGTCTCTCTGTTGTTTTCTTGTCCTCTTTTTGTTCCTTTTAGTGTTCATCCCTTCATTTTTGTGGCTTTTCCTTTCCTTCCGTTTTGTGTGATATGTTTCGTCCGTTTTATTCTCGCGCTTGTGGCATTGTTTTATTTGGAACTAGGGACCGATGACCTCGTAGTTTAGTCCCTTCTCCCGCCTCTAAATCAACCAGTCAACCAAGCCTGAAATCTTCACACCATTTTTAGCCAGTGTTTTCAATCATTACGAAATCTGGGGCATCAGACAGCGTCATCCAATCAAATACTTTATGTTTATTTTTAGAAAGCCCATTTCTCTAAGTAATCAAATGCTATGGTATAGAAAGGCATCGTCTCTTCCTCAAATTACGAAATCAAATTAATTTTATCTTGGTTAGGGTTCTCACTCTTCAATTTGTTCAAATTCATCTTTGTTTGCATGCCAATAGAATTGGCAGTCTTCCTTTCACTCAAACATCATTGAGTGTCGATTAATGTATCTCTTATTTCAACTATCGAGACTTTATTCTTCTCCACGCTTTTTGTATTTTTTTCAAACAGAGCCAAGTTTGACTGCACAAACATGAGGTAAATTTCACTGATCGGACTACTGAAGAAATCTGAAATTATCGGTGCTAAAAAATTCTTCTGATGGAGTCCAAAGCTTAAAAATTCTCTCAACTGCGGGCATTAACGACAGCCATCGTGTTTTTTGAGTGAGATTGGAGAGTCTGATGACTGACCTAACGTATAAGCAAAACTCTTTCAGCTTCTCTATCCGTATCGTGTATACTGAAAAATAATTCAACACTTTCATGGCGATGATTTCAGTGTCGACGGTTAAGACTCCAGCAGCGCTTGATATATTACTGTGGAGAATATGGGAAAAATCTCTTCCAATTCCTTCTACATTTTCCCAGTTCTTCATTAATTTGGTGAGACATTCTGCTGGCCGTATTGCTATTGTCTCCACCAAAAGCGATTAATTTATCAAATAGAATTTGCAGTTGTCTTAAAGTGTCTAGAAAAAACTTTGAAACTGTCTTCGATGTTTCGTTATTGAACGAATCAAATTTCAGGAAATTACTGAACAACTAAAGGAAACATCTTTTCAGCCTTGTGGTTCGACGAGTCAGTGCCTGTGCCATAAAATGAAACTTCTGGCGATTATTTTATGCATTCTGACACGGAGTGTTATGCGAGAATATTTTTAAAAATCGCTGCAGCTTTGGTCGTGGCTGTAGCCTGCTTTGCGGCGACTTTGGACTGAGGATACATTGCAGCATTCAGTTTTACTGTCCACTCGAGAGAACTGAAGAACTGATGAAAGTTCAT